>NC_143070.1:2915833-3245000 GCF_052426305.1 Pelodiscus sinensis
GTCTGAGGAAGGGGAACTCTGGTTTTTCCGTGTCCCCAAGTCCCTTCCTGTCTGGGGCAGGAGAACATCATTAAAATTTGAATTGTGATCCCATTGAAATAGGCTTTGTTTTAAATAATAGACCTTACAATTAAATTAAAAATCGTTATGGCCAAAATGTATCATAACCTATTTAAATAACTTATGAATTAAACTGAAAAATGAAATAGAACATGTCTCCAGTCAACTTTGAAAGAAATTCTACCCATTCATTAGTGTAAGTTGCTGTGTAGCACCCGGACCCAGCGTTTATATCAGCAGTAGCTTCTTCTGCAGGTGAAAAGGGAATGTTTTTGTCACTTTGGTTTATTCAGCTAGTTCAATCCAATGATTAGTTCATTCACTGTTGCAAAACCAAGAGTTGATGAAGCAGAAAAACTTATTTTCCTCTTCTCTCAGTAAAAAACTGGTTATGAGAGCATTCTAACATCTTGAAGAAGATGATGACTAGATTCGATCTGTTCAATTCACGATGGATATTGCCTTAGTTTAATAAATGAATTTTAGATGCAAAATGTGTTTGGATACTTTTTTGTTATGTGTCCTTCACATTTAAGGTAGTTTTATTTCACACAAAAATTAAATGCTGGGTTTGTTTATTTTAAATTGAATTTCTGTCCAGACAGAAGTAGATGGAAATCATGTTTTAAAAAAAGTAGCCACTGCTTAGCATATAAGAAATGGGGTAAAACCTGTCTCTTAAGTGTTCCTATTCCACACCGTTTTGTAATAGAATAAAAATGTAGCAGGTGTAAACAGGTAATAAGAAAAGCAAAAAAAGATTTTGAGGAACAGCTAGCCAAAAACTCAAAAAGAAATAACAAAATGTTTTTTAAGTACATTAGAAGCAGGAAGCCTGCTAAAAAGCCTGTGGGCCCCCTAGATGATCGAGCTATAAAAGGAGCAATCAAGGACGATAAAGCCATTGCGGAGAAACTAAATGATTTCTTTGCTTCAGTCTTCACGGCTGAGGACGTTGGGGAGATTCCTGAATCTGCACCGTCCTTTGTGGGTAATGAATCTGAGGAACTGTCCCGGATTCAAGTGTCATTAGAGGAGGTTTTGGAACAAATAGAAAAACTTAATGTTAACAAATCTCCGGGACCGGATGGCATTCATCCAAGGGTTCTAAAAGAACTCAAATGGGAAATTGCTGAGCTATTATCTGTGGTTTGTAACCTATCCTTTAAATCGGCTTCCGTACCTAATGACTGGAAGGTAGCCAACGTGACACCAATATTTAAAAAGGGCTCTAGAGGCGATCCTGGCAATTACAGACCGGTAAGTCTAACTTCAGTACCGGGCAAATTAGTCGAAACAATAGTAAAGAATAAAATTGTGAAGCATGTAGAAGAACATAATTTGTTGGACAAAAGTCAACATGGTTTCTGTAAAGGGAAATCCTGTCTTACTAATCTATTAGAGTTCTTTGAAGGGATTAACAAACATGCGGACAAGGGGGATCCAGTAGATATAGTATACTTGGATTTTCAGAAAGCCTTTGACAAGGTCCCTCACCAAAGGCTCTTGTGTAAATTACATTGCCATGGGATAAGAGGGAAGGTCCTTTCTTGGATTGCGAACTGGTTAAAAGAAAGGAAACAAAGGGTAGGAATAAATGGTAAATTTTCAGAATGGAGAGGGGTAACTAGTGGTGTCCCCCAAGGGTCAGTCCTGGGACCAATCCTTTTCAACTTATTCATAAATGATCTGGAGAAAGGGGTAAGGACCAGTGTAGACAGCTCAGATTTGTTTTGAGCAAAAAAGCCCTGATCGCGAAAATGGCGATCGGGGCTTTTTTGCAGAAAAGCGCATCTAGATTGGCCACGGACGCTTTTCTGCAAAAAGTGCTTTTGTGGAAAAGCGTCCGGGCCAATCTAGATGCTCTTTTCCACAAATGCTTTTAACGGAAAACTTTTCCATTACAAGCATTTGCGGAAAATCATGCCGGTCTAGACGTAGCCAGGCTGTGTCTAGACTATGTGGCTCCGTCGACGGAGCCATGTAGATGAGGCTGATGGGCAAAGGGAAATGAAGCGGTGATTTAAATAGTCATCGTTTCATTTACATCAAAATGGCTGCCGCACGCTGGCTGAGGACCTGCTGTGCCCCATCTGCCTCTCCCTGTTCCGGGAGCCCCGCATGCTGGAGTGCGGGCACAGCTTCTGCGCCGCCTGCCTGGAGCCCTGCGTCCCCCGGGGGCAGCGGCGTGGGCTGTGCCCTGAATGCCGGCGCCCCTTCGCCCTGCGCAGCGTGGCCACCAATTGGGCCCTGCGCAGTCTGGCTGAGGAAGCCCGGCTGCTCAAGCAGGGATCAGGGAGGACCACATGGTCCATTTGCCCCGAGCACCAGGAACCCCTCAAACTCTTCTGCTGCCAGGACGAGGGGCCCGTCTGCGTGATCTGCCGGGACCTGCCCCAGCACCGGGGCCACGACTTCCTGCCCGTCGCAAACGCCGTCCAGAAATACCAGGTAAAGGCCGGGATGCCAGCATCTCTGCGAGGGGAGTGGGGGGCAGTGGTTAGAGCCGGCATGGCTGGGAGCCAGGATGCTGGGCTTCTCTCTCGGCTCTGGGGAAGGGATTTGGGGAGACTTTTGATCAGGGCCGGCCCACAACATTTTGGCACCTGAGGCGGGGAGCTCAAATGACACCCCCCATTCCCCTCCCTTGGGCCAAAACTTTGAAAGGTCTCAATTCTGCCTCCTTCCTCTTCTTCTGCTCTCATGGAACTGCTCTGCTACCTACACATGCACCAGCAGCAGCACAATTTTCTACACTCTGGGTCCTGGTGGCACTCCCCCCCCCACCCACCCCCCAGTCTGGCATCTCTGGGTCTGCCTCAGTTTGCCTCATGGGAAAGCCACCCCTGGGTATGATTGGTGGGGAAACGCTTGGACTCTCCCCTCAGCTCTGCTCCCCGTCCCTTTAACTCCCCAGTTCCTTATGTAAGCAGGGGCTGAACTGCTGCTTGCTGTCAGCCAGCTGAAAGGAGGGGTGGGTGTGCCCACTACAGTTGTTTAGCTCTACAAGGTTGTTAACTGTTAACTGTTGACATGTAAATACTGCTCAGGAGAGAATCCAAGGTGTGGCTATGTAAATCCCATTCAGCCAGGGCTGATGGAGGGTCAGTGTTGGAATGGAATGTGGAGAATTGTATATAATTTGGGACTGTTGTGGGGGTCACTAATCATGCTACCCCTAAATGTGGGAACTGTAAAACATGCCACCAGTGCTTGCAGGAGAGACACCACCATCATGGTAAGAGGTCTCGGAAGAACAAGCCTCCCCCCTTCCAGAGTTGAGTGAACAGAGCTGGGGGAAAGGGTTAAAGGACTTGAGTCAGCCTGCTTCACACCTACCAGGTGTGAGCTATAAGACTGGCCCAGCCTGCACCTTTCCCCCTTTGTTTTAAGGACAGGCCTAAAGCAGACTCCCTGAGGAGTCTTTTTGTTTGCTAGTCCAGTGAAAGCTGGATTCATTTGAGAGCTGAAATCACTGGTTTGGCTGAGAGTTGAAATCACTAAGCTGAAATCACTGGTTTGGCTGAGAGTTGAAATCACTAAGCTGAAATCACTGGTTTGGCTGAGAGCCAGACCTACTGCAGCCAGTAGAGTGGCAGCAGGTGAGGAGCGGCGACTAGCGGTGGGGCGTGGTGCGGCGGCAGGCGAAGAGCAGCCATCAGCGGCGTGGCGAGGAGCGGCCATTAGCGGCGTGGCGTGGAGCGGCGGCAGGCGAGGAGCGGCCATTAGCGGCGTGGCGTGGAGCGGCGGCAGGCGAGGAGCGGCCATTAGCGGCGTGGCATGGAGCAGCGGCAGGCGAGGAGCGGCGACCAGTGGCGTGGCGTGGAGCGGCAGCAGGCGAGAAGCGGCGACAGGTGCCCAGCGGAGCGTCCAGAGGTGTGGGACGAGACAGCTGGTGAAGCGTAGCGGAGTTTTGTATAAGGTGCCCCCTATCTATCTCCCCACCCCCATTTCTACCCAGGTTGGGAGGTGAAACCCTGCGGGTGAACTTTGGGACTCTGGGTGGCACAGAGACTTTTGGGGAGTCGGTGGACTTCGGGTGAATCTTGGCCGGGGTGGGGGCTCATGTTTGGGTTATGAACTCTGTTTGTGGTGTTTTCTCCAAGCTAATGCCGTATGAATTCTTCCTCTGTTTCATTAAATGTTCTTTCCCTACACTCAGACTCAGTGCTTGCGAGTGGGGAAGCATTGCCTCTCAGAGGCGCCCAGGGGTGCGTGAATTTCCCAGATCACTGGGTGGGGGCTCGAGCCGGTTCTTTGTGAGATTGACCCCAAGATATTGAACCCAGCCCTGGTTCCTGCCAGGCCTACCCGGCAGAAGGGCTACATTTTGGGGGCTCGTCCGGGATTTACTGGGTCAGTACCCCTCGCAAGCACATGTTGAGTGAGTTGCTGTTGTGGGAAATAATTGTGATTTGTATTTGAGGGCATTACTGTTTGTATCATGGCTTGTCTGTCAGGTTTGTTGGGCCCTGGCCCAGAAGCCTCTAGCTCAGAGGCAGCAACCTCAGCAGATGATTGGGCAAAAGCCCTGGGGCAAATCTTGGAGAAATGTGTGCTATCCCATGCTATGGCAAGCTCCTATTGTAAGTTAAGATTATTCCCTGGGGAAGAGGAGTTTGAACCCTGGCTGGAACACACCACTGAAATGCTAGAGCATTGGGCTGTGCCAGACAGAGAAAAACGAAGATGTTTAGTAGACAGTCTCCGGGGCCCAGCTTTAGATGTGATTCGCACCTTGAAGCTCACTAACCCTGAGGTCAGTGTAAAGGACTGCCTAGAGGCCCTCACTCACACCTTTGGGAGCATGGAGGGTCCTGAAGACAGTTTTTGTAACTTTCTCAATGCTAAGCAGCACCGAGGAGAGAAGCTCTCAGCCTATGTACAGAGGTTGGAGAAGTTGCTGCAGAGAGCTGTCATTAGGGGAGCCGTGACTGCTGAGCAGATGGACCAGACCAGATTGGCTCAAATTGTAAGAGGAACTCCATATTACAGCCCGATTCTACTACACCTCCGGCTAAGAGAACGACTGGAACACCCCCCTGCGTACTCCCAGCTGATAAAGGAGGTCAGAGAGGAGGAAGAAAGGCAGGCTACCAGTGGGCTTTGGGAGGCCCAGAGGCCTAAGCCAACCAGCGCTGCACCCCGACAAACAGCCGATGTGCTCATGGTGAACACCAGAGGAGACATTGCCCAGCAAGTTCAGGTCCTGACAGAACGGATTGCTGAGTTGCAGAGAGCCATTGACCAAGCGCGGATTTGCAGGGATGAGGAACCTCAGGCTGTGTTGATGGATAAGTCAGCGCCTGGAGCTGCCATCCCACCCAGCCAAAAGAGGAGTGGATCATTCTTCTGCTACCGGTGTGGTCAAGATGGGCACAGGGCTGCACATTGCCCAAATGAGGAAAACCCCAGTTTAGTTTATGGAAAGCTGAGAATCAGTCATGAGACGGTCGGGGAACAGGGACCACCCAGGCCCCCAGGATTTGACGGATTCCCCAGAAAAGACCACTCAGCTAGGATCCCTTCAGGACTGATAGGGCCTCGAGCAGAGGTCACTGTAAGGATTGAAGGGGTGGAGTGCAAAGCAGTGCTTGATACCGGATCTCAGGTGACAATTATATTCCAGTCATTCTACCAACAGGTGCTCAGGCACCTGCCTATCCAGCCATTGACTGGCCTTGGCCTGTGTGGTCTCAGCATGAACGAATATCCCTACAAAGGGTATGTCATAGTGCATTTGGAATTCCCTGAGGAGGTGGCAGGGGTAAGAGAAGAGGTGGACACAGTAGCCTTGATATGCCCTGACCCAAAAGGGGTCCCTGATGTGTCAGTACTGATAGGGACCAACTCCAGTCTCTTCAAGGTGCTCGCAGAATACTGCAGACGACGGGCTGGGGACCAATATCTGGATACCCTGATGATCCATACCCTTTGTGCTGAAGCCTATAGGAAGATTGAAGATGCTAAACAGGAGATGTCTGAGCTACCAATGGGTACTCTAAGGTATGCAGGCGCAAACCCTTTAGTAGTGCCTGCAAGGACAGAGCAGGAAGTGCTCGTCATGAGCACCTGGCTGAAAGGCAATAAACGAGTGTTCGCCATGGTAGAACAACCAACTGAGGGAGAGCTTCCTGATGGGGTCCTGGTCCCCTGTGGAGTTATAACTTTACCAGCAGCATCCCAGGACACAGTCACAGTACTGATTGCGAATGAAACAAGTCGTGATATTATTGTGAATCAAGGGCAAAAGATAGCAGATCTTTTCGAGACTGAATCGATTGTGAGTCCCCAGTGTGAACCGCACGTTCAGACTATAGATCCATCAAGGTTTGACTTTGGAGATTCACCCTTGGACGAAGAGTGGAAGGATCGCCTGAGGAAGAAGCTCTCTGAAAGACCCAAGGTATTCTCACTGCATGAGTGGGATGTGGGGTGTGCCAAAGGGGTTGAGCATAACATCAGACTACATGATCCCCGACCTTTCAGGGAGAGATCTAGAAAAATTGCACTTTCAGAGATGGATGATGTGCGACATCACCTTCAGGAACTGGCTGCAACTGGCATCATTTCCGAGTCCCACAGCCCCTATGCTTCACCCATTGTGGTAGTCCGAAAAAAGAATGGGAAAATTCGGATGTGTATTGACTACCGCACCCTGAACCGCCGTACTGTGGTTGACCAGTACACAATGCCCCGAGTAGAAGATGCATTAGATTGTTTATTGGGAAGCCAGTGGTTCTCAGTATTGGATCTTCGAAGTGGATACTACCAGATCCCCTTGGGAGCAGAGGACAAGGAGAAGACCGCCTTCATCTGCCCATTGGGGTTTTATCAGTTTGAACGCATGCCTCAAGGGATCTCTGGGGCCCCCGCCACATTCCAGCGCCTCATGGAGAAAGTTGTAGGGGATATGAACTTACTGCAAGTCTTGGTCTATTTGGATGATCTGATTGTATTTGGAAGGACCTTGGAAGAGCATGAAGAGAGACTTCTTAAAGTACTTGACAGGTTGGAGGCCCATGGGCTGAAACTTTCCATTGATAAGTGTCAATTCTGCCGAACATCAGTGAAGTATGTTGGTCATATTGTGTCCCAAGAAGGTGTGAGTACCGATCCGGATAAAGTAGAAGCACTCACTACCTGGCCGCGCCCCAGAAACTACAGAGAGCTTAAGACTTTCCTTGGATTTAGTGGCTACTATCGGAGGTTTGTGAAGAATTATGCCACCATTGTAAAGCCTCTGAATGATCTTACCAGGGGATACCCGGCCATCAAGAGGAAAGCTAAGACCAAGAATAAGGGGAGATCCCCACGACCTCCCGATCCAAGACAATATGGCCCCCTAGAGCCTTTTGGACCACGATGGGAGGAGGGATGTGAAAGGGCTTTCCGAGAGATCATTAGCTGTCTAACTCATGCTCCAGTCTTAGTTTTTGCTGACCCAAACAAGCCATTCCTCCTACATACAGACGCCAGTTTGGATGGTTTGGGAGCAGTCTTGTACCAAGATGTGAACGGCAACCGTAAACCTGTGGCCTTTGCCAGCCGAGGGCTGTCTGACAGTGAAAGTCGTTACCCCATCCACAAGTTGGAGTTCCTGGCCTTGAAGTGGGCCATCACTGAGAAATTTCGGGACTATTTGTACGGTGCTAATTTCCAGGTATGGACAGACAACAACCCACTGACTTATGTACTGACAAATGCTAAGCTGGATGCTACTGGACAACGATGGGTGGCCGCCCTGGCCAGCTATGAGTTCAGCATACAGTACCGATCAGGGAGAAACAATGTAGATGCAGATGCGTTGTCTCGGCGTCCACAGCCAACAGAAATTGGTGAGATTCCTGTAGACGGAGTGAGAGCTATCTGCAACGGTAGTTATCAGAAATCCAAGGCACATGAGAGTCCTCATGGGTGTGTTGCAGAAACACTGGGCCTACCCCCTGAGAGTGTACCCTCTGTCTCCGTGAACTACATTATGTTGGACCAGTCCCCCTTGCCCAGGCTCAATGCTTCTGACTGGCAGAGAGCACAGCTGCAAGATGTCGACATCCGTAACACACTACTTGCAAAAAGAGAAGGGAAAAGCCCTAGTGCAGTTGCCACATCCACCCCTGAGGGTAAGCTACTGTTGCGGGAGTGGTGCAAACTGGAACTAATACAGGGGGTGCTGCACCGGATCACCGTAGATCCTTTGCAAAATCGACGAACGCAACTAGTGCTACCAAAAGAGTACAGAGCCTTGGCCATGAGAGCCCTGCATGATGATTTTGGGCATTTGGGAATGGAGAAAACCCTGGAACTTATCCGTAGTAGGTTTTACTGGCCCCGAATGGCTGAAGATGTACGGAAAAAATGTGAGACCTGCGCCCGATGTGTTCATAGGAAAACTCTGCCTACCAGAGCTGCTTATCTGGAGAATATCACCACCAGCAGGCCTTTGGAGCTGGTGTGTATCGATTTCTTGTCTTTAGAAGTGGACAGGAAAAATATGGGGAACATTTTAGTAGTGACTGACCATTATACCCGATATGCACAGGCATATCCCACACGTGACCAGCGAGCCACTACTGTGGCACGAGTTTTGTGGGAAAGATATTTTTCAGTGTATGGTCTCCCAACTCGGATACATTCTGACCAGGGGAGGGACTTTGAGAGTCACCTCTTGAAGGAGGTGCTACGATTGTCCGGAGTTAAGAAGTCCAGAACAACACCTTACCACCCCCAAGGTGACCCTCAGCCTGAGCGGTTCAATCGGACTCTACTAAATATGCTGGGGACTTTACGCCCAGACCAGAAAGCATCCTGGAGCCAGCATGTCGCATTTTTGGTGCATGCCTACAATGCTACAAGAAATGATGCTATAGGGGTCACCCCATTCTTCATGATGTTTGGACGAGAGCCGATGCTGCCTATAGACATATGCTTTGGAGTATCAGGAGATGGCGAGAGTTATGAGACACACTTGCAATATGTCTCCCGATTACGAGAAAAACTGCAGAATGCCTATCGCTTGGCTACTGCAGCTGCCCGGAAAAATGCAGACCGTAATAAACACCGATATGATGCGCGAGTGCGCCCGCAAGAGCTCCAACCTGGCGACAGAGTTCTGCTACGAAATATGGGTATTGCTGGCAAACACAAGATTGCCGACAGATGGAAGGCAATGCCTTACCGGGTGGTGGAAAAACTTAGAGATCTACCGGTCTACAAGATTAAACCAGAAACTGGGCCAGGGCAAGTAAAAACAGTACATCGGAACCTTCTGCTGCCTGTGGGAGAATTGGTAGGCGCTCCTTACGAAATGGACCATGACATGGGGCCTCAGCGAAAAAGAAGTGTCCGGCCAAGTCAACCACCCATCATGTGTGGTGAGTCCTGTGAAGCTAATCTGCCTCTACCCAGCACCTTTGAGAGTGAATCTGAAGAGGAAGATGATCCCATTGAGTATACTGGGATGCAGACCAGATTCCGGACTCCATCAATGAGACATGGAGAGAGCTCCACTTCTTTGGCTCTGAATCCTATGGCTGAGGCATTTAGGCCTGTGGAAGGAGGTTCGGTGTACTCACCTAGACAAACCTCGGAGGATGAGTTTGTCCCATCTACATCTTCAGAACTTCTGGGAGAGGAACAGGCTTGTGATGACACACCTGTGTCAGTGGACAGAGAGTATGTTCCAGGGGAAGGTGTCCCCAGTGCCCTGGACATCCCAGCATCTCAACAAGAGGTGCAACGGCATGTATCTGAAGAGAGGGTACCTACACATAACCCCTTGTCAGCCCTACCCCCAGAAGAAGTCCCCACAGTTCCTGCTGTGCCTGTGCTCGATAGGCGTGACAGGGTTATAAAACCAGTGAACAGGCTAACTTACAATGCACCAGGAGTGGTTAGTGAGGATGTGATACACCTGGCACACAGGCTGGTAGAGGCCATAGTGGGGTTCCTTAGACCCTTTGAAGAGAACTCACGTTGCTGGTATAATCAGGAACATATTTTGCCGGGACGGCAAATTTTTGACTGGGGGGAGGATGTAAGCAGGGGCTGAACTGCTGCTTGCTGTCAGCCAGCTGAAAGGAGGGGTGGGTGTGCCCACTACAGTTGTTTAGCTCTACAAGGTTGTTAACTGTTAACTGTTGACATGTAAATACTGCTCAGGAGAGAATCCAAGGTGTGGCTATGTAAATCCCATTCAGCCAGGGCTGATGGAGGGTCAGTGTTGGAATGGAATGTGGAGAATTGTATATAATTTGGGACTGTTGTGGGGGTCACTAATCATGCTACCCCTAAATGTGGGAACTGTAAAACATGCCACCAGTGCTTGCAGGAGAGACACCACCATCATGGTAAGAGGTCTCGGAAGAACAAGCCTCCCCCCTTCCAGAGTTGAGTGAACAGAGCTGGGGGAAAGGGTTAAAGGACTTGAGTCAGCCTGCTTCACACCTACCAGGTGTGAGCTATAAGACTGGCCCAGCCTGCACCTTTCCCCCTTTGTTTTAAGGACAGGCCTAAAGCAGACTCCCTGAGGAGTCTTTTTGTTTGCTAGTCCAGTGAAAGCTGGATTCATTTGAGAGCTGAAATCACTGGTTTGGCTGAGAGTTGAAATCACTAAGCTGAAATCACTGGTTTGGCTGAGAGTTGAAATCACTAAGCTGAAATCACTGGTTTGGCTGAGAGCCAGACCTACTGCAGCCAGTAGAGTGGCAGCAGGTGAGGAGCGGCGACTAGCGGTGGGGCGTGGTGCGGCGGCAGGCGAAGAGCAGCCATCAGCGGCGTGGCGAGGAGCGGCCATTAGCGGCGTGGCGTGGAGCGGCGGCAGGCGAGGAGCGGCCATTAGCGGCGTGGCGTGGAGCGGCGGCAGGCGAGGAGCGGCCATTAGCGGCGTGGCGTGGAGCGGCGGCAGGCGAGGAGCGGCCATTAGCGGCGTGGCATGGAGCAGCGGCAGGCGAGGAGCGGCGACCAGTGGCGTGGCGTGGAGCGGCAGCAGGCGAGAAGCGGCGACAGGTGCCCAGCGGAGCGTCCAGAGGTGTGGGACGAGACAGCTGGTGAAGCGTAGCGGAGTTTTGTATAAGGTGCCCCCTATCTATCTCCCCACCCCCATTTCTACCCAGGTTGGGAGGTGAAACCCTGCGGGTGAACTTTGGGACTCTGGGTGGCACAGAGACTTTTGGGGAGTCGGTGGACTTCGGGTGAATCTTGGCCGGGGTGGGGGCTCATGTTTGGGTTATGAACTCTGTTTGTGGTGTTTTCTCCAAGCTAATGCCGTATGAATTCTTCCTCTGTTTCATTAAATGTTCTTTCCCTACACTCAGACTCAGTGCTTGCGAGTGGGGAAGCATTGCCTCTCAGAGGCGCCCAGGGGTGCGTGAATTTCCCAGATCACTGGGTGGGGGCTCGAGCCGGTTCTTTGTGAGATTGACCCCAAGATATTGAACCCAGCCCTGGTTCCTGCCAGGCCTACCCGGCAGAAGGGCTACACTTATGGGAGGAGTCTTCCTTCTGTCACTGGAGAAAGGCTCTGAACTCCAGAGAGTCAATAAAGTCAAGGGCAAAGTCCTACACCTGGGAAGGAGGAGAAAGAAAATCAAGTGCATTGAAAAGGGAATAACAGGCCGGGTAGTCGTCCTGCTGAAAAGGGGCTCAAAAGGGCTTTCTAGGGCAGAGAGGGGAAACCGAGGCTGGTGAGTGGCCCTCTTTCATCTCAGTGGCCACAAGGTTGTTGTAACTTAGCTGGTCTCCCAGCAGAGGACACTTCTGCTCCCAGTGCTTGCGTCGCTAGAATTTGTGGGGTGAACTGGAGCAGCACTGTGGCTGGGTGCAGAAGGAGCGTCTGGCTCTCACAATGCTGTGCGCCTTCAGCTCGCATCTTGCGAGTCGATAAAGGGTTAGAAACCTGCGCTTGTGAGGAAGGTGAAAAGAGCAGGGGGAGATCAAGTCTAGAGAAAAGTGGGGTGCTGTGCGCGGAGGGCGGTAATGACGAGGACCGGGAGATCTCTTGTTCTCCATCACTGCTGATCGTAGGACAGGCCGTGATCAGCTGCAGGGGAGATGAAGGAAAACTTTCCTAATTCGCAGGGGAGTTACACTTGGGATTAGGCTTCCAGGGTGGAGGTGAGATCTCTCTTTCCGGAGGATTTTAAGACCATGTCGGACACACACCCACCTGAAGGGTTGGAGTTTGCTTGGTCCTATCTCAGCGCAGCGGTGAATTTGAGGCTGTCTTGGGTGGTCCCGCATGTCTGATCCTGTTCCCTCAGCCCCTGCTGATGGGTGGGTTTCTCTGCTGCACAGGACAAGCTCACGGCATCTTTGGCTCCCCTCACGGAGCATCTGAATTCAGCCAGGGATAACCGGCGCCACCAACGGGAGAACATAGCGGAGCTAGAGGTAACACAATCCCCCCCCCTTGATACCATCAGCCTTGAACCCTCGTTTTCAGTGTGGGCTCTGTCTCCATCTAGTGGCTGGAGCATGCACATCGATCTAGGCTAGCCATGCTGCTCAGCCCCGTACCACTGCCCCACCCCATGCCTCAGTTTCCCTACCTGTCAGACTGAGCTCATGACGCTGACGTCCTTTGGAAATCAGCCTTTCCCACAAACCTGGTTTGTGACCAGCGCTAGTTAACAAAGAGCCAGTAGCAAGACTCCGGATCAGGGAGGAGAAGGTGCGATTTGCAGAAGCATGAACATTGCAAAAGTCTACTAGGATTTGAGGATGAGAAATGCCAGGTATTATTATTATTAGGAGCCACAGCCTGTCCCTCCATGAATAGGGCATGGCCCTTGAGTTCCCCTTCCCCACCAAACTTTTCCTGAGTTGGGAGATATTTCATCTCCAATCCTGTTTCACTAACAGTTTCTATTATTTCAAAACTTTCTGTTAAAATAAAAAATTTTGTCAATTTTTTCCCCCAGCCGGCTCATTTTCATATTTTCACCCTCCTAAATCCCCTGTGAAGTAAGGGAAAGCTGCTTTCCCCATCGCACACTTGGGGAAACCGAGGCACCAAATTTTAAAATAATCTCAGAAGGGTAACTGTGTTCGTTGGTAACTTTAATTTTAAAAAGTGTTTCTGGGGCACCTTAGGTTATGTCTACACTGCAGCGCTATTTTGCGATACCGGAGTATCCCAAAATAGCGATCCTGCATCTTAACAGCAAGCCTGCTATTTCAGGCACACAATTCTGACATCCTGGTAGATCTCATTTCATGAGGAGCAAGGGACGTTTCGGACTAGCGGGTTATTTTGGAATTTGGTGCCGTGTAGACTGCGCCAGAGGACGAAATAAGCTATTTCGAAATAGCATCGAAATAAGAGGCACGATTTGTGTAGCTCAAATTGCGTCTCTTATTTCAGACGACAGTGTTGGGTGGATGCAGCCTTAAAGACCAAGCAAAATGTAGAGACTCGGGAGCTTTCGGGAGCAACGCCCACTTCCTCAGATGAATGGGAGTGGAATGAACAGAAGCCAAGAAAGAGATATAGCAGCACGTGTGCCGTGGGTGGTGTGTGAGGGTTCAACCTCCTGTTCTCCGCCCTCTGCAGACCTGCGCCCAGGACCTGTTGGGCTACATCTCCGAGGAGTTTGAGGCTCTCCACCAGATCCTGCGGGAGCAGGAGGAGGACATGAAGGGGGACATGATGAGGCTGGAGGAGGAGAACCGGGAGGAGATGGAGGAGAGGCTGAAGGAGCTGGACGAAGAGGTGGCCTCTCGTCGCAAGACCCTGTCCAGGGTCCAGGTGGAAATGGACCCTTCAGATCCCGTAGCCTTCCTCCGGGTGAGAGGGGATTCTACCGGCAAGGAGATGGGAACAAGCCCGGGAGGTGCCGCAGGGCGCAGCTGCGGGATGGGAGGTTGTGCAGTGGGCGTGGGAGCAGGACTCCTGGGTCCACGGGGAGAGGCCAGGGCTGTGGAGGCAGAAGCAGGATGGGGTGGCAGATGGTGTATGATCTCAGGGACATGCAGCTGGGGACAATAGAGGCTGGAGGAGGCGGGGGGTGGAAATTGGGGCCCAGCAGGAGGGGGCATGGAGTGTCCTGTGGCGGGTAGTTCCAGAGGATAATCCCGTCTCTTTCTTCTCCAGGGCATCAAGGAGCTGATGAGAAGGTGAGTGTATGCGTGTCCCACACTTCTCCTGTCAGGCCACTGTCCTTGGGTGCACGCACCTCTCGTAGTGTTACTGGCACATGCATGGAGTCACACATGCATCTTCCCTCACAGAGATCTGTACACAGTCACCACACCCACATGGAGATCTGGAGACACACACACACAGAACTGCAGGTACACATACACACACGCACATGGAGTTTTGTAGGTACACACACAGATTAGTAGGTACATGTACACACACAAATCTGTAGGTACATGTATGTGTGTACACACACACACACACAAATCTGTAGGTATGTGTGGACGTACACACACAGATCTGTAGGAGCATGTATGTGTACACACACACACACATCTGTAGGTACATGTATGTGTACACACACACACACACACACACATCTGTAGGTACATGTATGTGTACACACACACACACACCCATCTGTAGGTACATGTATTATAAACACACACACACACACACACAGATCTGCAGGTACCCATAAACACCCATAGATCGGTAGGTACGTGTACACACACACACACACACACACACACAGATGGGTAGGTACATGTACACATACAGATCTGTAAGTATGTATACACACACAGATCTGTAGGTACACATACACACACACACACACACACAGAGATCTGTAGGTATACACACATGTGCGCACACACACACACACACACACACACACACACACACACACACACACACACACACACACAGATCCCACAGTTTTCTCTCTCTGTAGAGTCCGTAAGGACCAGCAGGGCCACAGCGCGGAGGAGGACGATGGAAGCGAGGAAGACGAGGAGTCAGACTCAGATGCAGCCAGTAGTGAGGAGGAGGAGGAGGGAGTCGAAGACGAGAACTTTGTGGCTGTGGATCCGGCTCTCGAGAAATTCGAGGACTTGGTGCACTTTGAGGCCTGGCAGGAAATGCTGCGGAGCATCCACGCAGGTCAGGCTGGTTCCTCGCCCTTGTTCTACCCGTAGCAGGCGCCATAGGGGGAGCTGAGACCCACCCCAGAGCTGGCTGCATCTCCCCACCAGGCGAGCCCTCGCTGGGCAGCTGTTCCCAGCCGCCTCCCCCCAGAGCTGGCTGCATCTCCCCCCCAGGCGAGCCCTCACTGGGCAGCTGTTCCCAGCCGCCTCCCCCCAGAGCTGGCTGCATCTCCCCACCAGGCGAGCCCTCGCTGGGCAGCTGTTCCCAGCCGCCTCCTCCCAGAGCTGGCTGCATCTCCCCACCAGGCGAGCCCTTGCTGGGCAGCTGTTCCCAGCCGCCTCCCCCCAGAGCTGGCTGCATCTCCCCACCAGGCGAGCCCTCACTGGGCAGCTGTTCCCAGCCGCCTCCCCCCAGAGCTGGCTGCATCTCGACCAGCTGCCAATATCCATTTCTTTTTTTTTCTCAGACACTGACCACAATCGGGTCTGAAGCCGCCCCTATGTTGGTGACCTGACGACCGTTTGCGGCTGCGCGGTTCGCCCCGCAGCTGGAGAGCTGGACTGGGAGGAGAAGCTGGTGTCTGTTTGGAGAGACTTAGAGGAAGGGGAAGCCGCCAACGTCCAGCCTCTCTCACCCACCAGTGTGAGCCGCAGGCCCTGGGCCCATGCCCGGACTGCCCGTCACACGGGACGCCGGCCTTTCGTTGTGTGCTGCTGCAGGAGGAGCCGCTGTTACCGAGTCTTTGCGCTGTGGGATCTAGCGGCAAGGAGATGTTCAACGTGTGAGAATCAAATAAACCAGCGCTCAGAACAGAACCCAGGCATCTTGCCTCCCGGGCCCCTGTGCTAACCACTAGTGCCTGCTTCCCTCCCCGAGCCAGAATCCAGGAGTCCTGCCTCCCAGATTCCTGGCTGGTTGGGGGGCAGTTCCAGGAAGGGGGGAGGAGGCGTTTGCTCAGGCTGCACCCCCAATAGAATTCACCCGTCCCCCCACCCCCTTCCCCACCCAGCAGCTACTAGAGCCAGTCACAGAGGTGCAGAAGGGAGGGTTCATGTGGGAAGGGGGAGCAGCGAGGTGCTGAGTCAGGGCTGCAGGATGTAGCCACAGGAGGAATTGCTGAGTCAGCACAGGCGGCGGGTCCAGCCTGTAGGTTGAGCGTGGCGGCATTCGCTTGATTTTTCTAAGCCACGAGCCAGCACCACAAAACCGGCTCTGACACTCTCAAGGGCGCTTCACGTCGATTCCCACGCGCTGCCTCGACGAGAGGAGTAACAACGGTAGGAGAGGTGCAGCTGTACATTTGACCTTGCCAGGGTCACCTTTAGCGCAGATGCCGTGCTGTGGAAGTCGACCCACTTCCGTGTTTCTTAAACCGTGTTCCGCAAGGCAGTTGGAGGTGTGCTGTGTTACCTTAAAGGGGCAGGTAACTTTTTTTTTTTTTTTTGCTCAATAACTTTTTTTTTTTTCTGCACAACAAAAAATCCTTGGTGTTCCTCATTAAAAAAATATTGTTTGGTGTTCCTCGGTCTTAAAATGTTTAAGAAACACGAACCGACTTGAATTCTGGAGGGGGTTGTTTCGCAGGGATCTGCTCTGGCCGGCACTTTCAACTCGGCTGCGCTCCAGGGGCAGAGGAAAAGCCCTGGGAAAATTTGAATTTCGTTTCCCGGGTGGGCAGCTGTCGTGTGGTTTGATTCATTTGAGATCCAGGGGACACCAGGACACGCCAGAGCTACTCATCCACTTTCTTATTTCGTGCAAGCTTTCAGCCGTTCAATTTCACAAGCCTGCAAAACAATGACTAGACAATTTAAGCCAGGGCTGGCCAACCCGCAGCTCGCAAGCCGTGTGCAGCTCTTCCCCCCTTAAGTGCGGCTCACAAAGCCTCCCCCACAGCTTGCAAAGCTGCCCCTAAAAATGGCCCCCGACCCCTTCTCCCCCATGCTCACCGTCCAGCACGGTAAATCAAATGGTGTCGGTAAGATCGGCTGGCCTTACCACGAGGTGAAATGAGGGTGCCAGACTGTGTCTGGGGGGGGGGGGGGGGGTGCACTAGGACCCAGAGTGTAGAAAGACATTTTACGTTGTTAGTTCTCCTTTATTGGGGTCGGTAGCAGAGCACTCCCATGAGAGGAGTAGAACAGGAAGAAGGCAGAATTGAGACCTTTCAAAGTTTTGGCCCAAGTGAGGGGGGAGGGGGCTTTATTTGGGCTGCCCGCCTCAGGTGCCAAAATGTTGTGGGCCGGCCGTGGGTACTTATAACTTTTTTTTAAAGGGGTACTTTATTTAAAAAAAAAAAAAGTGTGACACACTCTGGTCTAGCTCACCCACCAGATATGGTCTGAGGGCCGGAGTGGCTAGCTGAGATTCTCTGGCGGGAGGTAGGAATGAATGACAGACGGTTGCTTCCGGTTGGGAGGGGGCCTGATTCCCACCTGGGGGGGACGGGAGGGGGCTGTTTGGAAGAGAGAGGGTAAAGCAGGGGGGGGAAAATGTGGGACTAGGAGAAGGAGGGAGAGCGAAAGTCGATATGGGGGGAGCCTGGGAAGTGGAAAAGAAGGCAGGGCTGGCCTTAGGGGTGGGCCCCCAGGTGATGGGCCAAGGGTGGTGATTTCTCCCGGCCCCCTCATGGGGGAAGGATCTGGAGGAGCCCAGATAGGGAGAGTGATCTGGATGCAGAGAGAGCAATGATGCCTCCAGGTCGCTTTTCCCATAGGGGCGGGGGGGGGGGGGTGTGTGTGCAAGGGAGGGGAGTTAAGAGGATGGGGCAAAGGAAGAGTTAAGGAGAAAATGCAGGAGGAAAAACTGTTTGTAGTCCAAGTGATTAACAGAGCACCCCAGCTGGCAGTTCATGTTTATATGGGTGGTGCACCCCCCCACACACACCTTGGTGCATGCCATGAAATTTATTCCACACTTGGATGGGAAAAAACGTAAGATTGGATTTTTGTTTGTGGAATAAATTTTATGGCATGCACCAAGGTGTGGGGGTGTGCACCACCCATTGAAACATGAGTTGCCTGCTGGGGCGCTCTGCTAATCAGCTGGGCCACTTTTGAGTCTCACCTGGATGCTGCCCGAGCGCTCGGCTTACAGCAAACAAAGTCCAAAGGGCTGGAAAGAGAGAGACCAAACAGCAGGGGTTGGGCGGGGAGGGCAGAGGGATGGGGGCGGGTTGTAACCTGGGTTGTAACCCCAGTTCTGGCAGGGTGGTGGGGGATAGTGGTTAGAACAGGGGCTGGGAGGCAGGACTCCTGGGTTGTAACCCCAGCTCTGGCAGGGCAGTGGGGGATAGTGGTTAGAACAGGGGCTGAGAGGCAGGACTCCTGGGTTGTAACCCCAGCTCTGGCAGGGCAGTGGGGGATAGTGGTTAGAACAGGGGCTGGGAGGCAGGACTCCTGGGTTGTAACCCCAGCTCTGGCAGGGCAGTGGGGGATAGTGGTTAGAACAGGGGCTGAGAGGCAGGACTCTCGGGTTGTAACCCCAGCTCTGGCAGGGCAGTGGGGGATAGTGGTTAGAACAGGGGCTGGGAGGCAGGACTCTCGGGTTGTAACCCCAGCTCTGGCAGGGCAGTGGGGGCTAGTGGTTAGAGCAGGGGCTGAGAGGCAGGACTCTTGGGTTGTAAGCCCAGTTCTGGCAGGGCGGTGGGGGCTAGTGGTTAGAACAGGGGCTGGGAGGCAGGACTCTTGGGTTGTAACCCCAGTTCTGGCAGGGCAGTGGGGGCTAGTGGTTAGAACAGGGGCTGGGAGGCAGGACTCCTGGGTTGTAACCCCAGTTCTGGCAGGGCAGTGGGGGGTAGTGGTTAAAACAGGGGCTGGGAGGCAGGACTCCTGGGTTGTAACCCCAGTTCTGGCAGGGCAGTGGGGGCTAGTGGTTAGAACAGGGGCTGGGAGGCAGGACTCTCAGGTTGTAACCCCAGCTCTAGCAAGGAAGTGGGGGCTAGTGGTTGGAGCAAGGCCTGGCAGCCAGGTCTCCTGGCTCATTGCCTGTGACGCGTGCCAACACATGCTGAGCTTTGACCGGGGCTGGGCGGTGACAGCCGCTGGCTTTTCCTCCCTGGGGCGGGCGTGGGCGGATGTGTGCGCAGAAAGCGAAAGCAAAAGCCCGCGCGCCCCGGTCTCCGGCCCTGGCAGGGTGCGGGGCCGGGATGGCGTCGGCCCTGGACGTGTCCAGCCTGGCTGAGGACCTGCTGTGCCCCATCTGCCTCTCCCTCTTCCGGGAGCCCCGCATGCTGGAGTGCGGGCACAGCTTCTGCGCCGCCTGCCTGGAGCCCTGCGTCCCCCGGGGGCAGCGGCGTGGGCTGTGCCCCGAATGCCGGCGCCCCTTCGCCCTGCGCAGCGTGGCCACCAACTGGGCCCTGCGCAGCCTGGCCGAGAAAGCCCGGCTGCTCAAGCTGGACCAGGGGGCCCCGGCGGGATCAGGGAGGACCACATGGTCCATTTGCCCCGAGCACCAGGAACCCCTCAAACTCTTCTGCCGCCAGGACGAGGGGCCCGTCTGCGTGATCTGCCGGGACCTGCCCCAGCACCGGGGCCACGACTTCCTGCCCGTCGCAAACGCCGTCCAGAAATACCAGGTCAGGGCCGGGGCGCCGGCGTCTCTGGGAAGGGAGCGGGGTGCAGTGGTGAGAGCCAGGATGCCTGGGTTTCTCTCTCCGCTCTGGGGCAGGGATTTGGGGAGAGGTTTGATCAGGGCTGGCCCACCACATTTTGGTGCCTGAGGTGAGGCGCTCAAAAGACGCCTCCCCTTCCCCTTCCCCTTCCCTTGGGCCGAAACTTTGAAAAGTTTCAATTCTGCCTTCTTCCTGTTCTACTGCTCTCCTGGGGCTGCTCGGCTACCTACATAGGCACCAGCAGCAGACACAATTTTCTACACTCTGGGTCCTAGTGACACCTGCCCCCCAAACTCCCCACCCAGTCCTGCACCTGAGCCAGCCGCCTCAGATCCCCTCATGGTAGGGCCGGCCCTGGGTTTGATCGGTGGGGACACGCTTGGACTCTCCCCTCAGCTCTGCTCCCCGTCTCTTTACCTGCCCAGTTCCTTAGGGGAGGAATCTTCGCTCTATCACTGGAGAAAGGCTCTGATATCAAGAGGAGAATCAATATAGACAAGGGCAAAGTCCTACACCTGGGAAGAGGGAAAAGAAAAATCAAGTGCATTCCAAAGGGAATAACAGGCCGGGTGGTCGTCCTGCTGAAAAGGGGCTGAAAAGGGCTTTCTAGTGCAGCGAGGGGAAACCGAGGCTGGTGAGTGGCCCTCCTTCATCTCAGTGGCCGCAAGGTTGTCGTAACCAAGCCGGTCTCCCGGGAGAGGGCACTTTTTGCTCACTGTGCTTGCGTCGCTAGAATTTGTGGGGTGAACTGGAGCAGCACTGTGGCTGGGTGCCGAGGGAGCGCCCGTCTCTCACAATGCTGTGTGACCTCAGCACGCTCCTTGCTTCACGCTCCGGCTTTATGTGTGTGTCACTTTGGTGATACCGGTAGGCAGTGCTTTTTCCGGCAGGACCGTCACAAAAACAGCACTTCCAGTAGGGAAAAAAAACCAGTGTGGCTGGAACTCAGTGGAATCTGGCAGCCTTGCCCGTGGGCGGCGGTAACAAAATGTCTCGCAGGCCACACACAGAAACCTGAAGGGCCGGGGGCGCCTTCCGCGGCTCGAGTGGGTGACAAATCGAGGGGCCGTCGACCCGCTGAGGGCCGCAGCAAAAAAGGCGAATCTCTTCCTGGGGTGTGTTCAAGGGGTCTCTAACACCCGGCGGCTCTGTGAGGCACTTTTGGGACAAATCAGAGAAAGTCGATCAAGGGTTAGAAACCTGCGCTGGTGAAGGAAGGTGAAAAAAGCAGGGGGAGATCAAGTCTAGAGAAAAGTGGGGTACGGCGTCCGGTGTGCGGAGAGCGGTAATGACGAGGACCGGGGAATCCGTTGTTCTCCGTGGCCGCTGACCGTGGGACAGGCCGTGATCGGCTGTAGGGGAGATGGAGGTTAGAGATGAAGGAAAACGTTTCTAACTCACCGAGGAGTTACACTCAGGGCCAGGCTTCCAGGGAGGGTGTGGGGGTCTCCCTCTCCGGTGGATTTTAAGGCCATGTCGTCTCAGTGCAGGGGGTGGATGTGAGGCTGTCTCGGGCGATCCCGCATGTCTGATCCTGTTCCCTCAGCCCCTGCTGATGGGTGGGTTTCTCTGCTGTGCAGGACAAGCTCACGGCATCTTTGGCCCCCCTCACGGAGCATCTGAATTCAACCACGGAAGTTCAACGCCACCAGCAGGAGAACCTAGTGGAGCTGGAGGTAAAGCGAACACCGCCCCCCCCCCTCCTCCAGAGATGGGGTCAGCCTTGAACCCTTGTTTTCAGTGTGGACTCTGTCTCCATCTAGTGGCTGGACCACACATCGGTCTAAGTGAGCCATGCTGCTCAGCCCCATCCCACTGCCCCACTCTGTGCCTCGGTTTCCCTACCTGTCAGACTGAGCTTATGACGCTGACGTCCTTTGGAAATCGGCCTTTCGCACAAGCCTGGTTTGTGCTAGTTAACAAAGGGCCGGTAGCAAGACTCAAGATCAGGGAGGAGAAGCTGAGATTTGCGGAAGCAAGACAACTTGCAAAAGGCTACTAGGATCTGAGGATGAGAAATGCCAGGTATTATTACTGTTGGGAACCACGGACTGTCCCTCCGCGAATAGGACCTGGCCCTTGAGTTCCCCTTCCCTGGCAAACTTTTCCTGGTTTGGGAGATTTCTCATCTCCAAACCTGTCTCACAAACAGTTTCTATTATTTCAGAACTTTCTGTTAAAGTAAAAGTTTTTCTCGAAATGTTTTCCCAGCCTGCTCATTTTAAGAACATAAGAACATAAGAACGGCCGTACTGGGTCAGACCAAAGGTCCATCTAGCCCAGTAGCCTGTCTGCCGACAGTGGCCAGCACCCCAGAGGGGGTGGACTGAAGACAATGATCAAGCGATTTGTCTTGTGCCATCCATCTCCAGTCTCTGACAAACAGAGGCCAAGAACACCATTTGTATCCCTTGGCTAATAGCCTTTGATGGACCTAACCTCTATGAAATTATCTAGCTTCTCTTTAAACTCTGTTATAGTCCTAGCCTTCATAATTTCCTCTGGCAAGGAGTTCCACAGGTTGACTACACGCTGTTTGAAGAAGAACGTTCGCTTATTAATTTTAAACCGGCTACCCATTAATTTCATTTGCTACCCATTAATTTCATTTTTATATTCTCGCCCTCCCAAATCCCCTGTGAAATAAGGGAAAGCTTCTCTCCCCATCGCACAATTGGGGAAACCGAGGCACAAAACTAAAAAAAAAAAAATCCTCAAAGGGGTAACCATATTAGTCGGTAACTTTAATAAGAAAAAGTGTTTCTGGGGCACCTTAGGTTATGTCTACACTGCAGCGGTATTTCGGGATACCGGAGTATCCCAAAATAGCGATCCTGCATCTTAACAGCAAGCCTTTTATTTCGGGCATGCAAATCTGACATCATGGTAAATCTCATTGCACGAGGAGCAAGGGACATTTTGCTCTAGCAGGTTCTTTCGGAATTTGGTGCTGGGTAGACTGCGCCAGAGGACGAAATAAGCTATTTCGAAATAGCAGTGAAAGAAGAGGCACGATTTGCGTAGCCCAAATTGTGTCTCTTATTTCAGACGACAGTGCTGGGTGGATGTAGCCTGAAAGACTAAGCAAAATATAGAGACGCGGGAGCTTTCGGGAGCAACTCCCACTTCCTCAGATGAATGGGAGTGGAACGAACAGACGCCAAGAGAGAGAGATAACAGCAGAAGGAATGAGCTTTCTCCCTCACGTGCGCCGGGGGTGGTGTGTGTGGGGTTGAACCTCCCGTTGGTTTCTCCGCCCTCTGCAGAGCTGCGCCCAGGACCTCTTGGGCTACATCTCCGAGGAGTTTGAGGCTCTCCACCAGATCCTGCGGGAGCAGGAGGAGGGCATGAAGGAGGCCGTGACGAGCCTGGAGGAGGAGAACCGGGAGGAGATGGAGGAGAGGCTGAAGGAGCTGGACGAAGAGGTGGCCTCTCGTTGCGAGACCCTGTCCAGGGTCCAGGCGGAAATGGACCCGGCAGATCCTGTGGCCTTCCTCCGGGTGAGACAGGATTCCCCCGGCAAGGAGATGGGAACAAGCCCAGGAGTTGCCGCAGGGCGCAGCTGCGGGATGGGAGGTTGTGCAGTGGGCGTGGGAGCAGGACTCCTGGGTCCACTGGCAGGGGCCTGGGCTGTGGAGGCAGAAGTAGGATGGGTTGGCGGGCGGTGTATGACCTCAAGGACGTGCAACTGGGGACAACAGGGGTTGGAGGGGGCGGGGGGTGGGAATTGGGGCCGAGCAGGAGGGTGGGAAAGGGATGACCCGTAGAGCTGGCATCTCACCCCCTAGGGGGCATGGAGTGTCCTGTGGCGGGTAGTTCCAGAGGATAATCCTGTCTGTCTTTCTCTCCTCCAGGGCATCAAGGAGCTGATGAGAAGGTGAGTGTGTGCGTGTCCCACACTTCTCCTGTCGGGCCCCTGTCCTCAGGCTGCACACGCCTCTCATTGTGTTACTGAAGTCACACACACACTTGCCCTCACAGAGATCTGTACACAGTCACCGCACCCACACGGAGATCTGGAGACAGACACACACAGAACTGTAGGTACGTGTACACACACACAGATCTGCACACACAGCCACCCCATGGACATCTGTACACACACAGAACTGTAGGTACATGTACACACACACAGATCTGCACACACAGCCACCCCATGGACATCTGTACACACACAGAACTGTAGGTACATATACACACATTTCACCCATCCCCACATGTACACATACACAACCACTCACACGGTCATCTGTATACACACACACACTCAGACTCAGATCTGTATGTATGCGTACCACACACACAGCTATGTACTCACACAGAGATCTGTACACACAACCACCCACACTGACATCTGTACACACATACACAGAAAGATCGGTATGAATGAGTACACACATGCATGCACACATACAGATCTGTAGGTACATGTACACTCACAGATCTGTAGGTATGTGTACGTGTACACCACAGAGATCTGTATGTACATGTACACATGCGCACACACCAGCGATTGGTAGGTACGTGTACACACACACACACACACACACACACACACACAGATCTGTAGGTATGTGCGCGCGCACACACACACACACACAGAGATCTGTAGGTACACACACACACACACACACTCACACAGATAGGTAGGTATGTGTGCACATACGTACACAGGTCTGTAGGTACATGTACACTCACAAATCTGTAGGTACGTGTAGTGTACACACACACACACACACACAGATCTGTAGGTACACATACACACTCACAGAGATAGGAAGATACGTGTACACACACACGCATATACACACACACACACACAGATCGGTAGGTACATGTATGTGTACATACACGGGCACAGATCTGTAGGTACACACACACACACACACACACACACACACACACACACACACACACAGAGATAGGTAGGTACGTGTACACACACACATACACACACACACACACACACACAGATAGGTAGGTACGTGTACACACACACACACACACACATACACACACAGATAGGTAGGTACGTGTACACACACACACACACACACACACACACACACACACACACACACAGATCCAGCAGTTTTCTCTCCCTGTAGAGTCCGCGAGGACCAGCAGGGCCACAGCGAGGAGGAGGACGGGAGCGAGGAAGGCTGCAGCAGTGAGGAAGAGGAGGAGTCGGACGCGGCCAGTAGCGAGGAGGAGGGGGACGAGGACGAGGACGTTGTGCCTGTGGATCCGGCTCTCAAGGAATTCAAGGACTCGCTGAACTTTGAGGCCTGGCAGGAAATGCTGCGGAGCATCCACGCAGGTCAGGCTGGTTCCTCGCCTTGTCCTACCTGTAGCAGGCGCCAGGGTGGAGCCGAGACCCACCCCAGAGCTGGCTGCATCTCCCCACCAGGCGAGCCCTTGCTGGGCAGCTGTTCCCAGCCGCCTCCCCCCAGAGCTGGCTGCATCTCCCCACCAGGCGAGCCCTCGCTGGGCAGCTGTTCCCAGCCGCCTCCCCCCAGAGCTGGCTGCATCTCCCCACCAGGCGAGCCCTCGCTGGGCAGCTGTTCCCAGCCGCCTCCCCCCAGAGCTGGCTGCATCTCGACCAGCTGCCAATATCCATTTATTTTTCTTTCCCAGACACTGACCACGATGAGGCCTGAGGCCGCCCCTATGTCGGTGACTCTGACGACCGTCTGCAGCTGCGTGATCCGCCCCGCCCCCGGAGAGCTGGATTGGGAGGAGAAGCTGGTGTCTGTTTTGAGAGATTTTTTTTGGGAGGGGGAAGCCACCAAGGTCCAGCGTCTCTCGCCTGCCAGTATGAGGCACAGGCCCTGGGCACGTGCCCGGGCTGCCCATCACACGAGACGCCGGCATTTCGTTGTGCACTGCTGCAGGAGGAGCCGCTTTTAATGAGACTTTGCGCTGTGGGATCTGGCGGCAACAGATGTTCGAAGTGTGAGAATCAAATAAACCAGAGCTCAGAACAGAACCCAGGCGCCCTGCCTCCCAGCCCCCTGCGCTAACCACTAGTGCCTACTCCCCTCCCCGAGCTCAGAACAAAACCCAAGCGCCCTGCCTCCCAGCCCCCTGCGCTAACCACTAGTGCCTGCTTCCCTCCCTGAGCTCAGAACAGGACCTAGGCATCCTGTCACCCAGCTTCATGGCCGGTTGTGGGGCAGTTCCCTCAGGCTGTACCCCACATAGAATTCACCACCCGCATCCCCCTTCCCCGCAGGAGTTGCCGCAGCCAACGGCAGAGGTGCAGGGTCATCTCCAGCAGCACTGGGGAGGCGAGGGTTAATGGTGGGGGGGGGGGGGGAGCAGAGCGGTGCTGAGTCAGGGCTGCTGGGGGGGGGGCAGGATGCAGCCACAGCAGGAGTTGCTGAGTCAGCACAGGAGGCGGATCCTGCTGCAGCCTGGTCTGACTGCACTGCAGCCGCTGCGGAGACAGGCCAGCCCAGCCTGGAAGCAGGGACGTCCCGGTCCGGCAGCATCCCCGTGCGAGGGAGAAGGGACGTCCCGGCCCGGCAGCATCCCCGTGCGAGGGAGAAGGGACGTCCCGGTCCGGCAGCATCCCCGTGCGAGGGAGAAGGGACGTCCCGGTCCGGCAGCATCCCCGTGCGAGGGAGAAGGGACGTCCCGGTCCGGCAGCATCCCCGTGCGAGGGAGAAGGGACGTCCCGGTCCGGCAGCATCCCCGTGCGAGGGAGAAGGGACGTCCCGGTCCGGCAGCATCCCCGTGCGAGGGAGAAGGGACGTCCCGGTCCGGCAGCATCCCCGTGCGAGGGGGAAGGGACGTCCCGGTCTGGCAGCATCCCCGTGCGAGGGAGAAGGGACGTCCCGGCCCGGCAGCATCCCCGTGCGAGGGAGAAGGGACGTCCCGGTCCGGCAGCATCCCCGTGCGAGGGAGAAGGGACGTCCCGGTCCGGCAGCATCCCCGTGCGAGGGAGAAGGGACGTCCCGGTCCGGCAGCATCCCCGTGCGAGGGAGAAGGGACGTCCCGGTCCGGCAGCATCCCCGTGCGAGGGAGAAGGGACGTCCCGGTCCGGCAGCATCCCCGTGCGAGGGAGAAGGGACGTCCCGGTCCGGCAGCATCCCCGTGCGAGGGAGAAGGGACGTCCCGGTCCGGCAGCATCCCCGTGCGAGGGAGAAGGGACGTCCCGGCCCGGCAGCGACCCAGCCCTGGGGAGCAGGGTCCAGGGGGACCAGGGGTGGCGCCGTCCTGGGATGGCGTCGGTCAGGGAAGTCTCCGGTTTCACCGAGGACCTGCTGTGCCCCATCTGCCTCTCCCTGTTCCGGGAGCCCCACATGCTGGAGTGCGGGCACAGCTTCTGCGCCACCTGCCTGGAGCCCTGCGTCCCCAAGGGGCAGCGGCGCGGGCTGTGCCCTGAGTGCCGGCGCCCCTTCGCCCTGCGCCGGGTGGCCCCCAACCGGGCCCTGTACAGCCTGGCGGAGAAAGCCCGGCTGCTCAAGCTGGACGACGGGGACCCGGCGGGCGGGGGCGGGCGCTGGTACTTCTGTGCGGAGCACGAGGAGCCCCTCAAACTCTTCTGCAGCCAGGACGAGGGGCCCGTCTGCGTGATCTGCCGGGACCTGCCCCAGCACCGGGGCCACGACTTCCTGCCCATCAAAAACGCCGTCCAGCAATACCAGGTCAGGGGTTCCCTGGGAGCGGAGTGGGGTCTAGTGGTTAGAGCTGGGGGGTGGGGATCTGGGAGCCAAGACTCTTGGGTTGCCTGGGAGAGGAGTGTGGGCTAGTGCAGTGGTCCCCAACGCGGTGCCCGCGGGTGCCACGGCACCTACCAGGGCATTTATGTGCATCTGCCGAGTAACCATGGCCGGCCCCCGGACAAGCGGCACGTGAGTGGCCCCGCCCCCAGGCATGCAGCGTGTGAGCATCCCCGCCCTCGGGCGCCCGGCAGCCCCAAAAGGTTGGGGACCACTGGCCTAGTGGTTAGAGATGGGAGGGGAGGGATTGGGGAGTCAGGACTCCCGGGTTCTCTGGGAGGGGAGTACAGTCTAGTGGTTAGAGATGGACGGGGGATCTGGGAGCCAGGACTCCTGGGAACTCTAGCCAAGGTGGATCCAATTCTGTCCCTGCCCCAGCCCAGGCATTAATTATACCCCCTCAAAGGCCTTTGTGAGCCCCCAGAACCGCCCCCCCATCAATGCTCCCTCCCACACACTTGGTCCTCCCCCTGGCCCCTCCCCCTAACTCTTCCCCTCCCCCGGCTCCAGATGTTCTTCACCCCCTCCCTCCCAGGGCTTGTGTTGAAGGGGTGGGGGGGGGGGGGTGGACTGACCTATTGTTCACAGGGAGGTAGGGGGGAGTGGACTGGCCCATTGCTCTTAAGGAGGTGGCGGAGGAGTGGACTGGCCCATTGTTTACAGAGGGAGGGGTGAGTGGGACCTGGCTCATTGTTGGCAGAGGAGAGGGAGATGGAGTGATCCACCACTCGTGGGGAAGGGGGAGGGGGCAGAAGTGGAAATGGGCTGAACCATTGCCTCCAGGAGGGGAAAAGGGTGGATTGGCCCACTGCTGGTGGATCAGAGGGGAGTGGACTGACCCATTGTTTACAGGAGGGGAGTGAGAGCAGTCTGACCCATTACTCCAAGTGGGACGGGGGGAGGGAGAGGAACGGACTGACCCATTCCCCACACGAAGGGAGGGTAGAAGTGGAGCTGTCTTGACTCTTGGAGGAAGAGGGGTGGGGGAAAGTTGCATGCTCTGTCTGCCTCTTGCAGCAGCTCTGATTTCCCGCCTCCCGGGGATGGGCAGCCAACGGGGGACGGGCAGCCAATGGGAAGGGCCAGGCAAGGCTGAAATCCCATTGCTAGTCAGGGACTTTTGATGGGGTGGCCCTTTTCCTCCCAATCCGTGACCCCGGGTCTTTGCTGCCCAGGAGCAACTCAAAGCATCTTTACAACCCCTCGAGGAAGGTCTCCAGAGGCTGACACGGAGCCAGTGCCACCAGCAGGAGAACCTAACAGAGTTGCAGGTAGGAGGCGGGACGCCGGGGTAGATGGGCACGTGGGCCGGCTCTAGAGGGGGCAGGCTGCTCGGTTCTCTCCCCAGCTCTGCAAGGGGCCTTGATGCACAAGTGGGGTCTGGTGGATCAGCCCTCCTCACCTAGCTCAGGTCTCCATTCCCCCCCTCGCCCCTCCCTGCTCACCTAGAGCTGCTCCGAGTCCCTACTGGACCACATGGCGGGGGAGTTTGAGAAGATGCGCCGGCTGCTGACCCTGCGGGAGCTGGGCCTGAAGGAGGCGCTGGAGCGGCAGCGGAAGAAGAACCGGGCCCAGATGGAGGAGAAGCTCCAGGAGCTGAACGGGAAAGTGGCCTTCTGGACCGAGACCCTCTCCAGGGTCCGCCTGGGGCTGGAGCGCAAGGACAACATCAGCTTCCTCAAGGTGGGGCGGGAGAAAATGCCAGACCCTGGGGGGAGTCTGGAGGGTGTGGAGCTAGCTGGGTGGGGGCGGAGCTAGCTGGAAGGGGAGGAACTAGCTGGGAGGGGCGGAGCTAGCTGGGTGGGGGCGGAGCTCGCTGGACAAGGGAGGCACTAGCTGGGTGGGGGCGGAGCTAGCTGGGTGGGGGCGGAGCTAGCTGGGTGGGGGCGGAGCTCGTTGGACAGGAGGCAGGAATAGGGCTTTGGAGGAGGCAGGAGAAAAGAGATGGGGTATGGGGCCTGCTCGGATGAAGGGGAAGAGCTGGAGATGAGCACTGCAAGTCAGTCCAGGAGGAGACAGGGGTCCCATTGACTGGGGAGGGGCAGCAGTTCTGGGGTGGGGGAGCAGTTTCTCCCCCAGACAAAGGCACGGGGGGAGGCGGAGGTAGCTCCTCTGGGAGTCGCCTCACCCCCATCCCTTTTCTCCTCCCACCTAGGATGCCAAGGAGCTGATGGAGAGGTAAGCCACTTCGGGGTCTGTCCCTCTCAATTTCCATGAGAACATTGTAGATCATAGGTCACCTGCGGGGTTCAATCCAGGGTCCACCAGCCCTAAGAGGAAGGGGCCTTTACTGGGTGACAGGAGGGGCTCCATCGAGCTGGTAGCAGTGTTAAGCTGTTCTCTCACGTGGCCCCGCACACCCCGAACTCTACCACCTCGGGCTCCAGGAGTACCACCATTAACAGGTAGCAACAGTAGGCTGTTATCCTCTCACGAGCACACAGCACATGCAGCACACCACTGCTTGACATATGGGAGAACCTCCAGGCACTAGCAGCTGTAGTAGGCTTTTGCCTTCTTCTGCGGGCTGGCTCAATGCACACATGGTGGGCATGACGCTTGAGGAAATGCTGGTAGTGGTCAATAGGCCGTTATCCTTGTGACCCTGTTTGTTGTCAAGGGCCCTTGACCGCGTGGGCCGGAAGAGCTGATAGGCTAGTTTCTTTTGCGACCCCATTGGCTGGTGGCGGTAGGTTGGCCGTTTGTCCCCCCCAAACCACAGTAGGGCCACTCCTGCCAACCCATAGGATTCTCTGCAGGATCCGTGAGGGGCAGGGAGCCCAGGGGAAGGAGGCGGAGCAGCCCGAGGCGGGGGAGGTGGAAGAGGAGCTGAGAACCAGTGACGACGACACGGACGAATGCGAGAAAGAGGAGGAGGAGGAAGGGGAAGAGGACGAGGAAGACGAAGAACCGGAGGCGGAAGAGGAGGAGGAAGGGGAAGAGGACGAGGAGGCGGCCGAGGAAGAAGAGGCTAAGGAAGAGGAAGACGATGGGGTGGTGCCCGTTGATCTAAACCTCGGGGAGTTCAAGGGACCCCTCCAGTTCTACGCCTGGAAGGAGCTGCTGGGAATAGTCCACCCAGGTGAGGTGACCGTACTCAGCCGCCGTGCAGTGCGGAGAAGGGGTGGGAGCTGAGCGGGGGGCCGAGGAAGGCAGCAGGGTGGTACCGTTTCCATGGTATTTCCCTGCATGGCCCCAGCGCTGGAAAAAGCATCCCCGACCCTGCTCACTACAGCACAGAGCCCCCTACTGGACCTCCCTACCTCGCTCCCTGTGGCACAGAGCCCCCTAGAACTGCCATGGGGGAGAAAGATCTCTTTTTAATTTCTGGGGAATCGCCTTCCCTTGCTGTCAGTACGGGGCACATGAAACACAGCCCAGCCGTTAACCCCTTCCTCTCCCTCTCTCCTCCTGCAGTGCCAGCCTGCATCACCCTGGACTGCCACTCGGCCCACCCCAGCCTGGTCCTCATCGAGGAAGCCACCGGCGTCAAGTTCAGCCCGGGCCGACGGTTCTGGCGTCGGAAGCCCCAGCGCTTCACGGCCAGCCCCTGCGTCGTGGGGCGGGAGGGCTGCACGGGTGGCCGGCTCTACTGGGAGGTGCGGGTGGGCGACAGCCCCGACTGGGTGGTGGGCGCGGCCCGGAGGTCTGTGAAGCGCAAGAAGCGTCTCAGCTTCCGGCCCCGGGAGGGAGTGTGGGCCATTGAGCGGCGAGGGGGGCAGTACTGGGCCCTGATGGACCCCCGCCTCCACCTGCCTGTCTGTGGGAGGCTGGAGAAGGTGGGCGTGTATCTGGACTTTGAAGGAGGCCAGCTGTCCTTCTACAACAGCTCCAACCTCAGCCACTTGTACACCTTCCAGGACTCCTTCGCGGAGGAGCTGGTTCCTTTCCTGAGCACCCAGTCCAGTGAGCCCCTCTCCATGTGGGACCTGCAGCTCTGACCCCGTCACGGGGAAAGGCCCCGTGTCCCCATCCCATCCCACTAAGCCAGTTCCCCTGACCCTGGGACCCCATCGGAGCCACCTTTGAGCCGTGGTCAAATTCCCCTCCCCCATCGCTCCCTGATGATGTGGCTATGTACTACACTCTTCTCTACTCTGTCCCGGAGATGCAGGCAGGCTTGGCTTATCCGCCAATGAGAGAGGGCCCGTTCACCGCAGGATCGGGGATGGATTTAGAGACTCGAACACACAACCGTCCAAGAGCCCGCCGCCTTGTTTGGGGCAACTCAACAGCCACAGGAATCGAACCTGCAACCTAGAGGCAAAGGCTGTTTTGCCCATACGTCTTGCACAGTCTGACTTATCCGCTAGTTGCCACGGGTTCCCATCAGCTGAACCTCTAGCGTGGGGCTGGTCCTTTGTTCTCCGTAGCTCCAGCCGTTTCCTGGGGAGGTGTCACCTTAAAAAGACACCGTTCGGTGGCAATCCATTCGGGTCCCTTTGTGATGTCCTGGCTCAGCTGCCTCTTCGGTGCTCCCCGAAAGGTAGAGCATCCGAGTTGAGACTTGGGAGTCTGATCACGGTGATACACTGTGCAAAAGCAGAGCGACCCCTGTGACACCCAGGAGTTTTTTCCCTTGGTTGCGTACTGTTGTACATACGGAGTCCCGTCACTGAAGTCTCTGGCATCTTCCATTCACAGACCTCAGTGTAAACGCACTGCCGCATTGGGACTGACTCCTAAATCACACCCCACGGCTCCCAGCTGCATGGGAAGGGTTCACATCCTCCCCTTTTCATCCGGGAGGTTTTTCCTACAAGCCATGGACAGATCTCGGCTTCCGTGAATTTGTGAGTATTCCCTGCGAGCTGCCTGTGACTTTTCCTAAAAATATCCCCTACCCAACTGTAGCCTTCACCATGCACCGCGGTGGCCACCCACCTGCCTCTTGTAAGTTGTGAGGTCCCCAGGTGGAACAGGCAATGGGTCTCCATCATCTCCTAGCCATGGACCCTGAAGACATCCTAGGCTGGGAGTCACAGGTGATGGAAGGCCCCTATCTGTGACTGGCCTGGCGGGAGCTCCCTGAAATCCCGCACTGATTTGCACCACGGACCCACGATGCCCCACGGAGACTCGGTCGTTTAATGCCAATCCTCATGTAAGCTCCGTTGGATCAAGGGTGGTTGGCCACCAGCAGGGAATTGGGCCTGTAATAGGTCGCGATATGGAGCAGTAATAAACAACGAGACACACCCACGTGGCCAAAGGTGAAATCCTAGAACGGGAAGGAACCTCGAGAGGTCATCAAGTCCAGTCCCCAAGCATTGTCTACATCAGGGCTACTCAACATGCGGCCCATTTATTTGCAGCCCACCGGAGGGAGTTAAAACAAAAAAGCAGCCAATATACTGGACTTCCGTTGAGATACGTTCGTGGAAGTTAAATTCCTGGACTGCCATTGCTCATTAAAAGTGCTGACATATCAGGTGGCAAACAGGTGACTATTGCATTTTATTAATATCAGCAGATCTGGCTTGTGTAACCTTGGCTTCATCTTTGTCTTCCTGCCCGTCGGTGTGAAAGAAGCTGTTTGCAGAGATATTTGCAAGTCTATGCAACCGCACTTAAGTTGCAGCCTCCGCATGTGCTGTGAATATCATTGTGGCCCCCAGGGCTTCCAAATTTGAATAGCACCAGTTTAGATCATCCCTGATTGATGTCTGTCTAGCCTGCTCTTAGATATCTCCAGAGATGGAGAACCCACAACCTCCTTAGGCAATTTATTTCCTAACCCTAACCCTAACCTGCAGGAAGTTTTTCCTAATGTCCAACCTAAACCTCCCTTGCTGCAGTTTAAGCCCATTGCTTCTTGTCCTGTCCTCAGAAGCCAAGGGGAACAATTTTTCTCCCTCCTCAAGTTGTGACACTCTTTTAGATACTTGAAAACCGCTCTCATGTCCCCTCTCAGTCTCCTCCTTTTCAAACTAAACCAGCCCAGTTCGTTCACTCTTCCCTCATCGCTCATGTTCTCTAGACCTTTCCTCATTCTTGTTGCTCTTCTCTGGACTTTCTCCGATTTCTCCGCATCTTTCTTGAAATGCGGTGCCCAGAACTGGACACAATACTGCAACTGAGGCCTAATCAGCGCAGAGCAGAGCGGCAGAATGACTTCTCGTGTCTTGCTCACCACACTCCTGTTCATGCAGCCCAGAATCGTGTTTGCTTTTTTGCAAAGTGGTCAGTTTTTTTTTAAACAAAGAAACACTGGGGCTTTGGGGTGGTCATAATGACTCATAATAGCACCCAGGAGGTGTCCTGGCCCAAAATTTTGGTTGTTTCCTCATGCCCTGGCCTTGTTGCTCTCAGTGGCCCTCCCTGTACCTCCTCCCCTCCTCAACAACAGTTACCTGTGGCATTAGTTGCCCATCAACTTGATTTCTTGGAAAACAGGTTGTACCAGACAAACCCCGGATCATTTTTCAGTGAGAGCAAATCAGGGTAGCTGAGTTGACACAGCGCAGTCAAAGGCACGCTGGCGTCACACACTGAGACTTCTGGGAAGCATTCGACTTCGCCCTGCGTGCCAGCCTGACTCGAGAATTAGCCCCCAGGGGAAACCCGCCTCCCATGGCTTAAATGCTGGGTACTATCTGTCAGTTGAGCTAGAAGAAAGCCCTGTACATGCAGCAGAGGCAGGGCCAAGTAAACTCAGGCCAAGCCTGACAGGTTCTTGAAAACCTCCCGCATGACGCAGCAGCAGGAAAAGTGAACCGCGTTGTGGGGTGCGTTCACAGCTGTAATTGTCCTGCTTTGCTCAGCAGTGGAAAACAAGGTTGGGCGAAGGGGCATGAGCAAACCCAAAGGACCTTAAAACTTGTAATAGGGGGAAACCCACTAAGAAATGTTGGCGATGAACAAATACAGGTTTTGGACTCGGAAAAACAAACATCTCTGGGCAAATCTGGGCTTGCAGAAGACGAAGGAATGTTGCTGTGGAAAGAGTTATACCCTGAGCTCCAACACCCCCCATAGATTAAAGGATACAACAAGGCAGCATACATATCCCGAAAGAACAATGAAGGCTTGTTGAGTGGTAATGAAGGAAGAATTTTGATTGTTCCGTTTTTAATAAGCTCTAATGATGAGTCAGGGAAGGAGCTGAGATAAGGAAGCACCGGTGTGTATTTGTCAATTCTTCTGTGATTGCACATTGCTGAGTTAGGATGCTGTTGATGGTGCTGTGACGAGTAACATGTTGTGTTACTCAGTGCGCAGCAGCAGTCAAAAAAGCCAACAGGATGTTAGGAATCATTTTTAAAAAAGGATAGAGACTCAGACAGAGAATATCTTATTGCCGCTGTAGAAATCCATGGCATGCCCACAACTTGAATACTGTGTCCAGATGTGGTCGCCTCATCTCAAAAAAGATCTCTTGGCATTGGAAAAGGTTCCGAAAAGGGCAACAAAAATGATTTGGGGTTTGGAACGGGTCCCATAGGAAGAGGGATTAAAAAGATTTGGACTTTTCAGCTTAGAAAAGAGGAGACTGAAGGGGGATAGGATAGAGGTCATAAAATCATGACTGGTGTGGAAAAAGTGAATAAGGAAAAGTTATTTACTTATTCCCACATTAAAAGAATTAGGGGTCACCGAATGAAATAAATAGGCAGCAGGTTTAAAAGAAAAGGAAGTTTTTCTTCATGCAGCGCACAGTCAACCTGTGGAACTCCTTGCCGGAGGATGCGGTGAAGCCTAGAGCTTTAACAGGGTTCAAAAAAGATCTCAATAGATTCATGGAGGTTAGGTCCATCAATGGCTATTAGCCAGGATTGGTAGGAATGGTGTCCCTAGCCTTTGTCTGGAAATAAATGACAGGGGAGGGATCACATGAGGATTACCTGTTGTGTTCCCTCCCTCTGGGGCACCTGGCTTTGGCCACTGTCAGCAGGCAAGACATTGGGCTAGATGGATCTTTGGTCTGACCCAGTCTGGCCGTACTTGCGTGGGAAGACGTCAGTAACAGATATACAAACGTAATGTTAAAAAAATCCCCTCCTGTTTCTGGGAAGACTGAGAAACGAGGCACCCCGGGACATCTCGGCCCAGAAAACTGCAAACCCAGCAGGGGGAAAAAAAACCGTAGACGTTTGATCAGTTTTTCTCAACTTTTTTTTAAATAAAATACCCCCTTTTCCATATATATATATATATATATACATACCCCCAGTACGTACAGTTTTCAGACACACAATTTTTTTCTACCATTGCCACACATTTGTTTAAACAACTTAATTGTAGCCGGGCGGGTAATGACATTTTTTGGTTGTAAAAAGTGCAAAAATAATAAAGCGCTGTCAAACTCCAAATTTCAGTTGTGTTGATGGAACTCCCAGACTTCCCTCAAGTACCCCTAAGGGTACTTGTATCACTGTTTGAGAGAGACTGTGTTAGATGTTTGAAACGTGTGTGTGTGAGTATTCTGTGGGCTACCTGAAAATCCGTGCGTAGTGCGTGAAACACGAGTGGGAGGAAAGTCGATCAATGGGGAATGTGGACCGGCACAAGAATTCAAGGGAAACTGGACCTCACACCAGGGAAGCACGAGACTGGAACAGGAAGGATGGGGGCTGTCATGGCTCCTTCCCCACCCTGGCACAATAAATGCAGAAGTGGGGGCCAGCAAACGTACCCCAAAACCTTCTCTACCAGGCTTTGGTATAAAACTTCCTCCCAAAAGCTTAACAACCTAGATTTTAGGAATAACATCTCCGCTGCCACCGCCCAAGTATTAATAAAGAAACCAGGGGAGAGATCACGTGGGAAATCTCACCCCTAAAGTAAAAACCAGGACACACAAATTAACCAATCCCAGGTTAATAAAAAGAAAAGAGAAAACTTTTATTTTCACCACACTATTCCTGTGGCAAGCATAAAAAGTAGATGGAAAAATAACAAACTAATATACTCATGGAGAAACTCCATGGGCCTAGAACTTAGTTACAAAGGGAAGCCAACACAGCTTTTAAAAAGTGCACAGACCATAAAATAACAAAACCCTAACGGATTTATCTACACTTTATCTTATTTACAGAAAGTCAAGACTTGTTTCTTGGGGTGTGTCTAGACTACAGGGTTTTATCGACAAAAGTATACCTGCATCTACACGACTGCCGCATTCTCTCGACATAACGTCGACAGCACTTGGCAGGCTTGTCGAGGGCGGTAAACCTCGTTCTACGAGGAATAACACCTTTTGTCGACAGAGATCTGTCGGGAGAAGGCGTTATTGCGTCTACACTGTCCTTTGCGTCTCCGCTCTCATGTTGACAAAGCGGCTTGCTTTGTCGACAGGATTGGATGTCGTCTAGACGCTCTTGTTAAAAAAAGGGCGATAAACCCTTGGCTACGGCTACCTATCGGAGTGAGGCTCTCTGTTAGCTGCGGGCTTTTCCGTCGCACCAACAAAGCCGGGCGAGGGCCCGGCAGCGGGGAGAAGTCAGCAGCGAGAGCCACAAATCTTTTAGTGCAGGCAGAGCCCTGTGTGTGGCAGCTGCCAGGCCGCGGGTTCAAAGCCTCCCTCCACCACGTCCCACGTGGCGCCCCCTAGTGGCTGCCCCAAAGAGAACCCTCCCCCATCATGAGATGTGCTAGGACAAACAAAGTTCAAAGTCCAGCTCACCGGGTGGGCGTGGGTGCTCATGTTGGCGCAGGTGTGCTCTCTGTCTGGGAAAGATGCCAACTGCCGCCCAGGCTGTGGAGTTTCCTTGGGGCCAGTTGCCTAAGGCAGGCCGGGCAGAGCGAGAAGGGAACATGGGTGCCGGCTGACGTCCTGGTGAGGTAGGTTTTTCTACCGGCTCCTCCGCTTGGGGACTGGAGCAGGAAGAAGCACTAACGAGGGGGTTAAAGCAAGGGGATCGCTTGAAACCCGGACACCTGGGCCCTCTGCTCGGGGAGGGGTGGGAGCCTTAGGATTAGAGCAGGGGGGAGCTGGGAGGTGGGAGGTCTGGGAGGGAAATAGGGACTAGTGGTTAGAGCAGTGGGGGGATGGAAACCCGGACTCCTGAATTTTCTGCTCTGGGGGAGGGAGGAGTGAGTTGAGGGGCAGGGAACCCAGATTCCTGGGTTCCCTGCTCTGGCGGGGGTTGTGGGGCAGAGGGGGCTAAAAACCAGGACTCCTGGGTTCCCTGCTTTGGGAGGGGCGAGGAGCCTTAGGGTTAGAACAGGGGGGATCTGGGAGGCAGGAAGTCCGGGAGGGGAATAGGGGCTAGTGGTGAGAGCGGGAGAGGTCTGGAAACCAGGACTCCTGGGTTCTATCCCATGTTCCAGGAGGGGAGTGGGATCTAGGGGGTTAAAGCCACCGGGCTGGGAGCCAGGGCTGCTAGTTTCTCTTCCGAGCTCCCAGATGGGAGGGACCTGGTGGTGGGAGAGCAGGAGGGTGGGAGGGAGGGTTACAGGAGGGTTACTGGACTTTGTCCAGTTTGCCCCACTCTGTCCTGGATGAACTGGACCCCCGGCGAGGCCCTATCAGGGAGGAACAATCGTCGTCTCCTGTCTTGCTCCCTGCACGCCTGATAGTGCAGCCAGAACGGTTGCTGCTTTTCTGCAACAGTGTCACACGGTGAACACAACCGGGTGGCCTTTCCTTTGGGATCCAGTGTGGCCCCGAGGCTCCCCTTCCACGGGGCTCCTTCCTACACAGCCACGGCCCGGTCTGGGTGTGCGAAAGGGATTGTCCCTCCCCAAATGGAGCACCGGGCCTTTGTCCTTGTTGAGCTCCATGCGATTGACCTCAGACCCGTTGGTCCGGATGAGTGAGAAATAGAATCCAGTCCTCCACCGCCCCAGCCACCCCTCCCAGCTTGGTACTGGCTGCACACTCTGTCAGCGTGCTCTTTATGGGGAAAGAACATGAGCTAGGAGAGACGACTGCAAGAATTGGGCTTGTTTCGTTTGGAAAAGAGAAGACTGAGAGGGGACATTCAGACTGAGAGCAGCTTTCAGGTACCTAAAAAGGTGTCACAAGGAGGAGGGAGATAAATTGTTCTCCTTGGCCTCTGAGGATAGGACAAGAAGCAAGGGGCTTAAACTGCAGCCAGGGAGGTTTAGGTTGGACATTAGGAAAAAGTTCCTACCTGTCAGGGTGTCAAACACTGGAATAAATTGCCCAGGGAGGTTGTGGAATCCCCATCTCTGGAGATATTGAAGAGTAGGTTAGAGAAATGTCTATCAGGGATGCTCTAGACAGTGCTGGGTCCTGCCTTGAGGGCCGGGGACTGAGTTTGATAACCTCTTGAGGTCCCTTCCAGTTCTATCTGTCTATCCCCATCCACCCCCTCTATCTATCTATCTGCATCCACCTCCTCTATCTTTCTGTGCACTTGAGCAGGTCTGGTTCTCTCCAGCAGGAGGTGCTGTTGCACAAGCAGCTGTTCCCCAGCAAGGCCAGGACTGGGGGCCCTAGTTTAGGTCTCTGGATGGGTGGGACCCTAAGGCAGCCTCTGTCCTCGCCTCGCAGGTGGAAGGAGCCGGCCGAGATGTCTGGAACGGACTCGGAGCTGGAGAGGGGCCTGCACGCCATTGTGGACAGCTTCTACAGATACGCCAAGGGCCCGCCCGGGCAGCAGGCGCTGGACCAGGCGGCTTTCCAGAAGTTACTCAGGAATGAACTGAGCCATCAGCTGTCGGTGAGACCCAGCTACGGGAACCCCCGGACACCAGAAGACACCAGCTGCCCACTGATGGCCAAGGGGGCTTTGCCAGTGCCCCTCACTCCCGCCTCGCAGCCCCTGCCCCCCAGCCCTGCCGGTGCCCCTCACTCCCGCCTCACAGCCCCTGCCCCCCAGCCCTGCTGGTGTCCCTCACTCCCACCCCACAGCCCCGCTGGTGTCCCCCACTCCAACCCCCGAGCTCTGCCGGTGCCCCTCACTCCCACCTCACAGCCCCTGCCCCCCAGCCCTGCCGGTGCCCCTCACTCCTGCTTCGCAGCCCTGCTGGTGTCTCCCACTCCCACTCCCACCCCCCAGCCCTGCTGGTGCCCCTCACTCCTGCTCCACAGCCCTGCCAGTTCTCCTCACTCCTGCCCCCCCAGCCCCTCCCCCCAGCCAGTGCCCCTCACTCCTGCCTCGCAGTCCCTGTCCCCCCCAGCCCTGCCGGTGCCCCCCATCCCTACCCCACAGCCCCGCTGGTGCCCCCCACTCCCACTCCCACCCCACAGCCCTGCCAGTTCTCCTCACTCCCACCCCCTGGTCCCTCCCCCCAGCCAGAGCCCCTCACTCCGGCCCCACAGGCCCTACCCCCCCAGTCCGGCCAGTGCCCCTCACACCTGTCCCCCCAGCCCTGCCAGTGCCCCTCACTCCCACCCCACTGCCCCTGCCCCCCCAGCCCTGCAGGTGCCCCTCACTCCCGCCCCACAGTCCCTGCCAGCTCAGCCCTGCTGCCCCAGCTTCCCCGGCTGAGGCGTGGGATTGGTGCCGTGTGTTTCAGGATGTGCAGAGCACAGAGGCAGTGAAGACCCTGATGCAGAAGCTGGATGCGGACAAGAATCAGCTCATCTCCTTTGCTGAGTACTGGGAGCTAGTCGCCTACCTCTGCCAAACCATCCAGCGTTACCGCTATGGCAAGTAGTGCCCAGCGGCCAGTGGGGAAACCGAGGCAGGCTCCCTCAGTCCTTCACCTCCCGACCTTAAAGCAAACCTCTCCCGCTCTCTTGGTGATTGGAAACTCTTTCCCTGCCCTCACTGGGCCCTCCTTGGCCTGTGCTCCCCGTGCCGGGGTCCCCAGCCTGGCCTGCTCGCCCCCTGACCTCTGCCTTGCCTTCTGTCACTTGGGAGCATGGCTGGAGGAAAGAAACCAGCTGAGTTTTTTCATGCTCCCTGGTTTGGCATAGACTAGTGTGTGTCTTGTCCTGCCTGGCAGGAATCAGAGGTAGGTCGGCGCACCCTGCTGGGGGATCAGAGGGCTACACATGTGAGTGTGGTGCCCTCTGCTGGCAGGAAACCGACCTGCATTCTGTGTGTGTGTGTGTGTGTGTGTGTGTGTGTGTGTGTGTGATCACCACCACTACTGGGGAATCAGAGGGGTATATATGTGTCTGTGTGGTGCCCTCTGCTGGTGGGAATCAGACCTGCATTCTGTGTGTGTGTGTGTGTGTGTGTGTGTGTGTGTGTGTGTGTGTGTTGTAACCACCACTACTGGGGAATCAGAGTTGTATATATGTGTGTGTGGTGCCCTCTGCTGGTGGGAAACAGACCTGCATTCTGTGTGTGTGTGTGTTGTAGCCACCCCTGCTGGAGGATCAGAGGGGTACATGTGTGTGTGGTGCCCTCTGCTGGCAGGAATAAGACCTGCATTCTGTGTGTGTGTGTGTGTGTGTGTGTGTGTGTGTGATCACCACCACTACTGGGGAATCAGAGGGGTATATATGTGTGTGTGGTGCCCTCTGCTGGCAGGAATCAGACCTGCATTCTGTGTGTGTGTGTGTGTGTTGTAACCAGCCCCACTGGGGGCTGCGTGTGAGGCTGGGGCGCCCCCCGGTGGCCTCAGCAGGTCACTGCAGATGCACTTGCATTGAGGGCCCAGTCTCATCCTGGCCGGGCCGTTCACTGCTCCCTTCAACCTGGTCTCCGAGGGGCACCCTGCCCATCCGTGCCTAGTTCCCTTCTGGGGCCCGGGGCCCCTGCTGTGCCCCCCACATGCCGGGACTCAGAAGGCGGCAGAGGAGCCAGACCTGGAATGGCTTTGGCGCAGCTCCGCGGTGAAGTCTTGGTGGGGGGGGGGAGTGTGCAAAGGGCAGACCCCCCCCCCTCACATGCTTGCAGGCCTGGGAGGTGGAGCCGTGCAGTGGGGCACCGCAGGCTGGAAGGGCTGCAGGGACGAATGTGGGGCGGAGGCAGCCCTGTCCGCCAACCAGCTTGCCGGGCCTCTCCAACAGGGGCCAGCCAGGCAGGTAGCTACGCAGCTATCCGGGAGGGGAGTGCACTCTAGGGGTTAGAGCCAGGAGGGGCCGGGAGCCAGGACTGCCGGTGTCTTGCCTTAGCTCGGCGGCTGAATGCTGGCCTGGGCCTTTGTAGCCGGCTAACGTCTCCCTGCCTCAGTTTCTCCAATCCACTGGGAAACCGTTGCTGCCACCCACAGGGACCTTTCCTCAGCCTAGCCCCTGCCTCAGCTGCCTCATGGTGCCAGAGGCCGCCGCTCGCTGCTCAGCTTGGGGTCAGAAGGTCTCTGGGGCCACAGGGCCAGCAGGTGGGGCCCCGAGCCCCCGGGTAAAAGCCCGGCCTGTCGGGGAAGGAGAGTCAGGCAGGATGTAGCCGAAAGGAGCGTTCCCCCTGCTCAGCTCCTCCTCTTTCTGTAACAATCTGGCTTCTCTGTAGCCACGCGGGAAGGCCTGTGCTAGGCCTGAACCAAAGCCGCCTTCTGCAGCCAGGCTGACGAGCAGTCACATCCTCACATCTCAATTGTATTACAAAGTGTCACACCAGGCTGTGAGGAGGGACGTTGCCCGGATCGCGTCCCCAGATAAAGAAACCGATCTCCAGATGGGTAAAGAAATTTGTGCGTCACGCCGTTCTGTCTGGCAAGAAACTGCTTCTCCATAGAGGACGTGGAATCCTTATCCTATGAGCATTGTCACTGCACTTTCCTATTGTTTGTCTGTGTGATCTCGGTCTGGTTTGTAACTCTTTCCGTCTGCTGGATAATTAATGTTGCTAGGTGGAAATCAATGAAGGTGGTGGGGTGTGATTAGTTAGGTCATTTTATGATTGGTTAGTAAAATGATACTAAAATAATTGGGGACGGTCTAGCTAAGCAAGACTCAGGTTTCATTATATAAATTGGGGTCCAAGAAGGAGAAGAGGAGAAGATCATCAGGAGGAACAAGGAAGAAAAGGCTGGAAGAGGACCAGGAGGAGGGAGAAGACCTGGAAAGAAGAAGTCACCTCCGAAACGCAGCCTAAGACCAGAGAGACTGATAGTGCCTGGCCAACAGGGGAAGTCTGCCTGCCTGTATCAGGACTGGTGAGCATGACGTTGTGCGCTTAGCATGTGTGTTCTGCTTGTTTGGGATTTGTCAATAAATAGAGGAGAAGGATATTACCGTGTGCGGCTCTTTCAAGTGGCTAAAGATCCTGCCAACCTGCAGGTTGTTACACCCTGAGCCCTAGGAATTGGGTACGGGTGGGTGTGTAAATTCACAGGGTTGCACTGTGAGCCCTAGGAACTGGGTAAAGGTGTGTGTTCCTACAGTGTGGAAGGGATAAAGGAATTTGTGCGGGTAGCATTCCCTGGGTGAGCCATTCCCCCGGCGGGCGCGGCAGAGGGCAACCTCAGTGTGACAACAAGCTCCGTGTTTGGTTTTCTTCAGAAATCGACAGAGTTTGGAGTTCCCAGGAACTCCCAGGTGTGTTTGCAAAGCTCTGACACACGTGTTTCCCAGGTAACGATCCCGGCCCTTAGCCAAAGCGCTAGGCAAGGTTCACAGGTCACGGTGACTACGAGAGGACGCCAGGACTCTGGGGTCTGGGCCCAGCTCTGGGAGGGCAGGACGGGGCTTGCGGGTGAGAGCAGCCAATTCCTGGTCTCTGTTCCTGGCCATGAGAGAAGAGGACTCCAGCCATGAGAGGGCCTGGGTATCACATCTCCTAGGCTTTAGTTCCAGCTGTGTCTCGGCTGGTTAACAACGGGCAGTTTCCAGCAGGGATGCCATGGGGGATCTGTGCAGGAGCAGAGCCCTTTGGGGGTTTGAGAGCAGGTTTCTCTCTCGCCAGCCAGGCCTAGGGAGGGAGTGTTAGACCCCTCCCCATCCCGAGATGCCCGCTCCAGCCTCCCTCTCTCTGAATGAGCAGGCTGGCCTCAGTACGTTCAGTAACAGCAAGTCTGCAGAGGAAACAGCATCTACAAACCCGGATGAGACCAGCTCTCCTTTCGGCTCATGCGCCCAGTGCGGGCGAGGCCTTGGGCGTTCTGCCACCGCGCTGTGAAACCAAACAGGAGATTTTTGTGGTTGATTCCATGGAAGGGCACAGGGCTTGGTATCCGTGAGAGCTCCCCGCCCCCCCCCCCGTCATGTTTACAAAGGTGGGGAGTGTCAGCAATATCAGACGGAGGTACAATCTCAGAGCACTAGCACTGGAAGGGACCTTGAGAAGTCATTAAGTCCAGTCCCCTGTCCTCCCGGCAGGGCCAAACACCATCGAGACCAGCGGTTCCCAAAATTTTTGGCATCACGCCCCCCTTTTTGATTTTTGAAAAACCCTCCTCCCCCTCCCCAAATAGCAGCAAAACTCGTTGAGCCAAAAAATGGAACTGAACAGGGCATCAAAACATGATAGGGGGAGGCTGGGTCGCCTCACGCCCTCCCCGGAATTTCTTCACGCCCCCCAGTTTGGGAACCCATGGTCTCTCTAGACCATCTCTGACAGAGCGTTGTCTAGTCTCCTCTTAAAAAATCTTCAGTGATGGGGATTCCACCACTTCCTGAAGGCAATTTCTTCCAGTGCTTAACACCACGAGCGTTAGTGTCCAACATTAACTTCCCATACTGCCATTTAAGCCCATTGCTTCTTGTGCTATCCTCAGAAGTTCAGGAGACATTTTTTTTCTCCCTCCTCCTTGTAACAATCTTTGAGGTATTTGAAAGCTGCCATCACGTCCCCTCTCAGTCTTCTCTTTTCTAGACGAAACAAGCCCAATTCTTTCAGTCTTCCCTCATAACTCATGTTTTCTAGACCTTTCATCATCTGTGTTGCTCTTCTCTGGATCTTCTCTAATTTGCCTGCTTCTACTCTTGAAATGTGGCACCCAGAATGGGACAATACTCCAGTTGAGGCCTAACCAGTGCAGAGTAGAGCGGAAGAACGACTTCTCGTGTCTTACTCACAACACTCCTGTTAATGCAGCCCAGAATCATGTTTGGTTTTTTGCAATGGTGTCATACTATTGGCATAGTTAGCTTGTGGTCCATTGTGACCGCTAGATCCTTTCTGCAGGACTTCTTCCTAGACCGTCTCGTCCTATTTTCTATGCGTACATCTTGACTACACGCTTCTTTCAAAAGAAGCTTTTTTGAAAGAATAAGCTTCTTTTGAAAGAGATCATCTAGACAGCCATAACTTTTTTGAAAAAGCAATTCGCTTTTTCGAAAGAAAGCACCCAGGCAGTCTGGATGCTCTCTTTCGAAAAAGCTCTGTTTGCGGTCAAGAATGCCTTTTTTCGAAAGAGCTCTTTCGAAAAAAGGCGTTCTGCCTGGTAAAATGAAGTTTAGTGCTGTCGACAAAAATGCCGCATTCTTTCGATTTTAATTTAAAAAAAATGCAGCAACAGTCTAGAAGTAGGTGAAGTTTTTTTCGAAAAAAGGGCCACTTTTTTGAAAAAACCCTGTAGTCTCGACATAGTTTGTGTGGAAATAATTGTTCCTTCATAAGTGGAGTACTTTGCGTTTGTCCTTACTAAACTTCATCCTGTTCACCTCCGACTATTTCTCTAATTTGTACAGACCATTTTAAATTATAATCCTATCCTCCAAAGCATTTGAAACCCCTCCTACTTCGGTATCATCTGCAAATGTTATAAGCGTACTTTGTATGCCATTATTTAAATAGTTGATGAAGATATTGAAGAGAACCAGTTCCAAAACTGATCGCTGTGGAACCCCCCTTCCAGCATGACTGTGAACCATTAATAGCTACTCTCTGAGAATGGTTATCCAGCCAGTTATGCACCTACCTTATAATAGCCCCATCTAGGTTGTATTTCCTTAGTTTATTGATAAGGTCATGCGAGACCGTATCAAATGCCTTACTAAAGTTTAGGTATACCACATCCACCGCTTCTCCCTTATCCACAAGGCTTGTTATCCCATCGAAAAAACCTATCAGATTGATTTGACATGCTTTGTCCTTTACAAATTCATATTGTCTCTTACTTAGCTCCTCATTATCTGCCAGATGTTTGCAGATGGATTTCTTAATTATTTGTTCCATTATCTTTCCTGGCGCAGAAGTTAAACTGGTCTGTAGTTTCCTGGCTTGTTCTTATTTCCCTTTTTATAGATGGTACCTAGATTTGTCCTTCTCTAGTCTTCTGAAATCTCTCCCTTTTCCATGATTTTAAAAAGATGATAGCTAATGGCTCAGATACTTCCTTTATCGGCTCCTTTGTCAGTATTCTAGGAGGCATTTCATCAAGCCCTGGTAACTTGATGACATCTAACTTTTCTAAGTTTTTTATCTTGTTCTTTTCCTATATTAACTTCAGAACCTAACTCCTTTTCTCCAGCTCTGGATCTAGGAGGTCAAAGGCAGAGGAGGCAGGACACCAAGGTCACATCCTGAGCCATGGGAGGGAAGTGGGGCTTAGTGGGTGGAGCTGAGAGGGCTCTAAGGACTGACTCCTGGGTTTTGTCCCTGAGAAGGGGAGGGTGGACCTAGTATGTCACAGCAAGGGATGGGGCACCGTGTCTCTGGATTCCTTGTCACTGCTCCATGCACCGCAGGGACTCGGACTTTGAAAGGGTTTGAAAATTCATCTGGCTCTGCTGAGGGACTGAGAGATCTCCAAGCGCTGGTACATCTGGGCAGGAGAAGGGAGATAAAATTCAGGGCTCGGTGTTCACAGAGACTTTGAAGCAAACACCCCTTTAGAGGCCTCTGTTTGGATTGTTCCACCCGAGTTACAGGAGTGTTGACTCTTCTTCCATTCCCTGGTATTTGTACTTGCGGGTGGGTGTTTTCTTCTCACTCCTCGCCCCCACCCCTTAAACCAACACCCTGCCCCCGTGTGATCTTTGCGTGGCTATTAGGGACTCCCCAATTCACCCAACCAACTTCAGAGCTCCTGTCCTTGCCCCCTTGACGGGGTGTTGGAGGAGGTGATGCCACGTAGTTCAGGCTGTGTCTACACTGCACACGGTGGGGAGGGTGTGTGTAGCAACAACGCGCCGCAGTGGAAGGTGTCAGGAGCTACAGGGGTCGGTCAAAGGCTCCGGACGAGCGATGCAGCGGTGAATGGCTCTGGCAGCTCCCCCCACTGGTACCTTTTCCTGCTATCAGAGCCTTTCCTGATTGCTGGAGCAATAGCCACCAGGAAGTCCTGCCTGGTGGCCAGAAAACCTGCCGCAGAGCTGCAGAAGGGCTTAGGACTCTTAAGTTCCAGCAGGAGAATCCCGTTTCCCTGTAGAACTGGCTTCTGGGGAGCTCAGCAGGCACCATCCCAGCTGTAGGGCACCCATGGGTGCTGTGGTTGAGGCTCCCCCACTGGCCAAGTGATCAGAGGTGTTTTCCCACCTGTCGGCTCCCTGGGGGTTGGGTTTCCCATGCCTCCGAGATCCTGCAGTGATGCCAACACACCACTAGGAAGAGCCCTCTATAAATATCCCCACAGCTCAGCCCTGGGTTCAGTCGCAGAGGGGAAGAGGTTGGACGTGAACACAAAGGTAAGTGCAGGGCACGGGGTGTGTGTGTGTGGGGGGGGGCTGTGTATTATGTACATTTGTAGTGGGGAGCTGGGGGAAAACGGCTCCATGGAATCCCTGACCAGTGCTGTTCTGGGAGGGTCTAATGAGGGAATGGAAGATACCGGTCTAGATGATCCCTTTGGTTTGATCCTGGCGGGGAAGAGGGAGCTAGTGGGCGCATGGATTTGATCTGGCATGGCAGGGGATGGGTGGATTTATTCTGAGCTAGAGAGGGTCTGATTTGGTACAGGTAGGCAGGCAGAATTGCAGGGTCTCGCTGTGTGGATGAGACGATGGTGTGCATGTGGGGGGGAAGGGTAGATTTATTAGGAACTGGGGACATTTTTGGGATAGAGGGAGCTTATACAGGAAGGACGGGCTCCACCTAAACCAAAATGGAACCAGACTGCTGGCACTTAACATGAAAAAGTTCATAGAGCAGGTTTTAAACTAAGGCCTGGGGGGAAGCCGACGGGTGCGAAGGAGCACGTGGATCGGAAAGTGACATTCCTTAAGGGAGGGGCAATTAACAGAGATGCTCTGTTCTAATAAAGAGGAGAGGATGGAAGATGATAAAATAGAGGTACGATCAGATGAGGAAACAGTCAAATGAAAGAGTCCCATTCAATCACATTCGGGAATGGCAGACACCTTAAGTTTTTAAATGGCTAATATACACGTGCTAGAAGTCTAAATAATAAGGGTGAACTAGAGCGCCTAGTATTGAATGAGGATACTGATATCATGGGCTTCACAGAAACTTGGTGGAATGACGGTAATCAAAGGGGCACAGTCATACCAGGGTACAAAATCTATCAGAAGGACAAAACAGGTCATGTGGGTGCGGGAGGGGCACTAGATGTGAAAGAAAATGTAGAATCAAATGAATTAAAACTCTTAAATGAACCAAACTATTCCACAGAATCTCCATGGATAGTAATTCAGTGCTCTAATAGTATGAACAAAGTAGTAAGGATATATTACTGATCACCAGGATGGTGAAGTGAAATGCTAAGGGAGATTAGAGAGGCTATATTTTAAAAAAAAACCTCAATCATAGTGGGGGATTTTGACTCTCCCCATATTGACTGAGTACATGTTAACTCAGGACGGGATGCAGAAAAAGTTTCTTGATGTCTTAAATGACTGCTTCTTGGTGCAGCTGGTTCTGGAACCCACAAATGGAGAGGCAATTCTTGATTTCATCCAAAGTGGAGTGCAGGATCTTGTCCAAGAGATGAATACAGATGGATCACTTGGAAATAGTGTTCATAATATAATTAAATGTAATATCCCTGTGGTGGGAAAAACATTTCAGCAGTCCAACATGGTGGTATTTAATCTCAGAAAGGGGAACTACACAAAAATGAGGAGGGTAATTAAACAGAAATTAAAAGGTACAGTGACTAAAGTAAAAGCACAGCAAGCTGCAAAGACACCATAAAAGAGGTTAAAAGTCAGGAAACAAAGGGTAGGAATAAATGGTCACTTTTCAGAATGGAGAGAGGTAACTAGTGGGGTCCCTCAAGGGTCTGTCCTGGGATCAATCCTATTCTACTTATTTATATATGATCTAGAGAAAGGGGTAAACAGTGAGGTGGCAAAATTTGAAGATCATACCAAACTGCTGAAGATAGTTAAGACCAAAGCAGACCGTGAAGAGCTTCAAAAAGATCTCCCCAAACTAAGTGCTTGGGCAACAAAATGGCAAATGAAATCACATGTTGATAAATGTAAAGTAATGTACACTGGAAAACATAATCCCAACTGTAAATACAATATGATGAGAATTACTTTGGCTACAACTACTCAAGAGAGAGATCTTGGAGTCACTGCACAGAGTTCCTGGCAAACATTTACTCAGTGCGCAGCAGCAATCAAAAAAGCAAACAAGATGATCGGAATCATTAAAAAAGGGATAGAGAATAAGTCAGAAAATATCTTCTTGCCTCTTTCTAAATCCATGGGATACCCACATCTTGAATACTGGGTACAGATATGGTCGCCTCATCTCAAAAAAGATCTCTTGGAATTGGAAGATGTTCAGAAAAAGGGCAACCAAAATGATTAGGGGTTTAGAACGGGTCCGATATAAAGACAGATTAAAAGTACTTGGACTTTTCACCTTAGAAAAGAACAGACTAAGGGGGATACGATAGAGGTCTATAAAATCATGACTGGTGTGAAGAAAGTAAATAAGGAAAAGTTATTTGCATATTCCCACAATATAGGAACTAGGAGTCACCAAATGAAATTCATAGGTAGCATATTTAAAGCAAACAAAAGGACGTTTTTCTTCACTCAGTGCACATTTTACCCGTGGAACTCCTTGCTGGAGGATGTTGTGAAGACCAGGACTTTAACAGGGTTTTAAAAAAAAAGAACTAGATACATTCATGGAGGAGAGGTCGATCAAGAGCTATTAGCCAGGATGGACAGAGATGGTGTCCCTAGCCTGTTTGTCAGAAATGGGTGACAGGAAAGGGATGATCAAGGTGTGTGTGTGTGTGTGTGTGTGTGTGTGTGTGTGTGTGTGTGTAAAAATACAAATGGGAAAGTCTTCTCTAGAGACCAGTGCAAATGGCACATGAGAAGGGTTTAGGGATCAGGACTCCTGGGTTCCCTGAAGGCGAGTCCCGTGCCCAACTAGACCTGAATTTTAGGGTGGCGGGAAGGAAACACCCCAGCTGGGATTCACCTGGGGATGTGGAAGGTTCATGCCCATTTGTTGGACAAGCAATTGAAGGGGTTTCTCATTGGATGCTGGGATTTCATGCAGAGACGCTGACTCACCAATAGGAGGTGCCCTGGTTCGACAGAGCACAGTACAAACACCCGCACAAGGTGGGCAGGGTCAGTTACCGAAGGGACGAGGTTCAACACAGACACAAAGGTAAGAGGAGGGGACAATTATCGGAAAGTCTTTAGAGTGGGGACTGGTCTTTTTGTCCTGTTTGTACAGTGCTGTGCACTGCCGGGTCCTGGTCGGTAACTGGGCACCACGGAATGCAAAAGAATAAACAGCCATATTTCAGTGCACGTTTGTGGTGGGGACATGGAGAGCTCAGGAAAAAGATTTGAATGGCGACACTGTGCGGAGCTAGGCTGGGGATGGAAGGAGATCATAATCCATGGGTCCAGCCACGGCAGCAGAGACGAGGCTGACACCAGGCTAGCTGGGCCCGCTGCTCTCATCCAGGGCAGCTGGGAGCTGGAGGATACAGGACCAGTAGGTCCATACCAGGCTATAGGAGGTGTGACCTGGGGCAGGAATGCTGCAAGAACAGCTGGATTCAGGACGATGGATTCAATTGGCAGACTCTCGTCTCAGCTATAACACTGCCAACCCAGAGCAGGTCCACGGACCTCAGTCGGGTCCCTCTGGGTTTACACTGAGCTTTCCAAGATCTGAATCTGGCCCTGCCGTCACGGGGGTGACTCCAGATTGAGACCAAAGCCCTGAGCTTAGAATCCCTCCCTGAATTCATTGACATCCCCTCCTCCCTTCCTCCCCGGGGTCACTCTAGATTTAAGGATGGTCACTGAGAGCTCGTTGATTTTGGTGGGGATACACCAGGATTCACCTCCATTGAAAAGGGAATTTTCAGAGGCTCTGGAACCCCCACAGTGGTTTTGCACTTCTTGGTTTCCTAGCACTTGATCTGTGGCATTTAAACACTGGGATGCGGGAAGCTACAATGATTATAAGGAACCAGTTCCCTTCACAATACTTACTGGTGCGGGAATTGTGATTTCCCCAGGCAAAGGGGCAGCCACTGGTCCATGATGCATGGTCGGGAGGTCTGTCAACCCAGGGTGGGAAAATAAGTCCTCCTGTTTTTTCTCCTGTCCATGGTACTGAAAGTTCTCTCCTTCATGCAGGTCCTACGCCCCCTGTCTCTGGCGCGCTCACCATGGCTTTTTTGACCCAGGACCAACAAAGTATGATCACCCGGGGGATGAAGTCCCTGGTGTCTCTGGCCAGGGAGCTGAGCTCTTCCAGTGTCAACCCAGATGCTCACAAGGAGATGCAGGGACACGCCCGGCGTGCGTGCGAGGAAATGAAAGCTGTGGAGAGCCAGCTGGAAAGCCAGAAGCACGTCATGGACTCCCACTACGTGACCCTGCTGGAGAAGAGGGCACACCTGAACAATGAAAAGAGTCAAAGAGAATTAAGCCAGGCGCTCTTACAGATCCAACTGAAACATCACGCGAACACCAAGGCCTACGCCCAAGAAATGCTCAGCGCGGCAGAGGGGCACCTGAAGGAGCTCCAGGATTTGCAGAAGGAGGTGAGGAAGGAGAAAAACTGGCTTAAAATGGCAAGAACCATCGCCCTGCTGTTCATGCCTCTTTCCACGCTCATGGGTAGGTATCGACCGAGCCCGCCCCATCGCACGGGGCACAGCCAGTCAACAGCACTGCTGGAAGGACCCTTGTGTCAGCAGCTCAGTGCTGGTTCTAACCCACTGAGGAGAGGGGACGAGCTGGCGTAGGCGGCAGGAAATGGGGCACATGGGACACTCAACCTCCCCTCCTCCTGGTTAGCGGCTTTAGGTGCATCTTTGCGGCTGCTATGTCCACTCTCTGCTTTGCAATCTTGGCAGAGGCTGAGCAGGGCAGAGACTGACCCTCTGTGTGGCTGCTAGTGGGAACCTAGGGGATAGGTTGCTCACCTGTGGAGAACAGGGTCACAGGTTCAAGTCCTGCCTCCCCTGGGTCAGGACAGGAGGGATAAGGGGGTGCCCTGAGGGTAAAGTGGTGGGGTGGATACCTGTGTGGCCTAGGAGAAAGGGTGCTAGCATGGGGTTGTGGGTTCAAGTGCTGCCTCTCCCAAGTCAGGATGAGCATTGGCAGAGGGAGAAAGTAGGGAATGTTTGGATGGGGAGGCCATGTTTATGCTAATGAAGCAGGGGATATTTAAATCCCCGCTTCGTGAGCAATTTCAATCTGACTAATCTACATCGCTCTGTCGACAGAGAGGTGTAGTGTAGACACAGCCCCTCTTGTCCCATGCTGCTGCCTATGATACAGAGGGGCTACGTCTACACTGGCCCCTCTTCCGTAAGGGGCATGTAAATTTCAAGAGTCGTCGTAGGGAAATCCGCGGGGGATTTAAATATCCCCCGCGGCATTTAAATAAAAATGGCCGCCGCTTTTTTCCGGCTTTTAAAAAAGCCGGAAAAGAGCGTCTAGACTGGCCCCGATCCTCCGGAAAAAGTGCCCTTTTCCGGAGGGTCTTATTCTTACTTTGAAAAGGGCGCTTTTTCCGGAGGATCGGGGCCAGTCTAGACGCTCTTTTCCGGCTTTTTTAAAAGCCGGAAAAAAGCGGCGGCCATTTTTATTTAAATGCCGCAGGGGATATTTAAATCCCCCGCGGATTTCCCTACGACGACTCTTGAAATTTACATGCCCCTTACGGAAGAGGGGCCAGTGTAGACGTAGCCAGGCAGTAGTGCAGGGTGGCAGCAGCCCCTGTCAGGGCAGGGGGGTCTGAGGTCCTGACTGCCCAATTTGGCTCCTAATACACTTTAAATGCAGAGCCACAGCAGGGGTTGTTCCTGGACCTGATGCAAACCATGACTGAGCCAGGCTGTTGGTCAGCCTGCTAAAAAAATTCCATGGCAGTGGGGAGTGGGGACGGGAAATATGTGTAGTTTATAGCATTTAACCTATAAGCTTTTGCTTGTTGATTAATCAGTTAAACAACTCTATTATTACATTCTGATTGTGAAGTCCAAGAATATAACTGGGTTCATAAAAGAACTAGCTCCATGAACTGCACGGCACGCAACAGTTGGAGGTGTGCCATGGAGAGAACTGAATTCAAAATGGCCGCCCTTAAAGGAGCAAGCCTCCTTAAGCCTCTTTTTTTTTTTCCCCTGACAACAACCTTTTCCTGGGGCTTTTTGTTTTGGTCAACAACCTTTCCCTGGGGAATGGCCACCCTTAAAGGAGTAAGCCTCCTTTTTTTTGGTCAACAAAAAATCCTTGGTGTTCCCCATAAAAAAATTATTTGTTTGGTTTCAAAAGTTTAAGAAACACTTGTCTAGAGTGTCAGCTTCTTGTGCAAGAAGTTTTTTTCAGAAGAGATCTTCGGGAAAAACTACTTGTGCAAGAGAAGGTATGTCTAGACTACAGGCTTTTGTTGACAGAGGCTTTGTTGACAGATACTGTCGACAAAGAGTATCTAGATGACATCCAGTTCTGTCGACACAGTAAGCCGCTTTGTTGACATGAGAGTGTAGACACAAAGGACAGTGTAGATGCAATAACGCCTTCTGTTGACAGAACTCTGTTGACAAAATGCGTTATTCCTCGTAGAATGAGGTTTACTGCCATAGACAAAACTGCTGAGTTCTGTCGACATTATGTCAACAGAACTCAGCGGTAGTGTAGACACAGGTATAGTTTTGTCAACAAAAGTGGACTTTTATCGACAAAACCCTGTAGTCTAGACAAAGTATCCACACTGCAAAAGTGCCTCGAAAAAGCAATGTGCTTTTGTGAAAGAGAGCGTCCGGACTGCATGGACGCTCTCTTGAACGTAAGCTCTGACTGCTATGCACAGAATGGCCATTCATGGATCTAGTTCTTTTATGAACCCGGTTATATTCTTGGACTTCACCAGGGCACCTGTGCGTTTTCCTCTTGCCTCTTTTTTCACAAAAAATCCCTCTTCCCTGTCCACACATACCTTTCCGTGCCAGAACTCTTTCACAAAAAGGCATTCTTCCTTGTAGAATGAGGATTACCAATGTCGGAAAAAACCCCTCTGTTCTTTTAATTTTTTTTTTTTACAGAAGAACGCGCTTGCAGTGTGGACTTAACTCAAGTTTTATGGGAAAAATGGTCATTTTTCCAACAAAACTCTGTACTGTAGACATACTTCTAGTCTGGCCACTCTGATTCTCTTATGTGGCAATACAGCTCCTGGTTTTGGCCACAATATTTCAGTTTTTGGCTGTAATAGATTGATGGAAAGCTGCCATTTTCTGTGGACAGCAGAAACTTTTGGAAACAATTTCATGGAGATAAACTCCCAATGTCCTCTCAGAAATGGTTGGGTTTTGGCCAGTTTTATATATGATCTGTAATACCGGCCCTTTCGTTTCAGCTGGGATCGTAGCTGCCATTTTCCAGACCTCCCTGATCACGGCTCAGCGAGCCGAGGAAGAGCTGCAAAAAGCCATCGGCCTCTACGAAACCAAAGTCTCTGAATACAAACAAAGCCTTTGCAGATACGACCTTGAGAAGGAAGAAATTGACGTGAAGAGTCATGCTGACGAGAAAAAAATGGAGGCGCTCACAAGGGAACTTTTAGAACTGGAGAAGACAATGGAAAGGAAGGAGCAGTTTCTCCGCAACCTGTCTCTGCTGGTCGGGAACTTAGAGGTACTTGAGTCAAAGTTGGACTTTGACTATGAAACTACCTGGGAGGTTCTGGAAGCGGATGTGCTTGAAAGCTTGGAAGGGGACCAAGGGCTGTTGAACTTCCTGGATGGAAAGGAAATCCGGAGCCTGGTCCAAGATCTAAAAAAAACCCTTCAGTCAAGAGCTGACATCTAAAGCAAGGATTTCTACGGAAGCCAAGGGAATAGGTTAGCAGGTCTAGTTCAGATTAATGTCAGTGGGTCCTTTGGCTGTGTCTACACTGGGCCACTTATTCCGGAAAAGCAGCTGCTTTTCCAGAATAAGCTGCGAGCTGTCTACACTGGCCGCTTGCTTTTCTGGAAAAGCAAGGACGATCTACTGTACAAAATCAGCCGCTATTCCGGAAAAACTATTCTGCTCCCGCTCGGGCATAAGTCCTTATTTCGGAACACTGTTCCGGAAAAGGGCCAGTGTAGACAGCCCAGTAATCTTTTCCGGAAAAAAGCCCCGATTGTGAAAATGACGCTCGGGGCTCTTTTCCGGAAAAGCGCGTCTACATTGGCCACAGATGCTTTTCCGGAAAAAGGGCTTTTCCGGAAAAGCAGCCTGCCAATGTAGACGCTCTTTTTCCGGAAAAACTGAAAACAGAATAGTATTCCGTTTTAAGCATTTCCGGAAAAAGGTGCCAGTGTAGACGTAGCAGTGTGGGGTTGCTCCAGAGGTATCGTAGGATAAAGTGGAAATCAGAGGGGTGGGGGAAGTGAGTCATGCTAAGAAGGTGAGTGAGAAGGGGACCCCATAAAACCACTTCTGCATCCGGCTTAGGAAATGCTACGTATCCTTGCAACTGTTAGGTGGCTCTGGGATCAAAGGATGCCGATGGATTTTGGCCATTATTTTCAGCAGGGGCAAGATATCATACATGATGCATAAGACGGCGATTCTGCCACAAAGGTCACAGATTTCGTGACTCTCTGCGACCTCTGTGACTCCCACACTGCAGTGGCAGGTGTAGCTGACCACAGGACCGGCCGGGCCGGATGCTGTAGGGTTTTGTTGTTGTTGTTGTTTTCAATGTTTTCCCTGTACTGCTTTGAACTTAAGAATGATCGTGCTTGTGTAGACAAGCTAAGGGGTAACTTGTGACGGCCGCGATTTCAGCTGTTCGTAGCCTCTGGAGGGAGAGCAAAGCACAGATGCTGACCGAGCCGAGTCCACTGTCGGGGAGTACAAATCCATAGTGGTTCGGGAGACTTTACTGACAAGTATTATTGCACTTTGATGGACAATGAATCTAGCTGGGCTCCTTTGATCCTCATCTGATTTTACATAAGAACATAAGAACGGCCGTACTGGGTCAGATCAAAGGCCCATCTAGACCAGTTTCCTGTCTGCCCACAGTGGCCAACACCAGGTGCCCCAGAGAGGGTGGACCGAAGACAATGATCAAGCGATTTGTCTCCTGCCATCCCTCTCCAGCCTCTGACAAACAGAGGCCAGGGACACCATTTCTATCCCCTGGTGTCTGGGGGGTTTTTGTGGCCTCTGGGGGCTCTGTTGGAGTCTGCTGTGTTGACTACACGCACAAAGTCAACACCACACACATGCACGCAGCCAAACGGTTATTAGCATTGGACAGAGTAGAATACCTGCCCGGACATTACACCCGTGACTTCTGACACCCACACTGTCAAAACTCTGTAGCTGGTTCGGTGTCTGTGTTACTCGGCTTTGGGGGCTGTTACCCCAACTCTGTGCCTTGGCTGGGGGAGACCAGAGCTGCCCTGCAGGACAGGAAGGTGGGGAGTCCCAGAGGGCAGGCTGGTAGGCTCAGTGGTATGATCAGCACATCGGGTGACAGTCCCAAGGGGACCTCTGGGATCGAACCCATCCCACATCCAACCATGATTTTAGAACTGCCAGTGTCAGAGAAGCCAGCATGACCCTTTGGGAGTTGTTCCGGGGGTTATAAATCTCGCTGGCTTTTAAGAAACGAGTCTGGATTTCTAGCCTGCGTTTATCTAGCTTCGATTTCCAGTCATTGTAAAACTTTTGGTGGATAGATTGAAGTGCTTGATGTGATCAAATTTCTGCGCCCACAGACGTGCTCACGGACAGTGGCCAACTCAGCCCTTCACCTTCTCTTTAAGGCACACAGATTGGTCCAAAGATTAGACAACATGCCTTATAAAGGAGCGCATTCTCGTGGCTCTTCTCAGGATGATGTGCAAAACATTCCTCGTAAATGGTGCACGCCAGAACCCATAGACACTAACTTCCCATCTTGCTAGCCTCCCTCTCCCTGCTACCTGCGTCCACTCCATCCCTTCCCCCAAACTGCTGCCACGCCTCTTCCTGCCTCTGCTCCACCCCTGCCCCTCCTTTCCCCCTCCTTCCCCTCCCTTCCAGAGCTTGTGAATCAGCTGTCCACAGTGTTCTGGAAGAGCTGGGGGGGGGGAGTTGGTAAGTGCAGGGACGTTAGCATGCAAGAGGCATGGGGCAAGGGCTGGGGGGGAGCTTGGCTGCTGGGGGGTGCTCTGCACCCACTAATTTTTCCCGGTGGGTGTTTCGGCCGCAGAGCACACATGGCGTCGATGCCTGTGGCAGAACTGGATACTGGATGCCAGCAGCCAAACAGCCTCCTGACTCTCGCTCAAGAGTCCCCCTGCTTATGCCTCCTAGAATCACATTCGCCTTTTGGGAGCTCCTGTTCTGCTGGCAACCCCAAAGCTTTTTCAGACCCTGCTTCCCAGTTTAGAGTCCCCTTCCTCTCCGTGACAAAGGGGTCTCACAAAACTGAGCGTCAGGGCAACACAACGGCAAATACATTTGAATGTTGATACGTGCGAAGTCATGCACATTGGGAAAAACACAAACCCAACTGGACGTACAATACGATGGGGAGTCATTTAGCTCCAGCCCCTCAAGAGAGAGATCTTGGAGCCATTGTCTCAGAAACCATCCACTCCGTGTGCAGCGGCCATGAAAACAGCAAACAGAACGCTGGAACTCATTAGGCAAGGAATGAATATAAGATACAAAACATCATATTGCCTCTGTATAGTAAGAAACAAAAGACAGGACTATGCAGCACTTTAAAGACTAACAAGATGGTTTATTAGGGGATGAGCTTTCGTGGGCCCGACCCACTTCCTCAGATCATATTCTGGAAGAGAATTGGCATGACTGTAGATACCAAAGGAATACAAAAAAAGAAGTGAACACCTTATTAAACTGACAAATCAGGTTTACAGCAGAAGGTGGGGTGAGGGAGAGAGAGGAAGGGGATACTTGTCTATGAGTCAATGAATGGCTAATCAGGGGTATTAAGTGGGGAAGCCGTCTTTGTAATGAGTAAGCTAATTAGCATCTTTGTTAAGGCCCATTCGTAAAGTGTCAAATTTAAGCATGAATGACAGTTCTGAAGTTTCTCTTTGTAGTCTGATGTGTTAAAGTCTCTTTGAAGTAAGATGCATGGAGTAAGGTCGTTAAGACTATGTTCAGGTAGGCTGAAATGCAAACCAACTGCTTTTTCCTTGTGAATATGTCTGTCTGATGTCTGATTTGTGGGCATTAATTCTTTGGTGAAGTGTCTGAGAAGTTTGTCCAGTATACATAGCAGAAGGACACTGTTGGCACATGATGGCATCAATTATATTTCTGGATGAACAGGAATATGTGTCCTTCATCCTGTAACAGACATGGTTAGGTCCAGTGAAAGCCTGATGAATCTCTTCCCCTTCCCTTTCCCCCAGGCAATCTATTAGTTTAAAAGTGAAATCTGTTCGAGCCGGCCAATCGTATTAGCATGACATTGATCTGGTGAAAGAGCCATTAAGTAGCGATGAAAACCTTGAACAGGCACCTGCCAACCTGAATTTACTGACAAGTGCCACATGCAGCAGACAGATAGAATTATCAACACCGCACCCTTCCGAAGAGTAATCCTAATAAATGAGCATGGCCCAAAATAATAGGATAAACTGGTAGCTTATCTTGAATACATACTGTGTGCAGGTGAGGTTGCCTCATCTGAAAAGAGGTATATTGGAATTGGAAATGGCGTGTATTCTCTCTCATTACACAAGAAACTAGGGGATCACCAAGGCACATCTAGACAACAAGCTTTTGTTGATAGAGGCTTTGTCAACAGATACTTCTGTCGACAAAGAGCATCTAGAATATATCTAGTTCTGTTGACAAAGCTAGCCTCTTTGTCGACATCACAGCGTAGACGCAAAGGACAGTGTAGATGCAATAACGCCTTCTGTCAACAGATCTTTGTCGACAAAAGGCGTTATTCCTCGTAGAATGAGGTTTATCGCCGTCTACAAAACTGCCGAGTTCTGTCGACGTTATGTCGACAGAACTCAACGGCAGTGTAGATGCAAGTATAGTTTTGTTGACAAAAGTCCACTTTTGTCAACAAAACCCTGTAGTCTAGACACACCCCAAATGAAATTCACAGGCGGCAGGTTTAAAACAAATAAAAGAAAGTACTACTTCACATGGTGCACAGTCAACTTGTGGAACTCCTTGCCAGAGGATGTTGTCAGGGCCAAGATTGTAACAGAGTTCAAGAAAGCACTAGATCCATTCATGAAGGTTGGGTTCATCCATGGCTATTAGCCAGAATGGGTAGGAATGGTGTCGCTAGCTCCTGTTTGTCTGGATGGATGACAGAGGAGGGATCACGCAATGATTTCCTGTTCTGTTCACTCCCTCTAGGGCACCTGGCCTTGGCCACTGTCAAGGCAGGACACTGGGTAGATGGACCTTTGGTCTGACCCACTGTAGCCTTTGATATGTTCTTAAGTATGGCCTGTGTTCTTTACTCCTAGATGTACGGCTTTGCATTTAGCTATATACCAATGTACCGGGTTTCCTTGTGCCCTGTATACAAAGCATCCAGTTGCTCTGTAACGATGATGTGTCCTCTTCACTCCTGACCACTCCCCCCACCTTTGTGTGGTCTGCAAACTTTACCCTTGACAATTTTCTATGTTCTTCTATCAAAATGTTCAGTCGTGTAGAGCCAAGCTCTGTGCAGGATCCAGTTAATATTTCATTTCCTGCATGCCAGGCTGATTGTGGGTTGGCCTTAATTCTTAAGAAAATGTCACGAAAGCTCATCATCTAATAAACCATCTTGTTAAAGTGCTACATTGTCCTGCATTTTGCTTCAGCTACCCCAGACTAACACGGCTACATTTCTATCGCTATTTCACATAGTTCAAAGTCTCGAAGAAATCCGAGCCTGTAGCATCAGTGCTATTACATTCATGATCAGTCGACTTTTGTTGCAATCTCTCTCTCGCCCTACGAGGATTCATATTCAGCCACAAGAACCTGAGATTCCCGCAAGCTCATTTGCATGAGCACTACGATACAGTGAGGTCTGGTTTCACTAGACGCTCGCCAGACTCTGCAGACCAGCTCTGACTGCACAAGGCATCAGACACTGAGAAAAAGCCAGGCAACTTCCTCACCACCGAAAGGTGAGTCTTGCCTTCTGTTGGGTGTGGGTAAGGGAGAAGAGGAACAAAAAAGACTTTGAGCTATACTTATTATTATTTATGAAGGCAATTACTCCAGTGCAGTGTTTCTTAAACGTTTCAAGACCAAGGAACACGAAATAATACTTTTTTTTTATGGGGGACACCAGGGTTTTTTTGTTGAGGGGGGAAAAAAAAAGGTCAAGGGGGAAAGAGTCAGGAAAGTTATTGAGCACAAAAAAAAAAAAAAAGTCACCTGTCCCTTTTAAGGGCAGCCATTTTGAATTCTTTTATTCTCTGCAGCACACCTCTGACTGCCTTGCGGCACATCGGTGTGCCATGGAACACAGTTTAAGAAACACTGGTGTAGACACACCCTGAGTCAGGAAAAGATCAAACGTGCAGTTACAAACCTGGAACTAACTGGCTAGGCAGGCAACCTGCTGTAACAGGTGACACAGTCGATCACAAATGGAAGGAGCCAGTAATGGGCTGGAGTTGCATCAACCCAGTATCTTTCAAAAAAAAGCCTCTGTCGAAAAAGAGCATCTAGACTACAACCAGTAGGGCCGGGGTGGCCGACCCACAGCTCACAAGCCACATGCAGCTCTTTCCTCCTTAAAATGCAGCTCATGAAGCCACGCCTGCGCCCTCGAAATAGCTCCTGGTTCCCCGTACTCACCACCTGGCGAGGTAAAACAAAATACACCAGAAAGTTAGGAGCCTAATGTGGTCAAAAAGCCAACCAGAGGTTTTTTTTTTTTTTTTAAAGGGGCAAGGTCTTTTTTTTTCCTCAACAACTTTTTTGCCTCCGCTCTTTGTGCGATAGCCACAGCTATTTTAGCTCTTTGCGTGCAACGGCTTGGCCACCCTGGGATAGGAGGTTAAGGTGCCCCTAACCGAAGATCTGTAAGTGCTGTAGGTGATGAGGCAGCTAAGGCACCCAAATGTTCAGTACTGAGTCCTGGGACCTGGGCTTTGTGATATAGGGGAGATTGTATTCCCTGGTTGCTTTGTTATGTCGTGTGTGATTCCTGCTGTCCCGTCCTGTTTTGTTGTAACCTCGCGCGTGTGTGTGTGTGTGTGTGTGTGTGTGTTTGTGTGTGTGTGTGTGTGCGCGTGCACTCCTGTGCCTCAGTTTCCCTGGGCATTGCACAGATGCCGGGTGGGGATGGGAATAGCGGGAGTGGCTCTCACTAAGAGGAGGCTGCCCCAGGCAATACACAACAATAGCTCAGACTGTCTTGTAAACCAGAGCTCAGGGTAGGAGAGCAACCAGGCGACACCTTGCTGGAGGAATCGGAACAAAGGAAGAGGCGGGGCTGCTAGCAGGGCTGGGACCCGTTCCTGAGGGTGGGAGTGACTCTAGGCTGGGGGAGGATACAAGGAGGGAGGCAGGGCCCTCTCTCCCCAAGTGGACCTGCACTGGCTGCTCCTGGCTCCTGTAACCCCAATTCTGAGCTATGCTGTGTCCCTGCCAACCAATACACTTTCTGTTCTTCTTGCCGGTTGAGAGTCTTGTCTGGCTGCAGATGGGGGTGCAGGGCCTGCTGATCTCCCCAGAGACTTTCCGTGCTAAACAGACCCAGGGCAGAAGGAGAAGCAGAGCGATAGGCCGGTGACGTGACTCCTTGGTCAGAAAACGACACTGCCTCATGACCCTACAGGGAGGAATTCAACTCACCGCTCTGCTGTGATCACGACATTGGCGCTACATCACGGGGGTAATTCTGCGCCCCCTTATGCAAAGTTGCCATCTGAGGTCTCCCGTCCTTATGTCGGGTGGCTGCAGGGGGAATGTACCCGTCCCATCAGCCTACAGAGAGCGGGGTGTTCTTATTCCCACCTGCCGATCGATTTGATGATGGATGGGTCAATAAATAAACGGGTGGAATGGGTTGATAAAAAAGTCCCTGAATCTTGGACGCTTGCGCCCTGACTCTGATCTTAGAACACGTTTCTCCAACCTCTGGCATGTTCCTCTGGAGACTTTCTGTGCTGGTTTTGATAGGGTTACTCATTGCAGGTAATCTCAGGCTAGGACCAAAACAGAGCTGAGTGTCGGCAAAGCAGACAAGCGGTGGAAGGCGACTCAGCGGATGATGGAGCCGAACACCAACTGGGCGGAGTACCTCGCGCCAGCCTCCATCATCCTGACCAATGTGGATCAGCTGACGTCCCTCTCTCTCAGTGGGGGAGATGTCTCCATCAACAACAGCCTTTCAGAACAGCCAAAATCTTTCGGGGCTTGCGTGGCGCTCGTGAACGCGCAAGTCTGGTGGTCCTTCTACAATGCCCAAAAGATCATGAACAGGATCAAAGGGCACTTCAGAGGGGTCTCCAGGATGATGGCAAAGACTCTCTTGGACTTCTCCCAGGAAGAAGTGGAGAAAACTCCCCCCACGAGTCAGCTAGAAACCAAACGACGGAGCATGCACAAAACAGCACAGACATGCAAGGACTTGGCGTGGAAGCTCGAAACCCCATTCTCTCCTGTGATTAACCTGCTCCAAAAGCTGCTGCAGGCCTTTGAAGCTGCCGAGAAGGGCTGCGAGGCTGAGCTGACGCGTGTACGAGCGCTGAAGGCAACCATCACCGTGAAGCCATTCAAGGAGGAGCCGGAGCCGGATGGAAGGAAGAGGAAAGAGGAGCTGGACGAGGCCTTGAAGGATTACAAAAAAGCCTTCCCCACGTGGGGCATGTCTGCTAGCATGGGCTTGATACAGGCTCTAAAAACCGCCCTCACTAACTCCGAGGCAGGACCTGGGGCTATTACCACAGAGCAGGATGAAACTGACCCAATGGAGATGGCTTTCCAAGAAGTGAAGCTGAAGTGGGAGGCGTTGACATCAGCCCTGGAGCAAGAGGAGAGGCAATTTCGGAGCCTCGAGAAGCAAAACCAGGAGCTGTCGGACACTGAATGTGACGCCAAGAAGCGCGAGGTGAGAGAAGGCGAGTTAGAGGCAGCTGGGAGGACCCTGATCCCGGGGATGGAGGCTCTGAGGAGCATGACGCAGCAGTGGGAGAACATGGCGCGATTCATGGAGCGCATCTCCGGGGAGATCAACTCCTGCTTCACAAACTATTCTGATGCCGTCCAACGATTCCAGCAGCTCAAAAACCCCTCGGCAATGGACCAGATCTACAGCCAGACGCTCAGTGCGGCCGGCGTGGCTCAGTTTGTGCAGGAGATCTCTGACACCTACGTCACCGTCTCTAACACATACCTGATGCCTCTGTTGGAAGAGATGAAGAAAATCACGACCAAGTCTTCCTACGAGAGTCTCCGATCCAAGGAAAAGATAGAGGAGACCCAGGAGAAAATCTCCACGCTGATTCGGGAGAAGGAGGAAGCGTTTAAGAATAAAGTAAAACAGCAGATGGAGACCATCAAGAGGGAGATAAAGGCCAAGCAGCCTCCGGTGAGTAAGGAGAAGCTGAAGTCGATGGAAGATGCCCTACAGCAGGCAATGAGGGAGCTGTCCATTCAATAGGAAGATCAATATGAATACGACCTCCTAGTGAAGTCCCAGCTATAGCTTCGTGATCAAGCGATCACAGATTTCTACCTTTCCTGCTGCTTTGATTTCCGCTTGGAGCGCCCAACCGGACGCGTTCTCACGGGTCACTCGCAAAAGGTCCAGCCACCCCCACGTCAACCTTCTTGGGAAAGTCAGGAGCACCTTGGCAGGAATAGGAATTAACAAGTAGCACCTCAGGAAGGCCAGGGCCTTAAAAAGCTTGCTCCTGACTTAAGCAACACGAGGGACTAGCAAGCAGGAGCCACCCACAGGGGAATTTTGCGAGGGAGTTCAGAGGTGGAGTTTGATAGGGGCTAGGTACACTTAACGCTCGTTAAACCAGTGAATCTCAGAGGGTACGTCTACACTAGCCCCCGAGTTCAAACTAGGGAGGCTAATGAGAGTGACCGAAATTACAAATGAAGCGTGGGATTTAAATATCCCATGCTTCATTAGCATGATCCCGGTTGGTCACCATTTTGGAAATTGACTAGCCTGGAGTAACTGCTCGCGTCTACACACGGCAGAGAAAGGCGAATCCGACATAAGCCCCTTACTTCGAATTACCAGTTAAACCTCACGGAATGCCTGTGTAGACGCGGGCAGTTCTTCCGGGCTAGTCAATTTCCAAAATGGCGACCGGCCAGGAACATGCTAATGACGCACGGGAGATTTAAATCCCGCGCTTCATTTGCAATTTTGGTCGCCCTCATTAGCCTCCCTAGTTCGAACTGGGGGCTAGTGTAGACGTACCCAAACTGTGGTCTGCGGATCACTAGCGCGCCGAAGCCCCCAATCTGTGCTGACGCTCCAGCCTCGCATTCCTCACCCCCCCCCCTCCCACAAGACTGGAGCGCCAGCGCCGGCTTCCCACTGGAGGAGGGTGTCGTGTGGGTCGACTTATTTTAGATCCAAGGGACACCCGGACACTCCAGGGCTACTTAACCACTTTCTTATTGATCACACGCTTTAAGCTGTTAATACAGTTGTTTAAGTTTACAAGCCTTAAGAACAATGACTAGACAAGTTAAACCTTCAATACTATACATTCTAAAGCAATTCATACAGCGCAAAGCAATGCAACAGCAATTAGTAACAGATCTACTATCTACAATAATAAAGCCGAGTTCACTTACACTTCATCCATATGCTACCTACAGTGCCAGGCAGGCGGCTGTGGTTCTATTGATTCCCACGTAATTGAACGCCACGCACTGGGGCGTCCGTGTGAAGGGTCTATTTACTTCTAGTTACATCGAACAGGACGTGTGGGTCAGACCTGCCCATTCCTTCCCATCGATTGTTCTTACTAAACCCAATTTATAGCAAAGTGAGAGTTGGTCGTTCTAATAATATTGACCAATTGATTGTGTATTGTGTAGGATACTTAAGACGCCCAATGACCTAGTTGGAATACTCACACACACATGTTTCAATTATCTAACACAGTGTCTCTCAACCAGTGATACGAGTACCCTTAGGGGTACCCGAGAGAAGTCTGGGGGTATGTCAACACAACTGAAATGTTGAGAAAACTGAATTTTTCTTTCAAGTTTGACAGCACTTTATTATTTTTGCACCCAAAAATGTCGTCGCCCATCCAGCTACCATGAAGTTGTTTAAACAAATGTGTTGCACTGGTAGAAAAAAAAATTGTGTGTCTGAAAACTGTAGGTACTGTGGGTATATCCTGCTGCTCAGGATGTTACTGCTGTGGGCGCAGTTGACAGTTTTATGGTTGCATCTGTACTTTTTGCAGACCAGACACAGAAATACCAACTGTAGGGAATAATTCTGGACACTCTGGATGCAGGTGAAAACAAGTCAGAGGATTTATTACACACTCAGCGCTGGTGGAGTGACAACCAGGGGTTAACCTGGTGAACTCTGGTTAAACAAAACATTACAATAGATTATATGGGCGGCAGATGGACGGAGGAGAAGCAATTTGATGGGTTCTAGCAGCAAGACGAAACGGGAACGTAAGCCAATACCCTATGAAAGATTACATAACACCTCCGCCCATCTCCAATTAAACATTTTATCAATAATACAGATAATGATTCCTAACAAGCTACATAAGCCAAACAAAACAGACATGTCAGTGGCAACTTTGTCTATTGGAGTAATGATGCGTCTACTGTGGGAGGATACCGCCTTGTGTTGGCATGGTCCTTGGGTCCCAGACCCATTATCTAGGATTAAAGGAAGACAATGAGCACAAATCAGACTCGTTAACCTTAACGAAGTTTGTTTTGGTGCCAGCCAATGTCTTATCGGAGTGAGGTCCTCTTGGAATGTGGTTGCCAAGGCGACCAGGGTCATGTTAACGTCCTGACTAGAAATCGTCATCTGAAGAAGTGGGTTTTGCCCACCAAAGTTCATGATCCCATCTATATGTGGTGTTAGTCTTTAAAGTGCGACCAGACTATTTGTTGTCATTTAAGTTTTTCCTGTTACAGACTGACTTGGCTTCCCCTCCAAAGATAATGATCAAAAAGTAAGTTTATTTCTTCCTCTCGATGTCCTATCGCATCCTTTCTGCTTAGCGTGTCTCCGAGAGTCTATGCTCGTCAGAGCCGGGAACATCTTCATTTCTATGTTCTGAAAAGGATCCCATATTTGTTGGACTTACAATAACAAAATTTGCCTACCAATTTTGCAATTTTAAATTCTCCCCTCGACTCTGAACCAAACACTTCAATCTGACCAGATGAGACAGAAAATTCGCTCCCCAGAGTCGAAGCAGCCTTTGTCCTATTCTGCTCACCTAATTGCCCGAGACAAACTTGGCATATTTTTTTCTTAAATGGAGCAAAAAAATAACATTCCTTTCTTAATAATGTTGGGCCCAAGCTACCATATTTCCACAATGGCTCAGCAAGGCTGGTGTGTGAGAAAAGAGGAGCACAGTTCGCAAAGCAGCAAAGTCACAATCTGCAAATAAACACACATACACACACAACACTTAGAGGCAGACTGGAAGGCCGTTTTCCCTTCAAGTGAGTTGACTTCCCGTCCCGTCCGGCTTTTATAGTGCGTGGGCCTAACTGGGGGTGAGCGCCATCTAGTGAGTTCCTGTGAGAAACCGTCAAGCAAATCAGCTATTTATGACACTACTAGCTAATGTACCCGGTAATGCCAAAACACAGCATGACGTCAAATGTCTGTCGTATCTCAGTTCTGTGAGGTTTCTGAAAACCAATCCTATTCCAGGTCCATCCCCTGTTTCTGGCTCATCTCGGTTCAGTCTCTTTTCAACGTTCGCTCTGTTCTGTCCATGCTGAGGACAGTGTTCGCGTGGGTGACTTTGTCTTGTTTCTGTGTGGTTTGATGAGACACAGTCCCATTCCAGGCACAGCCCGTTGTCCTGGCACGACCGAACCCTGACCTTGCAGGAAGCTGGGTTAAGAGGAAGTGATGTGCCCAGTTGTGTAGGACTTTCACCATTTAGGAGTTCTTGAACAGACAGAAAGACATGCAGACTAGAGGTTTTTGATCTGAGGTTTTTTGATCTGAGGAAGTGGGTCTGGCCCACGAAAGCTCATCATCTAATAAACCATCTTGTTAGTCTTTAAAGTGCTACATAGTCCTGTATTTTGTTTCAGCTACACCAGACTAACACGGCTACATCTCTATCACTATGCAGACTAGAGGACTTTCCTAGCCTTCCTTCGGTCCTTGAGGGGGCTCAGTGCAGGATTACAGGGGTCAGGCCAAGGCAGCGGGGTGGGGAGGAAACAGGAATCAAGGCAGGGGGGTGGGTGGGGTGCTCAGGGAAAGGGTGCAAGAGTCTGGTCAGTGGGTGGATGTGGGGACACAGGTCTGGGGTGGGGGTACAGGAGCCAGGGCAAGGGTGGGAACTCAGGACAGGGGATGGGGACTCCAGGAGGCAAGGCAGGGGGTTGGGAGATGGGTGGGAATGGCTCAGGGCAGGGCGTGTTGGGTTCAGGAGTCAGGACAAGGAGTTAGGAAGGGGTGAGGAGGTTCCCCAGTGTCAGCAAGGGCAGGGGGACCATGCTGCCCAGCCAGAAGCTGCGCCCCTGGCACAGCTGGGGTGGCAGAGGGGGGCGGGCTGTACTGTCCAAGTAGCAGCTGCTCTCTGGAGCTGTGGCAGAGGCTGCACTTGCTGCCCCCGGTGGTCCTTATACAGTATAACTGTCCCTGCTATCGCAGCCCCCTCACAGCCAGAAATACTTTCAGAGGGGGGGGTCCCCGCAAAAAAGCGTTGAGAATCTCTGTGCTATAGTATTGGCATCAAAACAGTCCGTGAATAGATGTTATAAAACTTTCCTCTTTTTCATGCCGTTGGAAATTCGGCCCACTTAAAGCAAAGACCCCAAAGTGGCTGTCTCCCTTCCTGGCTATGCCTAGGATGGGGAGATAGATGGACTCACTGGGGATCCACCCAGGTAGCAGGTTGGGGTGCCCACAGTCCCACCCTACAAGGGGGCATGCTGGGAGAGGAGGCCCCAGTGGGGCGGCAGGATGGAGTGGGGGTTACAGCCTGGATGGTAGAGTTTTCCACAAGGAGCAGGGCTGAAAGGGCTGTACGGTGTCCATCCTGCACCTCCAGGCTGGGCCTGGTCCTAGCACCAAGAGTCCAGCCTCAGCCCGAAATTTCCTTCCCCGGGCCAAGCCAAGGACGTGTTGATCCAGCCTGGTGTCAGTAACAAGAAACGTTTCTCCAGGCATGTTAGCAATAAGCGGGTGATCAGGGAGGTTACGTCTACACTGCCGTTTTTGCCGGCAGTGAGTATGCAAATGAGGCGTGGGTTAGCATATCACCGTGCCTCATTTGCATAATGTATGCACACTATTTTGGCAGAAAAAAATAGCGTGGATGGGGTTTTTTGTGCAAAACCCCCCGTTTTCTGCAAGAGCCTTATGCCTCTCCAGCAAAAATAGAGCGCATAAATGATGCAAATGAGGCCCTGTGAGATGCTAATCTATGCCTCATTTGCATATTCACTGCCGGCAAAATGGCTGTGTAGATGTAGCGGGAGGGTGTGGGGCCCTCACTGGATGAGGGAGGTAACCTAGTGACAGATGATGTGGGGAAAGCTGAAGGACTCAAAGCTTTCTTTGCCTCTGTCTTCACGGACAAGGTCAGCTCCCAGACCACTGCACTAGGCAATGCATTATGGGAAGGAGGTGGGCAGCCCTGGGTGGACAAAGAACAAGTTAGGAACTATTTAGAAAAGCTAATCCTGCAGCATGGAGTTCCACTGGCACAAGCTTTTTTACAGTCTTGGAGGGGGCTGCACGCTCTCCTACTCCCCTCTCTCTGGCCACTTCTGCTTCCCGCTCCTTCTGGAAGCAGAACCAGCCGGGTCGGATGAGCACCCTTGTTTTTCGGGGCCTTGCTCCCCCGCCCCCTGCCCCAAGCCCAGTCCCTGCTGCTGCCCAGCCCAGGGGAGGGGGATGGGGAGGGGGAATACTTTGTTTCCCCATCTGAAAAGCACCCGAGAAAGGGAGACCGTGGAATGGAGAAGAGCCGGTCAGCGGAAGCCCTGGCTCCATCCAGCCTGCCCCGGCTCCAGGCCGTCTTCTCGTGCGGGGAGGATGTGAGAGTGGGGGCGAGGGGGGCGGGGTTCCGTGCAGCCCTGAGGAGCCGGGGCAGGTTAGTGATAGTGGAAGGCCAGCGAGGTGCAGGATGGTCCCGGTGTTACTGCTTTGGGTGTTTGTGGGTGAGCAGGGTTTGGGGTTTGGGGTGGGGGCCGTGCTGCTGCCGTGGGGGAGAGGAGCGAGCTGGGGGAGGGGGAGAGAGGTGGGGTGGGAGGTTGATAAAACAGGAAGAGTGTGAGAAAAAGTATTTTGACTGCAAGAAAGACGGGAAGCACAGGGGCAGTGTAGGGGAGCCATGTGTGGTGGGGCGATGGAGGGGCACACTGTGGAGGGCGGTGGGATGCAGTGTGAGTGTGGGGGGGGCTGGGTGTGGGGGGCACAGTGCACTGGTGTGGGCCGAGCTGGGGGGCTGGGTGGTGAGGCAGTGGAGGGCAGGATGTGGGGGGCACAGTGCATTGGTGTGGGCAGAGCTGGGGGGCTGTGCAGTGGGGGGCAGGGTGTGGGGGGCACAGTGCATTGGTGTGGGCACAGCTGGGGGGCCGTGCAGTGGGGGGCAGGGTGTGGGGGGCACAGTGCACTGGTGCGGGCAGAGCTGGGGGGCTGTGCAGTGGGGGGCAGGGTGTGGGGGGCACAGTGCAATGGTGTGGGCAGAGCTGGGGGGCTGTGCAGTGGGGGGCAGGGTGTGGGGGGCACAGTGCATTGGTGTGGGCACAGCTGGGGGGCCGTGCAGTGGGGGGCAGGGTGTGGGGGGCACAGTGCACTGGTGCGGGCAGAGCTGGGGGGCCGTGCAGTGGGGGGCAGGGTGTGGGGGGCACAGTGCATTGGTGTGGGCACAGCTGGGGGGCCGTGCAGTGGGGGGCAGGGTGTGGGGGGCACAGTGCACTGGTGCGGGCAGAGCTGGGGGGCTATGCAGTGGGGGGCAGGGTGTGGGGGGCACAGTGCACTGGTGCGGGCAGAGCTGGGGGGCTGGGCGGTGGGGGGCAGGGTGTGGGGGGCACAGTGCACTGGTGCGGGCAGAGCTGGGGGGCTGGGCGGTGGGGGGCAGGGTGTGGGGGGCACAGTGCACTTGTGCGGGCAGAGCTGGGGGGCTGGGCGGTGGGGGGCAGGGTGTGGGGGGCACAGTGCACTGGTGTGGGCAGAGCTGGGGGGCTGGGCGGTGGGGGGCAGGGTGTGGGGGGCACAGTGCACTGGTGCGGGCACAGCTGGGGGGCTGGGCGGTGGGGGGCAGGGTGTGGGGGGCACAGTGCACTGGTGTGGGCACAGCTGGGGGGCTGGGCGGTGGGGGGCAGGGTGTGGGGGGCACAGTGCACTGGTGCGGGCAGAGCTGGGGGGCTGGGCGGTGGGGGGCAGGGTGTGGGGGGCACAGTGCACTGGTGCGGGCAGAGCTGGGGGGCTGGGCGGTGGGGGGCAGGGTGTGGGGGGCACAGTGCACTTGTGCGGGCAGAGCTGGGGGGCTGGGCGGTGGGGCAGCGGGGGAACAGGCTGCGGGGGGCACAGGGCGAGGCTGCAGCCCCCCGCCCCACGGCTCTCCCCGCAGGCGGCTGCTCGGCGCTGTGGCTGTCGGTGCCCGAGGGGGGCGTGACGGTGGCTCCGGGGGACACGGCCCTGCTCCCCGCCGTCCTGCGGCTGCCGGCCCCCCCGCCCCCCTCCTTCCAGGTGCGCTGGCGCTTCCTGCCCACCGGCCGCCTGGTGCTGCTGCTGGTGGCCCATGGCTGCGGGGGGGCGGCCCCCTGGCGCCGGGCCTGCCGCCTGGGCCTGGAGCCGGGCCGGGGCTACGAGGGCCGGGCCGGCCTGGGCCCCCGCGACGCCGCCCTGCAGCTGCGGGACGCCGGCCCCGAGGACGCCGGCCCCTATCGCATCAGCCTGCTGGGCCTGGGCCTGCACGCCTCCGCCGAGCTCAACCTCACCCTGGCCCCCGCCCACACCCCAGGTACCCGGCGGGGAGGGGGCAGGGCACCGGGCGGGGAGGGGGCGGGGGCGGGGGGTCCCGTGCCCCAAACCCTTGCCCCGTCTCCCGCACCCTAGCCCCTCCCGTATCCCGGTGGCATCCCGCCTCCCAGCCCCTCCCCCTCTGCTGCGGGAATCCGCCGCCCAACCCCCTCCCTCCCCCGCCATCCTAACCCCTCCCCCATTCCAACCTGTGCTCCCCTCCCCCGCCTCCCAGCCCCTCCCCCTCTGGTGCGGGAATCCGCCACCCAACCCGCTCCCTCCCCCGCCATCCTAACCCCTCCCCCATTCCAACCTGTGCTCCCCTCCCCCGCCTCCCAGCCCCTCCCCCTCTGGTGCGGGAATCCGCCGCCCAACCCCCTCCCTCCCCCGCCATCCTAACCCCTCCCCCGCTCCAACCTGTGCTCCCCTCCCCCGCCTCCCAGCCCCTCCCCCTCTGGTGCGGGAATCTGCCGCCCAACCCCTCTCCCTCCCCCGCCATCCTAACCCCTCCCCCATTCCAACCTGTGCTCCCCTCCCCCGCCTCCCAGCCCCTCCCCCTCTGGTGCGGGAATCCGCCACCCAACCCGCTCCCTCCCCCGCCATCCTAACCCCTCCCCCATTCCAACCTGTGCTCCCCTCCCCCGCCTCCCAGCCCCTCCCCCTCTGGTGCGGGAATCCGCCGCCCAACCCCCTCCCTCCCCCGCCATCCTAACCCCTCCCCCATTCCAACCTGTGCTCCCCTCCCCCGCCTCCCAGCCCCTCCCCCTCTGGTGCGGGAATCCGCCACCCAACCCGCTCCCTCCCCCGCCATCCTAACCCCTCCCCCATTCCAACCTGTGCTCCCCTCCCCCGCCTCCCAGCCCCTCCCCCTCTGGTGCGGGAATCCGCCGCCCAACCCCCTCCCTCCCCCGCCATCCTAACCCCTCCCCCGCTCCAACCTGTGCTCCCCTCCCCCGCCTCCCAGCCCCTCCCCCTCTGGTGCGGGAATCTGCCGCCCAACCCCTCTCCCTCCCCCGCCATCCTAACCCCTCCCCCATTCCAACCTGTGCTCCCCTCCCCCGCCTCCCAGCCCCTCCCCCTCTGGTGCGGGAATCCGCCACCCAACCCGCTCCCTCCCCCGCCATCCTAACCCCTCCCCCATTCCAACCTGTGCTCCCCTCCCCCGCCTCCCAGCCCCTCCCCCTCTGGTGCGGGAATCCGCCGCCCAACCCCCTCCCTCCCCCGCCATCCTAACCCCTCCCCCGCTCCAACCTGTGCTCCCCTCCCCCGCCTCCCAGCCCCTCCCCCTCTGGTGCGGGAATCTGCCGCCCAACCCCTCTCCCTCCCCCGCCATCCTAACCCCTCCCCCATTCCAACCTGTGCTCCCCTCCCCCGCCTCCCAGCCCCTCCCCCTCTGGTGCGGGAATCTGCCGCCCAACCCCCCTCCCTCCCCCGCCATCCTAACCCCTCCCCCATTCCAACCTGTGCTCCCCTCCCCCGCCTCCCAGCCCCTCCCCCTCTGGTGTGGGAATCCGCCGCCCAACCCTCCTCCCTCCCCCGCCATCCTAACCCCTCCCCCATTCCAACCTGTGCTCCCCTCCCCTGCATCCCAGCCCCTCCCCCTCTGGTGTGGGAACCCACTGCCCAACCCCCTCCCTCCCCCGCCATCCTAACCCCTCCCCCATCCCCGTGGGATCCCCATTCCAACCTGTGCTCCCCTCCCCCGCTGCCCAGCCCCTCCCCCTGGCCTGCGGCCCAACCCCCCCACCCCGTCCCTGTGTCCTAACCCCTCCCCCGTTCCCCACAGCCCAGCCCCTCCCTTTCCCTTCCCCCCCCAGGATCCAGCACCCAACCCAGTCCCTGTCCCCTCCCCCACCCCGCAGGATCCTGCATCCCAGTGCCCCCCCCCCCCCCCATTCGAGCCTCTCCCAGCTGCCCCCAGGAATCCCATTGCACAAGGACCATCCCCCCGCCTCTCCGGCCCCCGCCAGCACGTGGCCCCTGCCCCCACCCCCGCATGGCCTCTTCCTCAGCCATGGCTCCCCCGGGCCCCTGCCTTGGTTCTCCCCCGGGGCTGCGTCCGTCCCGCCGACCCCCTAATCCCCTGCTCCTTGTAGGTCTCGCCACCGTCCCTCCGCCCATCTCGGCAGCTCCCACCGACAGCCCCCAACCTCCAGGTGAGGAAGGGGCCCGGAGGGCACAGCGGGGGTGAGGGTGTGGGGGCTCCAGCGCTGAGCTGGGAGCCAGGGGGTTTCGGCTCTGGTCCCGGCTCCGTGTCACGCCCTCGCTGCAGGGCTCTGCCCCCGGGGCCCCGTGTCCCGGCCCCCTCCAGCCCCTCTGCCGTACGGCTACACGGCGCCTGATCCCTGGGGTCGGGGGCGTGCGGGCGGGGCCGTGCCCGCCCCACCCGGCCTTGCAGCGGGGCTTGAGCCGCGTCCGCACTGCAAACCGCCCAGGGCCCCGTATCCCTGCGGGACGGGAGCCAGCCCCCTGGCAGGGTCCTGCCTGTTCCCGGGCCCTGCTGCATGCGGATGGGAAAGGGGCCGGGTTGAGCGGGTGGTGCGGAGCCTCCCTGAGGAGAGGCCGGCGGAAGGTGTTGGGACAGCAGGGGGGCTACAACCAGGGGGAGATCCCGGCTCTGCCATGCGGCGGCGGGACATGGGGGCCTGGGGCGACCTGCCTGGGATGCCCGCCACCCGCTCCCCCCACAGGTGGGAATTGGGGGGTGAGTCCCTGGCTTCTGCGGTGGAGCAGGGCTCTGAATTCAGGCTCCTCTCTGCAGGAGGTTCGGAGCCGCCCCTCGGCTCCGTAAGGGCCCCGCCGGACGGAGGGGGCGTCCTGATGTCCAACACCGTCCAGCTGGGCCTGGCCGGCCTGGTTCTCTGCCTCCTGGCGCTGATCGTCGGCGAGGTGGGCGGCTCTGCCGTGTGTGTGTGTGTGTGTGTGTGTGTGTGTGTGTGTAAATCCTGCCCCCTTCTGGAGAGAAGACATCGCACACCCTGGTAGTTGTGAAGTGTGTGTGTGTGTGTGTGTGTAAGTCCTGCCCCCTGCTGGAGAGAAGACATCGCACACCCTGGTAGTTGTGAAGTGCGTGTGTGTGTGTGTGCGTGTGTGTGTGTGTAAAAGTCCTGCCCCCTGCTGGAGAGAAGACATCGCACACCCTGGTAGTTGTGAAGTGTGTGTGCGCGCGAATGCTGCCCCCTGCTTGAGGGACTCTGCTATACACACCTTGCACTGGTGTGTGTGTGTGTGTGTGTGTGTGTAAATGCTGCCCCCTGCTTGAGGGACTCTGCTATACACACCTTGCACTGGTGTGTGTGTGTGTGTGTGTGTGTGTGTGTGTGTAAATGCTGCCCCCTGCTGGAGGGACTCTGCTATACACACCTTGCACTGGTGTGTGTGTGTGTGTGTGTGTGTGTCTGTGTATAAATGCTGCCCCCTGCTGGAGGGATTTTGCTAGACACACCTTGCACTGGTGTGTGTGTGTGTGTGTGTGTGTGTGGGCGTGTGCATAAATGCTGCCCCCTGCTGGAGGGACTATGCTATACACACCTTTCACTGGTGTGGTGTGTGTGGGTGTGTGTGTAAATGCTGCCCCCTGCTAGAGGGAATACATTGCACACTCTGATAGTTGTGAAGTGTGTGTGTGTGTGTGTGTGTGTGTGTGTGTGTGAATGCTGCCCCCTGCTAGAGGGAACACACACACTTCACAAGGATTAGGAAGTGTGGTGTATTCCCTCCAGCAGGAGACAGCATTTACAGACACATCACACACCCCAATACTTGTGAAGTGTGTGTGTAAATGCTGCTCTCTGCTGTAGGGAATATGATATACACACCTTGAACTCTGTGTGTGTGTGTGTGTGTGTGTGTGTGTGAGAGAGAGAGAGAGAGAGAGAGAGAGAGAGAGAGAACAGCTTAACACAGACTCTTCCCCTTCCCGTCCCCTACCTCCTCCACCACCTGAGCCCTTCATGGGAAACTCCCCCTGTCACCTGCTGCATGTCCAGCTTATGCCTGCGATTCCCTTCCACAGCACGTCCTGTCCACGAGAAAACAGGACACCCTAGTGACAGAGTCCCTCTCAGAGGCTGATGAAACCACCACTGCCCTGATGATGCTGAGGGCCCTCCGCGAGACGCCCAGACCAGAAAGCTCAGAGGAACTCTATTCCAGCCTCAGTTACTGATCCGGCTGCATGTCCTGCAGCGGCGAGTTCCACAGGTCGCCACCACGCTGCTTCGTAACCTGAGACCCTGCGGTGAGATCCAACACCAGCCCCTCCTCTCTGGTGCTGTCTGCCTGCACGGTCTTTCATTGAAGATTGCACGCAGATGTCGAGTGTCCAGGTTAGATTCCCCAGCCAGGGCAAATCCTCATAGGCGTGAATCAAGATTGCTCCTCTAGAGAGAAATGCACCAGAGTCCCAGCTGGTGTTACTTGGGGCCATATGACTGAGGCTGTTTTAGAGCAGTGGATCCACCCAATCTGGAATTTCCCACCCCCTTCATCCTTCGCCTTTATTACGGAAGAGAAGGGCGTGACTCGTTTCCCAATACTTTCTTCCTCATTTTCATTTCCCTCCTCGCATTTACCACTGCATATTAAAGCCGCTCAAACGTTATAGCTCGTATCAGATGGGATCTTCTTGCATTTCACAGTCACCCCAGGTCCTGTTTGTGTCACCAGTGAGATTTGGACCCAGAAACCAGACCAAACATATTCCAGGAAATCTCTGACTTGGGTAATTTAATTGTCTATTTTGGCTTTAAGAGCGGTGGGAACCCCACCTGGGCAGAGAAAAGAGTTTTCAGGTGGTTGGCAAGTGGAGGGGGAACATTGGTTTGGATCAACCTTTGAAAGGGACATTTTGTGACATTTTCACTGTGTCAAAAAGTTGGAGAAAGAACTTCATTTGAGGGCTGAACCAGATCTGCATTAGTTCAAACAGGAAGCAATTTGAGGAAGTTCTCCAGGCCGTGTTATGTGGGAGGTCATCTTGAGTTGTCACAGTTTTGCCCTGGGCTCGAAAGATTTCTGGCTCTATGAACTCTTGGACGCTGTGAATTTGTGGCTCAAAGAAAATGTCACAATGAAACAATTCACCTTTTTTCAGTTGTGTGTAGCTGTGTGTTTGACTGAAACAATTAGTCAAAACCAACAAAAAGTCACAACATGTTTCACTTGATCCAAGTTTGCATTTTGCTGTTTAAAAAAAAAAAGGATCGGTTGAAATTTTTGCTTCACACTAATTTACACGGGTGGATGTAACACATTGACAGTGTGAGCATTTCACACACATTTTACACTACTGTAAATAACAATACAAGATACAAGTCGAGAGGGTATGAGGCCTCAGTGAAATTTCTTTGCTCAAGCTAAAGCTGTAACTCCATTAGCTGGTTGCAGTATTAGGCTTTTATCCTCTATTAATCACAGAATGAAAACAATGTTACACTTTCGTCCGAGAGTTGGCTATATTTTGGGACTTCTTTGGAGCTGGCTATCTTTTAAAGGCCAAGTTTTTTTTTCCCCACTGAAGATTGACCTTTCTAAAGAAAATGATGTTTTTTTGCAGAAAAAAGGTATTTCTCAAAATTTTCCATAAACCTTTTCACCAGAATTTTAACTGAAATTTTGTTTTGAATCCCAATTAGTTTGGAAATGCTTTGTTTATTTCAAAATGTGTTTTCAGCCCATTCCAATAACAGTTCATGCAACCTTGGCCCTCTGTAACCAAAATCGTTAATTGCACTTTAACATAATGGTAGGTGTTAAAATTTTTGCCATTGATGTTGTTGTCTGGAGTGAACTAAATAAACATTTTTCCGCAAGCAGCATCTGCTTCCTGTCAAAAACCTCCAATTGCCTTGAAAAACCCAAGGTCCCTAAATGCAGTGATGCCTCATGGGAACTGTAGTCCATTCAGTTCTCTCCAGTTGGACTTCATCTCCCATGATGCACTGGCTGCTGTGGGGCACATCATTCTTCCACCAAGAGCTGGTGCATCATGGGTAATGTAGTCTGATCCGGGTGTCTGGCTGATAGTTCAGAATGAGCTACTTGAGACATCACAACTACAACTCCCATGTTGTCCTGGAGTGAGATTTCCAATTTCAGATATTTCCGTTTTTCATTTTGTTTTTGCCTAAAAATGTGATGTTTTCTGGGGAACCTCCCCTCCCCAACACACATGCACCCCCATCACACGTATACACACCCATCAGGCGTGTGGACCCGCCTACATCTGTGTTTACACACGTGACATGTGCACACCTGCAGCCAACCAGGCAGTATCTGTGCTACAAAAATCTCTTAACTTCTTTCGAAGCAACCCCGTGTTTTATAGGTTGAGGATCATAATGGGAAAGTGCTGGGTATCTTGACCTCACAGACCGCAAGCATTCATCTCAAGCTTTGCAGATCAGCTCTCAAATCACATCTCCTTTAGTCTCAGTGCTTGTTCTGTCTAAGCAAGAGTCATTGAATTTTGATGAATTATGATGACTTTATGACACAGACCTTTTTTATTCCTTAATGCATAATAAATACATGTTGCCTTTAAAGTGCCCCCTTTAAAGTGCTTTGCACCCCAGGCTGGTCTGACCAGGGCAGCGGGACAGCTGCATCACATGGTCACATAGGGTCAGTTTGCATCTTCTCTGACTCCCGTTTTCTCTCTTCCTTATTATGTACATTTACAGTCATTCCAGCCAAGCTCAGCCATTGTACCAGATGCCGTATAACCTTACTCACAGTCTTTACCGGGAAAGGTTTCTGATCTCAATACAGGACAGGCGTATTAGCCTCACTTTTCAGAAGGGGAAACTGAGGCATGGAGCAGCGCAGTGACAACCCGTGGGAGTCTGTGGCCAATTTAGGGATAGACTACAATCTTGTAAGAACAAGACTCATGAGAACATAAGAACGGCCATACTGGGTCAGACCAAAGGTCCATCTAGCCCAGTATCCTGTCTGCCGACAGTGGCCAATACCAGAAGCCCCAGAGGGAGGGAATACAACAGATAATCCTCATGTGATCCCTCCTCTGTCACCCATTTCCAGACAAACAGAGGCTGGAGACACCATTCCTACCCACCCTGGCTAATAGCCATTGATAGCCATCCATGAATCCATGTCAAAGTGTCATCGCTAGGGTTCAGAGTCAATATCCCCACCGGGTGGTATTTTGGCTTGACACGTGGGGGAGAACATTATGACCCTTTGATCCCTCTTCTCACAAAGACTCCCAAGACCTATCCCACAGTCTAGTGCAGGGATGGCCAAAGTGCCAAGATATTAGTGGATCCAGCTGTTGAACAAAAAAAAAAAAAAAGACTAGCCCTTTAAGAAGCCTTTTTAGTCTCAGCAGTCTCCCGTCCATGGCTTCCATTTTGGATCCACAGGGTTGGCCACACCTGTTCTAGTGTAAAAAATACCCAGAATTCAGTGGGCCACAGGGCACCTGGGCTAGCCACCCATAATGCAATTGTCTTCTCTCTACTGGGAGCATGTGACTCTGCACTGCTGTGGTTTCCAATGTGTGCGTTAGCCAGGTAGGATTCCTACGGAGGCGAGCCTTCAGGCGTATGGATAGTTAAGGGTATTGGGGGTGGCCCTCTGTGTCCCCCCTCCTGTGACTGATTTGGGGGGTTGCTCTGCCCGTTCGTAGCCTCCTCTGTTTCTGTCTTCTTGGGCGCCCCCGGCCATCTTCGGCAAATCACGTACTTTAGCGTCCAGGCCACCCCAGCTAGCACCACTGGAATGAGAAGCAGGATGAAAAGCAGGTACCATCTCCAGGTCACAGGATCTGCCGGATCTGTGGGATCTACGGGATCTGCAGGCAAAGAGAGAGGAAGTTTGCCCCAAGACTGGCTACTACAGCGGAGAGAAGGGGCGGTCGGGAAGGGGGAGTTCTTTGGGGGAAAACATGGATGCCAATGGGAAAAAAAAGTTCAAGTTCGTCCCATTTTTCCATGGAACATTTTGGCTGGAATGAAGGAAAACATTCATTGTGTTTTACCAAACGCTGCCACAGAAACATGTGACTTCAATGGGGGGGGGGGGGGGGGAAGAAAGTTAATTTTCAAGGATCAATTTTGATTTTAATCATAAAAAAGGTCATATCTGTGGAATTTTTCCAGGGAAAATTTGGACTTCAATAAAAAAAATAACCCTGTTATCTTCATGGATGTTTTCCTTTAAAAGTTTTGATGTTAAAGAAAGTTTATTTGCATCTCAGAGTGCAGGCCCTGAACTCCATCCCTATTGGCTGTTTTGCATCCTTGCGCCTTCTCTCAGAAAAACCAACTTGGACTGAGGCCTTTTGTTCCTGATCAGTGTGTCTATTGGGACATTGCTCTGAAAAGTTTTAAGGCATTGGCAGTTTGTTGTAGTAGCCTCAGACAGACGGAGCAGTGTCGTCCCTGGACCTCACAGAGGTTTTGGGATGAAATGTGGTGTTCCCTTTGTAAATTGTGCATTTGTGCGGTTACTCAGGAATACCAACCGGCTGATTAGCAGAGTGTCCACAGCTAGGTATTGTGTGTTTATTAGTGGTGCACATTCACATGCACCTTGGTGCACATATAAAATTATTCCGCACATGGATGGCAAAATACACACCGAGGGGAAAAAATTAGAGGGACCATTGATGAATAGATGGTGGGGTTTTAATGTTTTCATTCAGGGGTCTGCACTGAATTGCTTTCCTCCAACTGAGATGGAAAATTCCCTCCCCAAAAAACTCTCTCTTATCAAACAATGACACTGAGCCGCCCAGGGGCTGAATTTACCCAGCACGGTCAGATGGAGCCAGGCCAGGCACTTCCCATCCAGATCTTGAAACTTGTAGTCTCCCTCATCTTCATGGCTCACGTTCTGTGCCGCGAAGTTGCCCCCGGACAGGGAGACCCGGCCCTGGAAGAAATCCAGCAGCTGTTGTGCTGTCTCGTTGAAGAAGCTGTAGGCATGGTCCCAAGTCCGTGAGGCATTGTGCCACTTGTAAAGGTCCACTGTGGGGGGCCGGGGAGATGGGAGCTGTAGGTGCAAGAAGCCACCGCTGGCCACAGAGCAGTGGGCGTGGGAGCAATTGCCAGCACCTAGAAAGGAGAGCAGAGAGGGACCTGCGGGTGAGACAGGAGAGATTGAGGTGGATATGCATGTAGCATACCCAGGTTCCAACCCCACGGCCAGTGGGTTAGAGTGGGGATGGCTGTGAGCCAGGACTCCTGGGTTCTCCCCCGGTTCGGTGTCAAACACGCCCCTGTAATGCCTGCCCTAAAAGAGCCCAAAAGCCAGTATCAGATTTATCAGCCTCTATGCTGTTCAGCCACCAGAGGGCAACATAGGGTTACCGAGGATAACAACCTACTGCTGCTGCTGCTGTCAAATGGAGTAGCCCTTTTAGTTCAAGCAGTGGAAGTACCTCTGGACACACCCTACTGGTGACCTGTGTTGGTGGGGGCCGTGACCTCAGTGACACATTTTCTGGAAGCAGGCAGAGAGTTTCAACAGAGCAGCCGGCGTCTCCATTACCTGGCGGGTCAAGCTGGCATGGGGTGGAGAAACCAGCCCTGGAGAGCAGCAGGAGAAGAAGACAGCTGCATGCCCATCTCGTCCAGCAGTGCCCTGCGAGCCAGAGATCCATGGTGATGTCGGTGGAGGCCAAACCTGGGAGAGAGAACCCGGTGAGAGGGATAAAGAGGGAGACGGGGCAGTGGGCAGATAGTCTGGGAGATGGTCTCTTCCGACCTGCTGTGTAGAAAACTTTATCATATGCAGCTAAGAGCTTCCGAAAACCTATCACTCGGCAAGGCAGCGCTGCTACTGATGGACAAGTGCCCATTGGCTAGTTCATATTTTGTTTATTGGATTGCATTCTAATTGGTTCAAAATTGGTATGCCGTCAGTCCTGCATAACTCTCTGTTAACCAGAATATTCAGTTAACCGGCACCCCCCTCCCCATTGTGCTGGATAACAGAGCTTTTCCGGTAGACATCATATTCAATAGAACATACGAAGCTCAACGACCGAGGAAAAGTATTGTTCCATCATATACCAGTCCAAATAAAAAGATACCAGCCCGGGAGAGCAACGGGAAGCCCATCATAGAAATGAAATGACAGGGAAGCCCATCATAGAATCATAGAATACTAGGACTGGAAGGCTACATCTGTAAAAGGGATGTACATTAGACGTATCGCAACTGCTAATGACGCGGGGATTTAAATCTCCCGCGCTTCATTAGCATAAGAAAGGCTGCCGCTTTTTTTCCGCACGGAACTCTGCCGGAAAAAAGCGCCAGTCTAGACGCTGATCTTGCGGAAAATAAAGCCTTTTCCGAAAGATCCCTTATCCCTTATTTCAAGTTTTGCTGTTATGGGGGAGGAAGGGGCATGTGAGGGTTTCTGAAAAAGTTTGGGAACCCCTGGTCTAGACCATCCCTGATAGACATTTCTCTAACCTACTCTTCAATATCTCCAGAGATGGAGACTCTACCACCCCCCTGGGCAATTTATTCCAGTGTTTGACCACCCTGACAGTTAGGAACTTTTTCCTAATGTCCAACCTAAACCTCCCTTGCTGCAGTTTAAGCCCATTGCTTCTTGTTCTATCCTCAGAGGCCAAGATGAACAAGTTTTCTCCCTCCTCCTTATGACACCCTTTTAGATACCTGAAAACTGCTCTCATGTCCCCCCTCAGTCTTCTCTTTTCTAAACTAAACAAACCCAGTTCTTTCAGCCTTCCTTCATAGGTCATGTTCTCTAGACTTTCACCATTCTTGTTGCTCTTCTCTGGACCCTCTCCATCAGTCTAATAAAAGATGTTATCTCGCCTGCTGTGTCTCTCTAAGATCAAAATGTAACATTTCGGTTTTTCCCCCCCAGAAAAGGAGATCCCAGCAAGTCTGTTCCCGCCCAACAATCGGAAGACGGTGAAACTCTTTTTCCACTGACGAAAAGAATTTGCCCCGCTCAGTGGAGGAAGTTGTGCTACCGGAACCAAGTAACTGTGGGGCTCCGGCTGGGAATGGCTCTAGGGTTGCTTACGATGCGGCTTCTCTAGATTCGGAGGTGGGGGAGATTGCACAGGAAACTGGCCGGCCACAGAGTGAACATGTTCAGGAGCCCGGGTGGGCAGACGCTCTCGGCAAAGCAAAGGCTTGGAGGTGAGCCAGATTGATGAATTACCCAGCTGAGAATTGGACTCTTCCATGCCAACCCCACACGGGGGTGGTGGCTACTGTAAATCCCAGAGAGAAGGTGTCACCGAGGGGTGGGTGGGTCACTGGGCCCTGCCTCTCCCCTCCATCTGCAGCCAGATGTGACTTTCAGCCGGCAAGTGAGAGAGAAGGTCTGTTTGTGGATAGGGACACAGCATAGAATAGACTTGTTAGCACAGGAACCAGAAGCAGCCAGCCCCATCCATCGTGGGGAGAGGGGGGCCCCCAGGCTCAGAGACCTGACCCTCCCCCTACACCGCAAGCCAGCTGAGAGTGACCCACCCACCTTCCAGGTCCTAGGTCCCTCCTCCGGCCTTTATCCTCCTTCCCGGGCTCACGGTGTGACCTGGTCGTACCCCTCCCTGCTTAAATTACCAAGGGAATCAGTCACTGTGTTCATGCTGAGGCTGGGATAGCTGCCCGCAGTGAGACTCACCCCCCCCCCCCAAATCCTCATCCTGCATTGGTGCGGTGCGCAGGGAAACTGAGGCACGCACAGGACAGTCGAACTCGCAGGCCGCACCCACTGCCAGTTCCTCACTGCAGGAGCCACAACGTCCCTGGATCCTGTCGGACAGTTTTTTTGTTTTTTTGCTCCACAAAAAAATCCTTCGTATACCCCATAAAAACAACATTTTGTTTTGGTGTTCCTTGGTCTGAAAAAGTTTAAGAAGCACTGCTGCTGGAGAAGCTCCAAGAAGGACCCAGGAGTGGAAAGTCCCCCCCTTCTCACCTGTGGAGGAATCTGGCTTCTCAGCTTGGTGCCTTCCCTCGCGGCCGGCGGAGGCTGGATTCCAGCTGGCAAAATTCGGAGTCCAGGCCCTGGCGCAGGAGCCGAGCTATATATAATCCCTGCGGCTGCTTTTCCCCTGTGCCCCACTGACGTGCTGCTTGCAAACTGCAGCGGAGTGACGCGCAGGCGCTGCCAAACTGCCGCTGGAGAGGAGGAAGGAGATGAAAGATCCTCAAAACCACAGCAGGGTGCAGGGTTGCTCAAGACATCACATGGTGACCAGAGATCTTGCCCATGACGCTTGTGTTGGACTCCTCCTCCCAAACTTTATGAACTGGACTCATGGACACAAATATACGTAACTCAAAGGTGGGTTGAGCAAATTATTTCACGTAACCCGTCCATCTTCATGTCATGATTTGCTAGTTCTGTTTATCTTGCTCTGTTGTATGTATCATGGGTGTGTGGAAAATTAGACACATGAGCTACGTCTACACTGGCATGATTTTCCGGAAATGCTTTTAACGGAAAACCTTTTCCGTTAAAAGTATTTCCGGAAAAGCGCGTCTAGATTGGCAGGACGCTTTTCCGGAAAAGCACTTTTCCCGGAAAAGCATCCGTGGCCAATCTAGACGTGCTTTTCCGCAAAAAAGCCCCGATCGTCATTTTCTGTCTACACTGGCCCTTTTCCGGAACAGTTTTCCGGAGAAAGACTTTTGCCCGAACGGGAGCAGCATAGTTTTTCCAGAAAAGCACTGATGATTTTACATGAGATCGTCAGTGCTTTTCCGGAAATTCAAGTGGCCAGTGTAGACAGCTGGCAAGTTTTTCCGGAAAAGCGGCTGATTTTCTGGAATAACTTGCCAGTGTAGACACAGCCATGGAGTGGGGAATATTTTGTGAGTTTCCAATGTGTGAATGGGAGACATGGAGGGTGTTTCCTGCAACTTCTAGATGTGCCACTGTTAAACAATCTTTTGTCCTTAAGTCTGAGCAGTTGGGAGGGAGGGGGTCTCAATTCTTTAACAAAAAGAAAAGGAACACAGAATCCTAGGTCTTTTGGCTGGGCTGCACCTGAAGGAAGGAGCAGGAGACCACAGGTTGGGGGAGACAGCTCTGGTTTGGAGTGGCAGCTGGAAAAGAGGTTTTAGGGCAGTGGTTCCCAATACACCCGCCGAAACGTCTGAGCTGGCCCCGCCCCCTGCGTGTGGCACATCTCCCCTCACTTCCCAGGGAGGTTTTTAGCCCAACCCTCTCCCGGCAGGAATGATCGCGAGTCCCAACTCTGTGCCTCAGTTGCTCTTTCAGGCCTCGTGCCATCTTGACTCCCTGCCTGGAAACAGCAGCTCTGCAGCCAGCTTCACCAGGAGCAAACGCCGCAAAACCGCCAAGCACTGCACAGCTTGTGGGGAGGAAGAAGATCAGAGGCTCAGGGTTGTATCCTGCTTCCATCCATCTGCAGAGGCTTTGCTGAGCGGGAATTCAGCAACCACGGAGCTCCAGGATGCATTGATCAGACCAGGTGGGCATGTCGGCGGGTCTCCTCTGGCCAGTGACAGCTCCTCCAGAGGGGGGGGTCTAGGAATCCTGCAGCGATTGGCTAATCTGCCCCCAGGGCAAAATTTTCTTCCTGACCACAAGATCAAAGGGGTGGTGTCATGCCCTGAAGCATGAGAGTTATTTAATAGAGATATGTAATACCTTTAACAACGGGCTCTTCAATCTAGCAGAAAAAGGTGAAACATGGTCCAGGCGTTGAAGCTAGACAAATGCAGGCTAGAAATAAGGTGTACATTTTGAACAATGAAAGTCTTTAACCATTGGAACAATGGACGGAGGGTAGTAGTAGATTCTCCGTTATGGATAAGTTTGAAATCAAGATGGGATGTTTTTCCTAACAGATCTGCTCTAAGAATTATTTTGGGGGAGTTCTCTGGCCCTTGCTATCCACGGGGGTCAGACTGAGATTGCAATGAGCCCTTCCGGCCTGAGAATCGATGCATGTGCGGGCAACCTGTGGAACTCCCTGCTGCAGGATTTCCCAGGGGCTGTGAATTAGCAGCGTTTCACGGCGGGTCACACCTCGATGTGGAGAATGAGACTCCGCTTGCTTGTTCCACTCATTCTCCCTGACCCGGCCTCTGACCTCAGTGCTGAGGGTGAGGAGCTGGTGTTTCTTCTGTGCCCCAGCTAGGACAGGCTCACATGGGGGGCGGGAAGTTTGTGCATTTCCCCTTTCCCAGCAGGGCAGGCTGATAATTCCACTGAGTCAGCCATGGGAAAACCCACCTCAGCTCCAGCTTGGCTTAACAAGGAGATCTTGCACGATCTCAAAATAAAAAAGGAGTCATATAAAAAATGGAAAGTAGGACAACTAACAAAGGATGAATATAGGCAAGCAACACAGGAATGCAGGGGCAAGATTAGAAAGGCAAAGGCACAAAATGAGATCAAACTAGCTACAGGCATAAAGGGAAACAAGAAGACCTTTTATAAATACATTAAAAGGAAGAGGAAGACCAAGGTCAGGGTAGGCCCACTGCTTAGTGAGGAGGGAGAAGCAGTAACAGGGAACTTGGAAATGGCGGAGATGCTCAATGACTTCTTTGTTTCGGTCTTCACCGAGAAGTCTGGAGGTGTGCCTAACGTAGTGAATACAAGCAGAGAGAGGGTAAGTTTACAAGATAGGATACACAAAGAACAAGTTAAAAATCACTTAGGAAAATTAGATGTCAGCAAGTCACCAGGTCCTGATGAAATGCATCCCAGGATACTCAAGGAGCTGATAGAGGAGGTATCTGAGCCTTTAGCTATGATCTTTAAAAAATCATGGCAGACGGGAGATTCCAGAAGACTGGAAAAGGGCAAATATTGTGCCCATCTATAAAAAGGGGAATAAGAACAACCCAGGAAACTACAGACCCGTCAGTATAACGTCTGTCCCAGGGAAGATAATGGAGCAGGTAATTAAGGAAATCATATGCAAACACTTGGAAGGTAATAAAGTGATAGGGAATAGCCAGCATGGGTTTGTGAAGAACAAGTCATGCCAAACTAATCTGATAGCTTTCTTTGATAGGATAACGAGCCTTGTGGATAAGGGAGAAGCGGTGGATATCATATACCTAGACTTTAGTAAGGCATTTGATACGGTCTCGCATGATATTCTTATTGATAAACTAGGCAAATATAACTTAGATAGGGCCACGATAAGGTGGGTGCATAATTGGCTGGATAACCGTAGTCAGAGAGTTGTTGTTAATGGTTCTAAATCCTGCTGGAAAGGGATAACAAGTGGAGTTCCTCAAGGGTCTGTTTTGGGACCCGTACTGTTCAATATCTTCATCAATGATGTAGATATTGGGATAGAGAGTACGCTTATTAAGTTTGCAGATGATACCAAACTGGGTGGGGTTGCGACTTCTTTGGAGGATAAGGACATAATTCAAAATGACCTTAGCAAGTTAGAGAAATGGTCAGAGGTAAACAGGATGAGGTTTAATAAAGAGAAATGCAAAGTGCTCCACTTAGGAAGGAACAATCAGTTCCATACATACAAGATGGGAAGCGACTGTCTAGGAAGGAGCATGGTGGAAAGGGATCTAGGGGTCATAGTGGACCACAAGTTGAATATGAGTCAACAGTGTGATGCTGTTGCAAAAAAACCAAATATGATTCTAGGTTGTATCAACAGGTGTGTTGTAAGCAAAACTCGTGAAGTCATTCTGCCGCTCTACTCTGCACTAGTTAGGCCTCAGCTGGAGTAGTGTGTCCAGTTCTGGGCGCCACATTTCAAGAAAGATGTGGAGAAATTGGAAAGGGTGCAGAGAAGAGCGACAAGAATGATTAAAGGTCTAGAGAACATGACCTATGAAGCCAGGCTTCATGAACTGGGCTTGTTTAGTTTGGAAAAAAGAAGATTAAGGGGGGACATGAGAGCGGTTTTCAAATATCTAAAAGGGTGTCACAAGGAGGAAGGAGAAAATTTGTTCCTCTTGGTTTCTGAGGACAGGACAAGGAGTAATGGGCTTAAAGTGCAGCAGGGGAGGTTTGGATTGGACATTAGGAAAAAATTCCTAACTGTCAGGGTGGTCAAATATTGGAATAAATTGCCAAGGGAGGTGGTGGAATCTCCCTCTCTGGAGATATTTAAGAACAGGTTAGACAGACATCTGTCAGGGATGGTGTAGACGGAGCCTGGTCCTGCCTTGAGGGCGGGGGGCTGGACTCGATGACCTCTCGAGGTCCCTTCCAGTCCTATGATTCTATGATTCTATGATTCCACACTCCCCATAGCGTTTCCCCCTGTTATGCAATTGTAGGGCTTGAAATAACCCCAGTCACGGGGGTCTCTTAGGGGGAAACATTTCCAAGAAAGTCCCATCTCTATCTCCCCCGTTCCCAGCATTGGAGTCTCCCCCAACCCTTCCCCGCAGGGCCTTTGCCCCATCATCCCAACTAGGAGATTCTGGTTGTGGGACGTCGTTGGGAGCTTTGCATCGGGTCCTTACTCTGAACACTGCAGCTGAATGGCTGATCAATTTCCAAGTGACTTACTGGGCAGAACCGGATTGGTTCGGGGCGGGGAAACCAGAAGAGGAGAAGCAGGGAAAAGCCCGGGTCACCACATTCGCACTGCAGCTTCCGCTGGGCATCACTCACAGCGGGGTCTGGCTGTGCCCGGACAATGGGATGAGCCTGGAATGGGATTGGTTCTCTTAAAACCACACAGAAGAGAGACAATCACCTGGCAGATGAAAGGGGCTTGCTGGGGGCACCCCCTGCCCCCATCCAGGACTGCCCCAGCTCCATGTCTTCCACCCACCACCCCCCACTGGTGCCCTTTACACAGGGCGGGGGGGGGAATGAAACTCCCCCTCCCCAAATCTTAGGGGGACATTGCGGGTCGTTCCCTGTGTCAGGGAGCGAGGGGAAAGTGCCCAGTTTGCTGCATTCCTCACTCTGGCTGGAGAGTGCAGGGGGCAGATGAATCTGGACCTGTCCCGGCTGATGGCATGGAGCTGCCCCCGGGAGCTGCAGCAGCCAGGGGAGGGGCTTCTCCGCCGAGAGAGGCCTGGGGGTGTCCTCTCCCCCCCTGGGGCAGCCTGCAAACTGCCCCTCCTCACCCCAGAGCGATGCTTGAAATGAAGGTGGTCGCTGCGGGAGGAGCGGGGGCTGGCAGCCTTCAGTTTGGGTTCCCGGAACCACAGCGCTCTCCCCGAAACGCCGCGTCTTGTGACCGGGGCAGCCTGCCAGACAGACCACAAACCTCAGTCACATGCTGGTCGGCCGCTGTGCAATCTGTCAGGGCCGTCGCCAGCCGGCCCGGGATGGAGAAATGGGCTAGACCCGCCCCTCCTTCCCAGCCCCGCGGGAGTGAATCAGCCGTAGCAAACCGGCTTCAGTGGACCAGATCCTCGAGAGGTGTAAACGGGTGCCACGTCAGAATGCTCATTCTGTATTTTACACCCTGGACCGGAGACCTGAATACAGCCAGGATTGCTGGTGGGGGAGCCCCTCTCCCCCCGGTTTATACACACCTGCCGGGGATCAGCATCCAGCCCCCGCATCTGTGCTCTGAGCTCAGCATCTGTGACGTTTTCATGTGTCAGGGACTGTCACCTGGCCATTGTGGGTCACTAAATTGGAAATCGCAGCCGGCCAGGCGACAAGAGCAATCGAGGGTCTGAAAATCCAACACACCTCCACCCCCCCAAGAGAGATTGAGCAGGCAGGGACTGTTATCGGAGAAAGGAGGGGACAGGATAAAAGTCTTATGAACGGGATGGAGACGGGAGATCGGGACTCATTCTCCCTGTCCCAAGAACCAGAGGATGGCCAGGATACATCTAGACAAGGGGCTATTTCAGGATCCCGGAATAACTACCCTGCGTCTTTGAAAGACACCTATTCTTTCCAAGTATTTGTCAACATACCCAGCGTGCTATTTCCACATCCCAGTAGCCCTCACTCCACGAGGGTTAAGGGCTGTCTCAAAATAGCCCGTGGTTTCGAAATACAAGCACAATTAGAGACGCAGTTTGCACCACGCAAATTGCGTCTCTTATTTCGAGCTTTGGGCGCCGTGTAGACGCACCCGCAGTGAAACCTGACGAGTACCTTCAAACTGGAGCAAAGGGAATAGCCGAGCCGATACAATATAACTCCAGTTTCAAGTTATCGTGCAGGAGGTCTAGGTTGGAGATTAGGAAAAACTGTTTCACTAGGAGGGTGGGGAAGCGCTGGGATGGGTTCCCTAGGGAGGGGATGGAATCTCTATCCCTTTTAAGTCTCGGCTTGCAAAGCCCTGGCTGGGTTGATCTAGTTGGGATTGGTCCTGCCTTGGGCAGGGGGCTGGACTTGATGACCTCCCGAGGTCTCTTCCAGCTCTATGTTCTATGATACCGTGAGACTGCGGAACTCACTGCCACAGGAAACCACAGCGGCCAAGAACTTAGTAGCTAGTAGGCTGGATGAGTCCATATTCACATCACCTCTTTAATTTAGCTTCCTAAATTCATCCAGTGGCTCTATTCTCCCCTTTTCCCCACACTTCTGTTTTGAGAACCGTCTTTGTGCCTGATTCTTTTTCGCCCTCTCATTTGCGGCCCCCCCTACGAAACTTCACATGGAGGTGCGGACCCTGTTGGAAATCTTAGGCATTGTCTGTGAACCCCAGTGCGAGACACCAGTTGGAAACCTCTGCGCTGGGACATGAGACATATTATTCGGCCCAGATGTGATCCTGGGTCCGGCTATGCTGCCCGCCATTGATCAATTGGAGGTGGGGGCACCCCACCCCCCCAGCATGGCGCCCCCTGGTGCCACACCAGGGAAATGCCACCAGCCCTCATACTCGCTGGGACCCGGCGAAATACCTATCTCCCCAGGTGACCTGCCAGCCGCGGTTCCCCACCTTTTTTGATACCTTTCTGAACCCATTCACATTGGTGACGTTTCATTTGCATAATTGCATAGTCATGACTTGCATGATGACTATGCAAATAACATGGTGCTAGTCTGCCCAAAGCCCCAGCCTCCTGACTCCCCCAGTGCTAGCCCAACCCCTAGCCCCCCCGACCCACCCGTCCCTCCACTCCCCCTTCATGCCAGCCCTAACCCCTAGAGCCCCCTGCTCCTCCACTCCCCCCCCCCCCAGTGGCAGTCTCCAGCCCTCAGAACCCCCCAGTGCCAGCCCCCCCACCCCGCTAAATAGCATCCTGCTCTTTCCTCTCTGCTCCCACTCCTGGATCCTGAGCAGACGCGACCCCTCTGCTGAGCCGGCGGCCTGGCCCTCACGCCACTCTTACTTGCACTGCGCCCGGAGCCCTCCCCTGGAGGAAATGGGGTGGGAGAGCTGGTGTGAAATGAGCAGAAAGTTCCTCGCGGCCGCAGGCATGCACAAGTGGCCACGGTCCTGGCAGAACCAGTGGTTTTTCCCACTGTTGGAAATTCCCCCGGCCGGTTCTGGCGGATGCAGGATTCCTCTCTGCCTTGGCGTTGCTGTGTGCTGGGAAGCAGCTGCCATGGCCCACCCCAGAGGTGGCTGCATTTCAGAGCTGGTGGCAGTGAGTTTTCCAGCTCTTGCTAGGAGCGATGGGGGTCATTGGGGGTGAAAAGAGAAGGGGAAGAAGATGCCAAAGTGCTGGGATTCAGCCCACTGGGTTTGATTCTCTGCCACAGCCTGCCCTGGGGTGCCCTGGGCAAAGCACTTAATCTGCACGTTCAGCCTGGCCAGAGGGGGGGGGGTGTCAATCTGTGGGTTTCGCCCAGACTTCGTGGGAGATTTCTACAGGAGGGGGCTGCATTTCCGTTTGACAATGTTTAGGGGAATGCACAAATGAAAAAAAAGATTGAAACTCACTGGAGTAGATGGAACCTGGTGCAGATCCATTGGGGCCATGCCGTGCCTCGGTTTCCCTATCTGTATGAAACAAAAAACAGGACTATGTAGCACTTTAAAGACTAACAAGATAGTTTATTAGATGATGAGAGTTCGTGGGCCAGACCCACTTCCTCAGATCAAATAGTGGAAGAAAATAGTCACAACCACATATACCAAAGGATACAATAAAAAAATGAACACATATGTAAGGACAAATCAAATTTCAGAACAGAAGAGAGATGGGTGGGGGGGAGGTAGATGCCTGTGAGCTAATGATATTAGCGGTGATAATTGGGGAAGTTATCTTTGTAATGGGTAAGATAATTAATGTCTTTGTTGAAACTTAAGCGTAAAGTGTGGAATTTAAGCATGAATGACAGTTCAGAGGATTCTCTTTCAAGTTGGGTGTGAAAAGGCCTTTGAAGCAGGATGCAGGTAATCAAGTCATTGAGACACTGTCCTTTCTGGCTGAAATGGCAAGAAACTGTTTTTTCTTTGTGATCCTGTCTAATATCTGTTTTGTGGGCATTGATCCTTTGGCGAAGTGTATGAGACGTTTGTCCAATGTACATAGCAGACGGACACTGTCGGCACATGATTGCATCAATTATATTTCTGAATGCGCAGGAATACGTGTTCTTGATCTTATAACTCACTTGGTTAGGTTCAATAACGGTATCAGCAGAGTGAATATGTGGACAAAGCTGGCAACGGGGTTTGTTGCAAGGGAAGGTACCAGGGTTGGTATTAGTGTGGTATGTCCTGTGGTTGTTGGTAAGAATCATCCTGAGGTTAGGTGGTTGTCTATAGGAGACTATGGGTCTGTCCCCCAGAGCTTCTTGGAGTATGGTATCCTGTTCCAGTATAGGCTGTAGGTTGTTGATAATGTGTTGGACAGGTTTAAGTTGGGGGCAGTACGATGAGGCTGTGAATCCCTTTGGGGACAGGCGTCTGGGGCAGGGACTCGATGTGTCTGCGCAGCGCCTGGTGCAGCTGGGGCCTGGAAGACGCGCAGACGATGTGGCTAAACACCCCGGCTGTTTGTGAAACCGACTGTATTCTTTCCCTTGGAGACCCGAGCTGGCCACTAGGTGACACTTCCGCTCTGCCAAAACTCAGCTGAGTTTGCATCTGACTCGGAGCTCAAGGCCTGGAGACGGGCGCCAGGTTTCATGTGCCCGGGAAACCCCAGCCTGCAGTGAGGTTGGCAATCCCAGGGAGGAGCCGGGGGGAGCCGCCCCAGGGGCGATGTTGGGGGCATGCAGGGCTGGGCCATGCGGACACCTCAGCCCGGTGCTGCCTCTTCGTCGGTGTCTGGCCACAGACCCGACACTCGCCCCGGCCCTGCCGTTTTGCAGAGGATCGGTGCCCAGGGGGGTTAGGAACCTCTCTGGGCGACCGCATGGCTGAGGCCCAAGGGGATAGAGGGCAGCTGTGCTCCAGCCCCAGACACGACCCATAGCCTGACTCGGGGCCCATTCCTGTCCCAGGGAGCCTGGTGGATTCAGTGGGGCAGGCCGTGGGGTGAGCCCATGAGAATTCAGCCTTGGGGTTGTTCCTCACACGGGCAGCCGGCCAGACCCCCCTGGCACACACCAGACCTTTCTCCTCACTGGCACAGGGGAGGGGAGACAGTGAGCAAAGGGAGTGAAATTTACAAGTCTTGGGGTCGGGGAGGTTAGCGGGGGGCAGGATTCTGGGCCGCGGGAGAGGCCGGGGGTCTATCGCCCGGCTCCCCCTCCCACCGGCGGAGACATGGGGGAGAGGCGGTAGGTCAGAGGGGTCAGCGGTGCAAATTTCACTGGCCACCTCGGGGCCCGATTCTGCCCCCCCCGGGTCGCACCTAGGGGGCCCCCTTTGCCCCATCTACAGGCTGGGGGGCCCCTCCTGGCCCGGAATAGAGATAGGAAGTGGGGAGGGGGGCCAGTGCTGGGGAGAGCAGGGAGGAGCTGGTGGGAGGTTGCACAGGAAGCTGAAGCTGGGGGGGGGATGTGTGTGGGGTGGGTTGCTGGTCACAGCGTCCGGCCTCAGGGCCTGCTGCTGCTGCAGGAGGCGGCTCAGGCCTGGCCGCCCTGCCCCCACCCCGATGCAGCCGCCCGCCGCCCTGATGCCAGGGTGAGGGGCTGTTTGCCTCTGGCTAGAACGGGTTTCCCGGCACCGACCCCCTGGGGAAATCCTCTACTCTGCCCGCCCCCACCCCGATCCTGGGGCCGACCGGGGCGACTGCCTATCCATGCCATGTGCTAAGGCCCTGACGCTGTCCCTGGCGCGCCGGTTCCTGACACTGTGCCCCTCACCCTGGCATCAGGGCAGCCGATCCCCCTGGGGCAGGGGAGGCAGCGGCCCCGGGGAGGGGGGAGTCTGATGCTACTTGGGAGCTTGTGCAGGGCAGAGCCAACATCCGCCCGAGCTGCGAGAGGCCCGTGACCTTCACCCCACCAACCACACGGCTTCAGCCCTGCATCTCAGCTTCCTGTGCAATCGCCCAGCCCAGCCCTGCCCCCCGGCGCCCGTCCGCCCCGTCACTGCCTCCTCTTGGCGCGGATGGAGGACGAGGAGGGCTACACGGCCTTGAACCTGCGGCCCAAGCGGAGCGACATGGGTGACTCAGCCCCAGCCGGGAACCCAGGTAGCGATTTCACCCCCCACCTGTGGCTCTGCGTCCCGGCAGCAGGGCCAGGGTGGGGCTGGTGCCCCAGAGACGGGCCGGGGGGGCGGCAGAGTCTGGCCGGGCGGTGGTAATTCGGGGTGGGTTAGTGCCACGGAGAAAGGGAGAGTATAACGGGGAGCTTTCCCCTCCAGAAAGGTGGGTTACTTGGGGGAAACTGAGGCACAGGGCAGGGAAAAATGATTAGACCCCCCGCTCCCTTCCTGGCGCCAGGAATAGGCCCAGACCCTCCACCCCAGCCCATTGCTCTGACTGGGTAGACCCCACTCCAGACAAGAACCCAAAAGTCCTGGCTCCCATCTCCCCCGGCTCTAGCCCCCCTGAACCTCACTCTCCTTCCACACCAGAGACTCTCACAGAAGCCTGGCTCCTGGCCCCATCCTGCTCTAACCATTGGACCCCACTCCCCTCAGAGCCAGGGATAGAACCCAGGAGGCCCGACCCCCAGCAGATCTCAGTTCCGGCCCATTCCTGGTGATAGAAACCAGACCAGGTTGACCAGGCCTCCGGAGCAGCAAGTCTGGGGACTCATGGGGCAGAGGCCGGGTCTCAGCCAGTGGGGCAGGCTCTCTGCAGGCCCCGGCAGCGTGGGGGTGTCAGTAACAAGGGGGTCACATTTTCAGTCTGCACCCCAGCTGTGTCGGCTCGAAACGGCCTCTCTCCTGTAAGTGACAGCGAGACCTTGGTACCATCACCCGACTCCCAGATCTAGAATGGCTGGGTCTTCACCTGGCCTGGCTCTGCTTATGTGTCCCTGCAGGTCCCCGTCGGAGCCCGGGCTGGCCCCAGATCGCTCTGGGGGCCGGGAATCTCCTCCTGGCCGTGGCGGTGCTAATGCTGGCGCTGTGCGGTGAGTCAGTAGAAGTTGCAGCGTGTCAGTCTGCAGGGTGGAAGCTGCCCTGGGGGAGGGACGGCCATTGGCATTGAGGGGTAGCATAAAAATCAGTGGTTAGCCTGTGGAACTCCCTGCCACATGATCTAACCCGGACCATGAGCTCAGCGGGGCTCAGTGAAGGATCAGGATACGTATTTGGGAAGCGAGGCCAACCAGATGGTCAGGACCCTACAGAAGTGTTTCCCATTTAGTGCTCCCCCACTCCCTCTTAAAGAGACAGAGTCTATTTTCCAGCTTTTTTTTTTTTGTGCACTTGACAAATTTTACCCTGGCAATCCTAGGGATGCCTTGAAATTCTTTTAAGATGAAAAGGGTTTGGTGGCCAAACTAAATTGCTGTTCATCCCGGAGAGGGGATACCGGGTTAGATGGGCCCCGGGTGTGAGCCCGTCTGGCAAGCCTGAGGAAGGTGGTTTTGCGGGAGGGGTGTTTGCATGGCGAGAAAGGATGGAAAAATGGGCTGGGTTTCACGGAGGCCCATGGGATTTAGACACCTAATTCCCAGTGATGTTCAATTCCCGTCACTTTTGCAGACTCTCTTTCTGGGGCTGCTCCGAAGCCCAGGGGAGTCAGGGGAGATGAGACCGAATTGATTTTTGGGCAGTACCTGGATTTCTGCAGGACTCCGCTGGGGCTTTTACCCACCAATCCCCGTCACACTGACCGGTCCCCTCACTCCTACCCACAATGCTTTGCAGTTTTCCACTTGGTGCCCGAGAAGGGCTGGACCCCAGAAACCCCTGGGAGCGGCGGAGCTGGGAGCAGAGATGCAGCGACACCCCCTGGGAATGAGGACCCCAGCCCAGCAGCCTACAGCGCCCACCTGGAGCGTGTCCGATCCCAGCTCTGCCCCCCGGCCCAGCCCGGCCCAGCAGGTAACCCCAGCGTGGGTGTGTCTGAGCCCCCCACTGCCAGGGGGAACCCGGCTGCTGGGCCAGGCCGTGGGGATCCGGCAGGGCAGGGACACGCCGCCCCCTACTGGCTGCCCCACACTCACCCCCAGCCCCACTCAGAACCTACCTGTCTCCACTAGGCCTGGCTGCAGGATAGCGCCACCTAGTGGCCACGCCCAGTACTGCACCAGGGATGAGTCGCCCTGAGCCAGTCCCCAATGTAGGGGGCAGGTTGCAGGCTTGCATGTGGTGCCCTGTGGGTTTTCTCCGCCGCAGGGGGAGATAGTTTAACACTGAGCAGCCTCGAGGCTGCTCTAGCTGATGCCAGGGGCCAGGCAAGACCGATTCTGAGGGAGTCCCAAAGGGACTCAGACCCGTTTTCTCCCCCTGGAAGGGAGGAGCCGGAAGTGGGTCTCAGAGCATTAATGGGGCCCGTCTCTCTGCAGGGGGCGCCGGATGCAAACTCTGCCCCACGGACTGGCGGCTGCGCGGGGACAAGTGCTACTGGGTCGGCACGGGAATCAAACCCTGGGACGAGAGCCGCAGCGACTGCGCTGCGAGGGGCTCCCAGCTGCTGGTGATCCGGGACCAGGAGGAGCTGGTAAAGGAGCCGGTAACACCCCAGCTGGGGCTGCCCCTCCCGGGTGGTACCCTGGGCACAAAGCCCTGGGGACTTCTTAGATACATGCCGGGGAGGAGGGGAAAGGATTTGGCAGCCTAGGGGATTTGGGCACCTGTTCCTAATGCTGATTAATAACGGGGTGTCCAAATCCCCTAGACAGGGTCGACATTCCCCGGCTGAATCACTAGCCCCCGGCGTCCGAGAAAGAGCAGGGAGGGCGGGAGAAGGGATGCGTGGGCAGGGCCGGGGAGCTGTATCTGGGGCAGATGAGGGAGTGGCAGGTGTGGGGTGATGCCGTGAGGGGTGCACTGGGAGCAGAGATGCCAGGATGGGCAGACCAGGGGAGGGGCATGTCTGGGGCTTGGCAGACAGACTTGGGTTTGCGAGAGAAGAGGCAGGCGCCGGGTCCGGTCCCCAGCTGCCTGTCACCCTCTCCCCGCAGGCGGCCCTCCAGAACCTGACCCAAGCTTCCAAGCTGATGTGGGTGGGGCTGTCCCTCCTCCCCCCAAGGAAGGCCTGGACCTGGCTGGACGGCTCCCGGCTGGACCCCACCCTGTGAGTGATTCCTTGGGGTTGGGTGGGAGCAGATGGGGCCGTGGGGCAGGGACAGGTTGCGAGTCCCTCCCCCGCCGGAGCCCTGGGGAGGTGGTCCAGAGACGGAGTCTGGAGGGAGCCAAGCAAAGGGGCCAGACCAGAGCCCTGGGATCTCTGGAGAGTGGGGTGAGGGTGGGGCAGACAGGGGGCCAGGCGGGGCAGGGAGGACACAGCCTGGTGGGGAGGAGCCATGAGGCAGATGGGAGATGGGCCAGGAAGAGCGTGTGACGGAGCCATGGGTAGGGTTGCCAGGTGTCCGGTTTTCTCCTGGACAGTTGGATATTTTGGCCTCCTGTCTGATTAAAAAAAAACCAGAATACCAGCCATGTAAAATTTTCTGCAAGGGCAGGGGGAGCGAGGAGCATGGTCATTTAAAGGTGCATTGACCTTTTTTTTTTTTTTGCTTAATAAGTTTGGTCTCCCCTGGTTTTTCCCTGCCTGTTTGGGATTTTTTGCAAAGGTATCTCTCCACCCTACCCGCAGACTCTGACAGGGGCCCTCTGCTGTGTCCCGCAGGCTCCCGGTGTCCGGCCCGGCCGAGGGGAGCAGCTGTGGGGCGGTGAAGGGGACTCGGCTTCACTCTGACACCTGCAGCTCCGTATTCCAGTGGATTTGCCAGCGCGACGCCATCCCGCTCTGAGCAAGGCAGCTCTGGCCCCGCAATAATGGGACGGGGCCGTTCGTCAGCAGAGCAGTTGCTTTAAATCTGGCATTTCCACTCCTCGGATCTCCCATGGTGCCGGTGCTCCAGATCGGTGGCTTGTGTGTAACAAGATGGAGTCAATGACCTTTGACCCCAGAACTCCATCTTGGCCTTTGCTCCTCCTGCCCTGTCGGCCTGCCCTTGGGACATTCAGTGACTGTTTGGGAGTTGGATCATCCCCCAGTGGCCAGAGGTCCCTTTACCTCCCACTCCCGCCAAGGGAACATTCAAAAGTCGTGACCGATATCAGCCGGCTGCCGTCTACCCCCTAGCTGCCACACAGAGTTGTCTATCAGCACCTGCCAGAGAGGGAGAGACAAGTTGCTTCTATGTAGTCACCATCACTAATCACCTGTCACCAATGTTCCCTCTAGTCTTTTTTGCTCACGTGTGGAATAAATTTTATTATATGCACCAATGTGTGTGGAAAGTGCACCACCTGGAGAAACAAAAACCTACCTGTGCGGGCTTTGCTCATCAGTTGTGTTGCTACTTTCTCCCCTGTTTCTCCCAGACACTGTGTGTACTTAATCCCTAATAGACCCGTCTTTGGTTCATCCTCTGTCTCCTTGTTATTTGGGGAGGGTTAGGGTTAGGGTTTAACACCCCAGTGCTTGGGTTTAGTTTCCCTGGTCTAACCGTAAATAAAACTGGCCCGACTGAGGTTTGACAGTGTAGACCAGCATTTCTTAAACGGTTATGCGGTACACTGGTGTGCCGCAAGGCCGTTGGAGGTGCGCCGTGGAGAACAACAGAGTTCAACATTGCTGCCCGGGCAGGCAAACTTTTTTTTTTTTTTTGCTCAGTAATATTCGTGGTGGAGCTACTCCAGCCAGGGTCATGTCACCCCTCCGGCTGGGTGACCCCAGGAAGCATCCTGGTCCCCCCAGTGGGGCAGGGCGGTGCCAAGGGTGGGGTTTCAGGAGGGCAGGGATGGCAGCCGCCATGTGCCCCGGGAGGGGGGGGGGTGCGGAGGGTGTGACTAGCCTTGCAGGCTGTTCCCCGGCCCATCATGTTATGCTTCAACAAAGCACACGAGATCTTTTATAGGGGAAAAGACAGTACACCGCATTGATTGAGAATACAACAGTTGCATATGCTTTTCAGTCACTCACACACACCACACACACACAGTCCCGCCAGACGACATTATAGTTACCAGTCCAGATTCTGAATCAGACTAGTTGCCATCTAGATCGCTCAGAGAGGGAGAACCGGGCCTTCGTCGGTCGATTGATCCGATGCGTCTCTGAAGTTGGTGGCAAGACGAACCCAAAGTTCCATAGCAAAGCTCCCTGCTTTTATCATCCTTTCTTCTGTTGAAATCCATGGATTCTGCTGTGTCTGCCTGTGACCGGAGTGTTATCTTGTTGATGTCAATCATTCCCGAATATCTCTTGAAGGCCCAGCCTGTAATCCATCGTCTTTTGGGGGTGCCCACTCCGCTTCGAGGCTGGTCGAACTACCACTCCTGCGTCAATCGTCCAATCCCTCCTTTTCACGTGTACGCATCTCTGACGCCAGGTAGTCTGTAGTCTGGTCTTCGCCCACACTCAACCTCCTTCTTTGGCCATCTGGTTCTGAGCAATAACATTTTCCACCTTATCTCGACACATTCATTCCCTTTTCACACACATAAGCAATGTGTTCTCGAGGTTATGCGGCACAACATTGAAGAAGCATTGTAAATCAATCAATTAAGGCCTCAGCGTTCAGCTTTCAACATTCCTCTAGTCTCATTGACACAGACACTATACCCAAAACTATCTTTCTACTTACGTCCATTTATTAAACTCACTAAACTTTAGGACAAAGAAATGGACATTTAACGAAAAGACTTAATTTAATAAAGTATTAAATATATGCTAATATATATCTTACATTGCTCTATTATTGCTACATTATTAAACTGCATGGCTACGTCTACACTGGCATGATTTTCCGAAAATGCTTTTAACGGAAAAGTTTTCCGTTAAAAGCGTTTTCGGAAAAGCACGTCTAGATTGGCAGGACGCTTTTCCGCAAAAGCACTTTTTGCAGAAAAGCGTTCGTGACCAATCTAGACGCGGTTTTCCGCAAAAAAGCCCCGATCGCCATTTTCGCAATCGGGGCTTTTTTCCAGAAAACAGTACTGTGCTCTCTACACTGGCCCTTTTGTGCAAATGATTTGCGCAAGAGGGCTTTTGCCCAAATGGGAGCAGCACAGTATTTCTGCAAGAACACTGACGATCTTACATGAGATCGTCAGTGCTCTTGCGGAAATTCAAGCGGCCAGTGTAGACAGCTGGCAAGTTTTCCACAAAATCATCTGATTTTGCGGAAAAACTTGCCAGTCTAGACACAGCCCATTACTATATTGCTGAACCTAAAATACGAATATAAGAAGAAGAAAACTTTCTGTTCCAACAACCAGGGAGGGAGGGGAATGGACTTGCCTTCGGTGCCAGCCGCTTGCATCTGGTTGGTGAAGAACGCGGGCAGAGGAGTAAATCAGGCCATGCAAGCACTGTCCCCTCGCTCCCTGATAGTCCGGGCAAAGGGATGAAAGGCCGCCCGCTCCCCGGTGTGCACGGTGGTTGCCTGCTCGCATCTCCACCCTTCCTTGGTGCAGGGATGCCAAGCAGACTGTTGAACTGGAGCCGCCTCTTCCTGACGGCCGGCTGCCAGCTCGGGGCAGCACCAGGACGGGACAGCAAATCGGCCTCATCTCCACACTGAGCTGTTGGCCTCTGGGTAAGACAGGTTTTCAGGTACCCGCTAGGCCTGGAGGCGATCGCGGGGGGGGGGGGGAGGTGGCATCTGCTGACTGTCTGCCCCTATCAAGAAAGCTCCAGTTTTCAGCACAGTGCCCCTCACCGTGGTGTCAGGGTGGCGGACCCCCCCTCAAGGAGTCTGTGGCTGGCTGGGAGCTTTCGCGTGACTGAGTCAACATCCGCCAGAGCAGAGAGAGGAAATTCAGGCCCGAACCTCTGACCATTGCCCCACGAACCACAGGTCTGCAGCCCAGCCTCTCAGCTTCCTGTGCAATCTCACACCCAGGCCCTGCCCCCCGGCTCCTGCCCCCACCTTGGCTGCTTCCTGTCACTCATGGGCACAATGGAGGACGAGGAGGGCTACACGGCCTTGAACCTGCGGCCCAAGCGGGGCCACTCGGGCAGCCCGTCCCCAGCCAGGAAACCAGGTAGTGATTTCTCCCCTTGCTCCTCACCTGCGGTTCTGTGTCCCGGCAGCAGGGACAAGGTGGGGCAGGCCCCCCAGAGATGGGCCGGGGGCGGCAGAGTCTGGCCGTGTGGTTGTATTACGGGGTGGGTTAGTGCCACGGGGAGAGGTACAGACGATGGAGCCTCCACTGGGGGAGGGGAGGGAGAACGTGAACAATTGTAGAGTTACGCACATTGGAAAAAGTAATTCCAACTACACATGCAATATGATGGGGACTAATTTGGCTACTCAAGAGAGAAATCTGGGAGTCCTTGTGGATCGTTCTCTGGAAACATCCACTCCGTGTGCAGCGCAGTCAAAAAAGCCAACGGAATGTTAGGAGTCATTAAAATGGGATAGAGAATAAGACAGAAAATATCTTGTTGACTTTATATAAAACCATGGGACACCCACGTCTTGAATACTGCGTCCAGATGGGGTCGCCTCATCTCAAAAAAAGATACTTTGGCAATGGAAAAGGTTCAGAAAAAGGCAACAAAAATGATTCAGGGTTTAGAACAGGTTTCATAGGAAGAGAGATTAAAAAGACCGAGACTTTTCAGCTTAGAAAAGAGGAGATTAAGGGGGGATCGGTAGAGGTCTATAAAATCATGAGTGGTGTGGAGAAAGTGAATAAGGAAAAGTTATTTACTTGTTCCCAAGATATAAGAACTAGGGGTCTATAGGCAGCAGGTTTAAAACGAACAAAAGGAAGTTTTTTGTCATGAGGTGCACAGTCAATCTGTGGAACTCCTTGCCAGAGGATGTGGTGAAGGTTAGGACTTGAAGAGGGTTTAAAAAAGAGCTCGATAGATTCACGGAGGTTAGGTCCATCAATGGCTATTAGCCAGGCTCGGCAGGGAGGGTGACCCTAGCCTCTGTTTGTCTGGAGTTGGGTGAAAAGGGAAGGGTCACGTATTCCCTGTTCTGTTCACTCCCTCTGGGATACCTGGCACTGGCCACTGTCGGCCGACAGGACACAGGGCTGGAGGGACCTTTGGTCTGACCCAGCCTGGCCGTTTGTATGTTCTTACCAGTCACACTCAAGGCAAATCGCTTGTCTCAGAGCCAATGGGGCAGGCTGTGTGCAGACCCAGGAAGTGTTGGTGTGTCAGTAACACTGGGGTCACATTTCCAGACTGTCCCCTCAGTTGTGTCAGCTCGAAACAACCTCTCTCCTGTAAGTGACAGCAAGACCCTGGTACGATCACCTGACTCCTGGAGCTGGGGCCGGAGGCCAGGATCTAGAGTGGCTGGGCCATCACTCAATCTGGCTCTGCTTGTGTGTCCCTGCAGGTCCCCGTCGGTGCCTGGGTTGGCCCCAGATCGCTCTGGGGGCTGGGAATCTCCTCTTGGCTGTGGCTGTGCTAATGCTGGCGTTGTGCGGTAAGTCAGCAGATTGTGTAGCTTTATCAGTCCGGATGTGTCCGTCTGCCAAGTGGTGACATGCAGCGACAGCATATTGAAAACTGATGCACATTCACAATTAGCTTGCGGAACTCACCGCTTCATGATCTCTGCTGACCCATGAGCGTAGCAGGACTCGGTGAAAGGTCAGGGAACGTAGATAAGGAACGAGCAGATGTACGCGGCACTGCTCGGGTCTTTAAGTGATTATTTTGGAAAATGCATAAAAATACATGCTTAATTGCAATGATCGTATTTTTCAACCCCACCCTCTCCCCAACAGCCCCCAGCCTCCTGGCTTGAGTCCTGTACTTCTACCCTGCCTGGATTTCTGCCCCTCCTTCTTCCACCCTGAGTCCTCCCCTGTTTTAAGCCTCTCCCCCATACACCTTCCAACGCTAAGCCACTCACCCCCTGCCCCTCCTCACCAGCCTTCATTTCCTTCCTTTGTGAAAAATACAGTCTTGGAAATAAAACACGTCCATTTTTCACGCCTGTTTAAAAAAAAATCCTTCAGTTAGAGATCTGAGCTGCGCCAGCTGGCGTCTATCTAGATGAGCCAGCCAGAGGGTAAGCAAGTACCCAAGAGCTTTGGAAAAACCCTCCTCCTTCAAGGCATCAATCTACTCTAACACAGCGGTGGACAGGACACAACCTGCTGCCCGGTTCCGGCCCTAAAGCCTTTTGATCCTCCCTGAGCCGGCCCCTGCAGCAGGGAGCAGCCACTCAAAGCAGCTGGCTGCTCCCTGTGGCTCTCTGAGCAGGTGGGAGGGAGAGAGAGGCTTCAGCATGCTGGCCCCGCCCCCAGAAAAATCTCTCCTATTGGCCAGAAATGGCCCAATAGGAGCTGAGATTTACTAGGGGGCGGGGGCAATGAGCATCATTTCTCAGCTCCCATTGGCCAGAAACCAACCAATGGGCGCTGAGAGATTTTGCTGGAGGCAGGGGCAGTGCGTGAAGCCTCTCCCATTGACTCTGGCACCCCACCCCCTCCCACCCTCCAACTCCCTCCCAGAGCCTGCTCCCCTCCTACATCCTCCCTAGGCCAGACTCCTTCTACTGGACCCCATGCCCCAATCTTCTACCCCAGATCACAACCCCCAATGTCACCCAGACACCCTGTCGGACCCGACACCGCCTCCTGCACCCCTGCCCTCTACTCTGACTCCTCTCTGCACCCAAACTCTGTCCCAGACCCCACAGCCCCTCCATGGAAAAGTGCAGCCCTCGGCCCCTTAGCAAAATCTTGGAGTGGCCCCCATGAAAAACTACTGCCCCCCCCCATGAAAAACTACTGCCCAAGGAATTCAGGAGAGATGGGGCTGAATGGGTTTTGGGTCAGGCCCTGGGTCTCTGCCGGACTCTGCTGGCCCTTCCACCTAACAACCCCCATCACACTGACCGGTCCCCTCACTCCTACCCACGCTGCTTTGCAGTTTTCCACTTGGTGCCCGAGAAGGGCCAGACCCCTGGGAGCGACAGAGCTGGGAGCAGAGATGCAGCGACACCCCCTGGGAACGAGGACCCCAGCACAGGAGCCTGCAGCATCTGCCTGGAGCGTATCCGATCCCAGCTCTGCCCCCCGGCCCAGCCCGGCCCAGCAGGTAACCCCAGCGTGGGTGTGTCTGAGCCCCCCTCCCCGGGCACTGCCAGGGGGAACCCAGCTGCTGGGCAAGGCCATGGGGATCCGGCAGGGCAGGGACACGGCGCCCCCTGCTGGCTGCCCCACACTCACCCCCTGCCCCACTCGGAACATACCTGCCTCAGCTGGGTCTGGGTGTGACCCCTGTGGGGCAGAGACACCTAGTGGCCACATCTGGTACTGCAGCAGGGGGTCACCACCCAGGCAGGGTATAAAATAATCTATGGTCAGGGCAGCCAAACATCTGCAGAGCAGGGAGAGATCCCGGCAGAGGGACTGTTGCACGGACTCACCCCGTTTGTCCTCCCCGCCTGCTGCCCCATTGCACATCCCCTCCCCCACCTGCCTCCCCATTGCACATCCCCTCCCCAAATCTGCCTCCCCATTGCACATCCCTTCCCCCATCTGCCTCCCCATTGCATGTCCCTCCCCCCCACCTGTCCCAGCTCCTTGTCCACACCTTGTCAATTTGCCCCACAGCCCCACACTGCCCTGGCAGCAAAACAGGGCCTGAAGGTAGATCCCAATGGGCCCCCAATTCCCTCTGCGCCAGGGTCTCTCTGGCTGTTGTGGAGCTGGGGGCAAGGCCCTGCACCCTCCTACTCCCAGCCCCTAGTGTAGGGGGCAGACTGGGGGATGGGGCGAGAGCGCAGAGCACTATGGGGATTCTCTGCTGCCCACGGTGCACGCTGGAGCCAAGCATAAGGCAGAGCAGCCCCCAGGCTGCTGTGACCCCAGAGGCAGGCAGGGCCCCGGCCAGCCCCAGATGTCAGGGAGCCCAAAGGGGCCTCAGACCCATTTTCTCCCCAGCCCTGTCCCGTCACAGGGAGGGAGGAGCCGGAAATGGGTCTCCGAGCGTTAATGGGCCCGTCTCTCTGCAGGGGGCGCCGGGTGCAAACTCTGCCCCATGGACTGGCGGCTGCACGGGGACAAGTGCTATTGGGTCTCCACAGGAATGAAAACCTGGGATGAGAGTCACAGTGACTGCGCCACGAGGGGCTCCCAGCTGCTGGTGATCCGGGACCGGGAGGAGCTGGTAAGGTGGATGGTAACACCCTGGCTGGGCCCTGGGCACAGAGTCCTGGGGGGGTCTCATGACATAGATGTGAGGGCTGGGAGATTCGCAGCTGCCTAGGGGTATTAAACACCCCAATGCTATTATTTATTAGCAGGTGTCCGAACCCCCTAGGCAGCTTTGACAATCCCAGCCTCAATCATACCCCCTGATGTGAGGCAGAGAGAGGCGGCTGAACGCCCCAGTCCCTCACCCTGGGGCGTGCCCAGCACAGCTCAGCCGAGGCAGAGAGGGGTACGGGTACAGGGGAAGGATTCTGGCCTGGGGAGGGGATTAGGAGGGGTGCAGTGAGTCGGGGGGAGAGAGGGGTTAGGGTGCCAGAGGCAGGCTGTGTCCAGCCCCCCCAGCAGGTCCAGACCACTGGCTGTGCACTTGACTCTCTGCCATGCAGGGAGGGGGAAGGAGGGAAAGACTTCAGTGCTGCCCCCATGCCCCAGCAAAATCTCTCAATTCCTATTGGCCAAAAACCAGCCAATGGAGCTGAGAAATTGTGCGGCACTGAACCCACCCCCAGCAACATCTCTCGGCTCCCATTGGTTGCTTTCAGACGGGGGTCGTGTGCTGAAGCCTCCCCCTTCCCTCTCTCCTCCCTCCAGCACAGAGAGCCCCAAGGAGCAGCCAGCTGCTTTGAGCAGCTGCTCCCTGCTGCAGGGACTGGATCAAAAGGCTTGTGGTGTCTGGCCTGGCTCGGGGCTGGAGGAACAGACAGACAGACGTGCTGTAGGGGCTGATGTCATTCACCACTTGGGTTTGTGAGACAAGAGCCGAGAACTGGGTCCGGTCCCCAGCTGCCTGTCACCCTGTCTCTGCAGGAGGCCCTCCAGGACCTGACCCAAGGCAGACCTCTGTTCTGGGTGGGACTGTCCCGCCCCTCCCCGGAGAAGGGCTGGACCTGGCTGGATGGATCCCGGCTGGATCAGACCTGGTGAGTGATTCCTTGACTCATTTTCCCTCTTTTCTGTGGACACAAGAGTTGGGGGAAGGTGGGGAGCTCAGCGGGAGTCATATTCAATGTCAGACAATGCTGGGACCTTCAGAAGGGGGTTGATAATCCAGCCGAGAGGGGGGCGGGGTGGGAGCAGACGGGGCCACGGGGCAGGGAGAGATTGTGCGCCCCCCAGCCCAGAGATGGAGGATGGAGCGCTGGGGAGATGGCCCAGAGATGGGACGTGGAGGGAGAAGAGCAAAGGGGCCAGGCCAGAGCCCTGGGGATCCCTAGAGAGTGGGGCAGCAGATGGGGAGACATGGAGCCGCCAGAGGCAGGAGGGGACAAGGGGGGCAGCCCAGTGGGGAGCAGCTGGAAGGAGATGGGCAGGGCCTAGCACAGCAGGGAGGAGGGGGCTGGACTATGGGTAGGGAGAGGCCTTTAGAGCCCCTGGCCAGAGCCTGGCCATGATGGGGAGGGGCAAGCCCAGGGCAGAGCTGGAGTGGAGGGCAGGGAAGGGGTGGATCCTGTTAGCGCAGTGAAGAGCCGCTGCTGAGTGAGTGTGACGGACCCGCAGGCGCTGACAGGGGCCCTCTCCTCTGTCCCGCAGGCTCCCGGCACCAGGCCCGGCCGAGGGGAGCAGCTGTGGGGTGGTGAAGGGGAATCAGATTCATTCACAAAGCTGCAGTTCTGAATTCCCGTGGGTTTGCCAACGCGACGCCGTCCTGCTCTGAGCCGGGCAGCGACGGCCCTTTGGGACGGAAACGGAGCCTTTTCGCCATAAAACCGTCGCGAGCGATTCTTGACCAGGGACGGGCAATCATCTGTAATGGGGGGGGGGGGGCACACCAAGATCTTGGCAAGTGCTCAAAGGCTGCATTTCTCCCGTGGGGCCTGGGACAGAGGTGGGGAGCAGAAGGGAGCTTGGGGTAGGAGACTGGGGCACAGGAGGGGGTGTGGAGTCTGAGAGGTAGTTTGGGTGAAGGGGGGGGGCCTGTGATTTGGGGCAGGGGTTTGGGGTGCAGAGTCCAGAAGGGGTTTGGGTGCAGGCAAGGAGTCTGGTCTGAGGGGGTGCAGGGCCTGGGAGGGAGGTGTGACCTGGATGAAAGGGGGACAGAGGGTTTGGGTAGTGGCCTGTGGCAGGCAGCTGGGGTGGGGTGTGGAAGAGAAAGGGGGTACGACAGGCAGGCTCTGGCTGGGAGGCACTTACCTAGGTGGCTCCCAGCCAGCAGCCCTGCAGGAACCTGACGGCTGCAGTCACAAGCTGCTCCATGTGGCTCTGCTCCAGGCGGGAGGGGGAAGAGGGAGGAGGCTTCATTGGCTGCCCCTGGCCAGCAAAATTTCTCAGTTCCTATTGGCCAGAAACTGGCCTCAAATCCTCCCCTTAAACGAAGGGATTTTTATTACAAAACAAAAGTTAAACTGGAGAAAGCAGGCTGGTTGCTGGATGTTACAGAGCAACCAAGGAAAACAAATGAAACCCCTGAGAAAATTCTCGGCACAAAGCTTAGACGGTAAAGGAAAAAGGGAGGCAGAGATTCGCCCAGAGCACCTCAAACCAAACCACCAAATAAAGAAAATGACCCTGAATGAGGCTGGATTCACTTTCCCTTTTACTTACTTCTAAATTTCTCTTTGTTCAATCCGCTCCCATGCCCTGACTTCTGTGGGGCCCTGGTAGTCCTGCCTGGGTTTAAATCATTCCGTGGCTCTCAACTTTTTCTCCCACTCAAAGGGTATGTCTACGCTGCAGAGGTTTTGGGGAAACACGGTGGTTTTTTGTGAAAAAACGTCACTTCTGTCCACAGTGCAATCTTTTGAAAAAAAAAAAATAGAAAGAACAGAGGGTGTTTTTCCGACATCAGTAAACCTCTTTCTACGAGGAAGAAGCCTTTTTGCGAAAGAGCTCTTTTGGAAAGAGGAAAAAGCACAAGTACCCTGGTGGCTACAACATCCATAGTAATCCCAGCGTCCATACGAGACAGCGTCCGTTCAGTGCGGACACTATCTGTCGAAAAAGCAGATCACGTTTGGCTGTGCGGACGCTCTCTTTCAGAGGACGTTTTTTCAGACGATCTCTTCCGGAAAAGCTTCTTCTGAAAAAAGTCTGCAGTTGAGACATAGCCAAAGAGAGCAGTCAGGGAACCTGTATCCAATTAGATGTCAACCCTGTCTTGATTGGTTCTCTCAGCCCCCCAGCCAACACCCAAAAGGGAGGCGACTGAAGGTGCCAGGCTCTGGGGGAACAGAGGGGGATTGGGTTAGAGTAGAGGGGCTGAGGGTGCTTGGCTCTGCGGGAGGGGGATGGAGGAGACTGAAGCACCTTAAACTTAAAGTCTTCATGGATGCAGAGTAAGGCAGCCAGTACAGATGTCATTGTTAAATCCGAGGGGGGGGGGGGAACCCCGTTATGTACCTGGTTTACACTGTTTCTTTAAAAAAATGCAAAGTCTATTGTTTGCCAGGCTGAAGGAATTATTCTGAGAGATGAGTCTCTCCCTGAGTGTTTTTTAACTGCTCATAATTGCAGCCTGGGACAGGTTTCATTGTGCCTGGGTCCTTTGGGGGCTGAGGATCCTGATTCCTGAGCCGCTGTCTCACTGACAGATGTTGCGGATGCTGCTGGCCGACAGGGTTGGGCCACACTTGCTACATGGCCATTGGCTTTTTTCTGCTGGTCTTTGTCTTCAGCCGGCGGGAGGCAGTTTCCCTCCAAAGTGGGCATTGCTCTCAGGCGGGTCTTTGCCGGGTAGCCCTCTCCTGGGCTGCCCTCTCGTCCCATGTGGGGTCGATGCCACATGGCTTGACCTGGAGGGAGTCTCTAAACCCTTCCTTGTGGCTTCCCTGCATCCTTTCTCCTGTGGAAGAGTCAGCATCTTCACTCCCCGTCAGGCGAGGGGCTTTTCCCACTGTAGTCTGTGCACTGAACGCTGGTTTACAGCCCAACTGACAGCTGTCATGGAAATCAGAGGCCCCCAACTAGCACCTAAGTCGCCGTCTCTATAATATTGGTGAACTTTCCCCCGCAAAAGGAGATCACAGACAGAGGAAGCACCGAGAAGATTTTTACTGTCCGAAATGATTTCTTTAGTAAGGGCCTAAGAGTCACTTCTCTTCGGATAATAGGCCCAATGTCTCCCAGTTGGATTTCATTGGAATTCAACTCATAGGTCGTAACCCAAAGAGCAGAGGAAATCCCACTGCTTTTGTGTCAGTGGCTCACACACCGGCAGAGTCTTTGTCCCCCAAAGATGAGCCTGCTGCTCTGGAGTCAGTAATCTGATGTGAATCTGCTTGTTATTTTCTGAGAAGTGGGTTAAAACCCCCTCACCGTGGAAACCACTTGATTTCCTACCTCACTGCAGACACAAACCCACCAGACCCGTGTGTCACTTGGAACAGCTTTACTGATCGGGACACGGAAGGGGTCAGATCGATGCTCAGTGGCCCGTCGGTGCCTCGTGCAAAGCTCTTGGCACAAGTGAGCCCAATGGGTTCATGCTGCAGCTGGGGAGAATGAGGCAGTGATGCCTGCCTGTCTCCCAGCCGCCTGCTTTCCCTCTTCCCAGTCCCCCTGCTGCCCTGCGGGGACACGGCTAGGAAGAAGCCTCGGGAAATGATTGTACCAATTGCAGAGGGCAAACATGCAGCAGGAGAGAAGATGTTTACTGCCACCAGGGCTGGACTCTAGCATGGTCCCTTCCAAAGGCTGGAATAGGACAGGCAGCCACAGGTGAAAGTAACTGAAATTTGTGACGGGTGCTGTGGTTTTGTGTGCACCCCCCCGCCCCCAGGAGAGAGGCCGGGGTGCGCTGTTCGGTGTGTGGGTTTCATGCCATAGTACCAGTAGGAAATGTAAGTGTCTGGTGGAGTGTGGGGGGCACAGGACAAGGCCTTGTGGTGTGGGGGGGGGGAGGGGAGACCTCAGAGTGGAAATCTGGGGTGGTTGTGGGGCTCAGAGCAAGGGCTGGGCTATGTGTGTGTAAAGGAGAATTGGGGGGGCATGGTCACTATTTTGGGACACTGGCGGGAGGGGTACAGCAGGCAGCATCCCAGTACGAATCTCGGGATTCAGGCCCCTCCCCCCCCCACACACACAAAGGGCACCCTGGAGAGGGTCAGGGTTGGGGCAGCCCTGGACTGGGGGCACAAACCCCTCAGCCAGCTTCTTTACTTGGCATGGCTGCCTGCTGGAGAGTGCACCAGCCTGCAGGAAGCCCCAGAAGCCCGTCTGGACACATGGTGACCCTCCCCCTGCAGCCAAGCGCCCCCACCGGCCAGCTCCTGCCTGCTGGATCAGCGCCCCGGGGTGCACCAGCCTGTGGGAAGCCCCAGAAGCCCGTCTGGACACATGGTGACCCTCCCCCTGCAGCCAAGCGCCCCCGCTGGCCAGCTCCTGCCTGCTGGAACAGCACCCCGGGGTGCACCGGCTGGCTGCACCTCTGCTGGCAGCCCACAGTGAGGTGTCAGTTTCCCCAGAACCGCCTCACCTGCGGCAGAGCTGAGCCAGGGGCGATGCCCTAGGCCCCTCTGGAGTCCCACTCTGCGGTGACACAGCGATGGGGGGAGAAATGCTCTAGGGAGCCCTGTGGGGCTGTGGCAGGTGCTGTTATTCGTACAACCACCCTGCAGAGGCCTCGCTGCACCATGGCAGGGACCAGCCGTGCGAGGTGCTGCCCTGGCAGTGTTAGTGGTCCAGCCTCCCTTTGCCATCTGAGCACAAGGTGTTTCCAGACTCCCAAGAGTAAGAAGAGACTACTCAGGAAAAGCGTGTTTGGTCTTGAAAGTTCAGAGTCAGCCTATTTCTGAGAAGAGAAAAGGAAACTAAATTCCTCCCCTCACTGCAGAAGCAGCCATGGCTGCTGCGAGGGCAGGACACACCCTCCTGAGTGAACTGACTTGTTCGGTGTGTAAAGATTATTTTAAAGATCCCGTGTGTCTGGATTGTGGGCACAATTTCTGCCAAGCCTGCCTCACTCAGTGGTGGCAGGGACTGAGTACAAACTTCCGCTGTCCGGAGTGCAGAGCAACCTTCTCCCAGAGGAACTTCAAACCGAACAGACAGCTAAGGAATATTGTAGAAGCCTCCAGACATCTGACAATGGAGCCAAAAAAAGAGCCAGAAGTGGAGAGAGTGTGTGAGAAACACAAGGAGGGTTTTAAAATCTTCTGCCAAGAGGACCAAATCCCCATTTGCGTGGTTTGCCAGGTGTCCCGAGATCACACTGTGGTTCCCATAGAGGAAGCTGCCGAGTCTCACAAGGTAAGCAACCAACAGGAATGGCCAGGGAGGGCATTTAAATAAAATAACTGAAAGAAACAGCAGATACTGTAGGACTGTAAGAAGTATTCCTAACTGAAACAGGGTGTGTGAATTAAGCATTGTCAGCTTCAGTATTGTCGCCTCTTAAAACTTCTGAAGGATCCAACTTCCAAAGAATTCAGAGACCTGGAAGAACTGAGACACAAACTCTTCCAAGACACAGAGAAGGTCGTACCGACCACCGAACCCACTGTCACTGATTCTGCTTTTCAGATTTTGTTTTTATTTGTTGTACGTTTTGGGAAAGAATCACTCTTATATGGTCAAGTCAGAGATTAGAGTCTGTTGTTTTTCTGGGAATGTGTAGAAAGGTCTAAATGTTTCTGCTCCACAACATTTGACAGTGTTCAAAAGTGGTTGTGGGCTGCAGTGGGTTAACAGGAATGTGCTGCAAATTGGTTCTCAGTCCTGAAATATTGTTCTCAAGATAGTGTGCTGTGTTTTATACATTTTGCCCACTTTGGAACCATGTTTTCCATGTCCTTTTTGGTTGAAATATGATTCTGGGCCAAGACAGGCTAATCTCAATGTGCTCTTAGTCTGTCCTCGGAACTGTCTGTAACAGTACCTGCCGGGCTTTGCAACAATTTCATTGCTTAGAGTCACTATTCTGCACCTCTTAAAGGCTTCGTCTACACTGCAGGCTTCTTGGGCAAGAAGCTTGTTGCAGAAGAGATCTTCCACAAAACCTTCTTGCGCAAGAGCGCGCCCATACTGCAGAAGTGCATCGGAAAAGCGATGTGCTTTTGAGCAAGAGAGTGTCCACACTGCATGGATGCTCTCTCATAACAAAGCTCTGATTACAATTCACAGAATGGCCACCGGGGCACCTGTGCTTGTTTCGATAGGCTGTTTTTGCACAGAACCCCCTCTGCTGCTCGTCCACGCACGCCTTTTTGCACAAGAGCTCTTGCACAAAAAGGAGTTATTCCTCGTAGAAAGAGGAATACCTATACCACAAAAACCCTGCTGTTCTGTTGATTCGCTATCAATTTTCTTCTGCAAAAATACGCTTGAGGTGTGGATGCTCCACGAGTTTTTGCGCAAAAATTCTGCAGTGTAGTCATAGTCTTAGGTGAGTGCTCTGTGGGATATTATGATGTGGGACCTTCTCCATTTGCCTTCTTACAGCTGTCCCAATGGGGAGAAAGAGACATTTAGGCCACATAGAGAAAGACCACAAGCATGGGAATGGTCTAGCTGCCTGGCTAGGGAGTTATACACTCAGGCTTTGTCTACACTGCGGGGTTTTTGTGTAAGAAGCCTTTTGCGGATGAGTTCTTGTGCAAAAACGTCTTGTGCAAAAGCACGTCCACACCTCAAAGTGCATTGCAAAAGCAATGTGCTTTTGCACAAGAGCGCATCCACACTGCATGGACACGCTTGCACAAGAAAGCTCTGTTGGCCATTCACAGGATGGCGATCAGAGCACCTGTGTTTTTGCTGATAGGTGTTTCTTGAGCAAAAACCTCTCCAGAGCATCCACACCTGCCTTTTTGCATGAGAGCTCATAAATAAAGCCTTTTCCGAAAGATCCCTTATCCCTTATTTTAAGAGGGATAAGGGATCTTTCGGAAAAGGCTTTATTTTCCGAAAGATTCGCATCTAGACTGGTGCTTTTTTCCGGCAAAGCTCCAAGCCAAGAAAAAGCGGCAGCCATTTTTATGCTAATGAAGCGGGGGAGATTTAAATCCCCGCTTCATTAGCAATCGCGATACGTCTAATTTGCATCCCTTTTACGGAAAAGGGATGCAATCTAGACATAGCCTCAATGTATTGTATATTTAGTAACTTTGAAATATAAAAAGAGGGGAATTCTTCCAAAAGCAACCAAAATGAAATAGCATTTTTATTTTGTTGTTGTTGTTGTGTGTTTTGATTGTTCATTTTTGTTTTTTTGGTTAGAAAAAAATTCAGCCCTCTATGAAGAGTTTGAAGTTGGAAAGAGAGGAGATTCTGTCATTTAAATTGAGTGGAGAAAACAAAAGCCAAGAACTGCTGGTAGGTGCCATTATTACTTAGATGCAAACGTGCACAGGGACGTTATCCACACACAGCTAAGAAGTGAGTTCATAAGAGAAATAGTGAGAAATGTGCTCCCTTCTGCGAAAAACTGTTCCTCATTCACTGTCACTGTAAAAAGAAATTGTTCTCCAAAGTATTAATACTCCAAATATTTTCACTGATGATGGGAGTGTAATTTTTCAGCCAGAAAAACCCGTCATGTAGATGAATGGGGCTTAGTAGAAAACATTTTTTTTCATGGGAAAAAGTCATTTGCAATAACATTTTCCATTTGAGAGGAAATTTCAAAATGAAGCACACATTTTTGTGTTCTTTCAAACTGAAATTTTAATTTTAGTTTTCAAAAGTTGAAACATTTTCAAAATGTCAAATATTTGTTTTATTCATTTCCCCTTTTTAAATCGCTTTTTTTTTTTTGCATCCAACCTCCCGAGCTTTTGGCCTGCTCGGTTTCCAGCAGAGATAACCCAACAAGACAAAACCAGCAAGGACTCTGCTGGCACTTTAAATACTAGCAGGTGTGGTGCCAGAGAACTCCTTTTTGTTTTTACTGACACAGCCTAGCATGGCTACCTCTCTGAAACAGGACAATTTGTGTAGCTGCTGTAGGTATCCCCTGCCCCAGAGACGGCTGGTCACTTAGGCCTTCAAAGCCTATTGCAGTAATTAGAAAGATGCCGGTTGAGTTGTGCGAGCTCTGGAGCCGGTCCTTAATGATGGTATCACTGCTAGACATTGCCATGAAAAAGGTCTGAGTTAGAAATGTGCTCTGATTTCCTTGCTCCTAGGTCACGAGGGGCTAGAGAGTGCTCCAGAAACCACACGAGTATGTTCTTCCGGTTAAATTCTGGGGGGTTGCGGTGGCACGTTTGCATCTGCATACGAACATCTTCATAAAATGTCCCATAATTCACTCTGTGTTCCTCTCCTGTGCTTTCCCTCTTCATGCTGTGTGATTTCAGGAACAGCTAGAAACTGACAAGCAGAAAATTGTGTCTGAGTTTGAGCAACTGTCCAAGTTTCTGAAGGAACAAGAGCAACTCCAGCTGGGCCGGATGGAAGAGGTGAAGAAGGGAATTGAAAAGAGGCGGGATGAGTATGTGGCCAAACTCTCCGAGGAACTGTCCTCGGTCAGTTCCCTGATCAGTGAGGTGGAGCAGAAGTGCCAGCAGCCAGCGAGTGAATTCCTGCAGGTGAGTTGGTGTTAGAAACACCCCAGAACCTTTCACAGGGAAAGAACATCTCTAAGGATACGTCTACACTAGCCCCCCTAGTTTGAACTAGGGAGGCTAATGAGGGCGACAGAAATTGCTAATGAAGTGCGGGATTTAAATATCCTGCTCTTGATTAGCATATTCCTGGCTGGTCGCCATTTTGGAAACTGATGAGCCCGAAGTAACTGCCCGCGTCTACACACGGCAGAGAAGTGCGATTCCGAGACAAACCCTTTAAAAGTTAAACCTCATTCCATGGAGTCAAGGTTTGGGGAGCAGGAGGGGGAATGGGGTCTGGGAGGGAGTCTGGGCGAAGGAGCTAATTGTGACCTAGGGCGGGGAACTTGGGTGCAGGGTTTTGGCGTGTGACTTAGGGTAGGAGGGGACTGTGACCTAGGGCAGGGAACTGGGGTGCCATATCTGGGAGGGGATATGGGTGCATGTGGAGTACTGGGGCAGGAGTGTGGGGCAGACGGTGAGGGAAAGGAGGGGCTGAGGTGTCACAGGCAGGTTCTCACCAGGAGACTTACCAGCCTGTTTGCCTTCCTGTAGAGCGAAAGGCCTGCAGGGCTTAAAATATTTTTGCCTGCTCCACCATGTGCTTGAGTGAGTGAGCAGGAGGGTTGACTTTCGTGGCTGCCTGTTACTCAAACAGGCAGATTCCATTGGCCAGTGTCTGTCCAGAAATGGGCCAGTGGGTTTCTGCTGGGGGGTGATAGCAGTGTCTGAATCTCCTCCCCCCCCTTCTCCCTCAGACTCAAAGAGAAAGTGCCACAGAGCCGTATTTCTGAGCGGCGTGCAGGGCAAGTTGGGGAGCCTGCCTGGCACTCCCCGCTGCCTCTGTGGGCTCGATCTGGCCCTAGGGACATATTTGACCCTGGTCTGAATGATAAGATAACAAACTCAAATCTGAACCAACACACACTTTCCCATGCATCACCAGATTAGACTGTGGAACTCACTGACACTGGATGCTGTTGAGGACAAACATTTTGCAAAACTAATATAGGGATCAGATATTTATATGGATAACAGGACAATCTAGAGCAGGGCTACTCAATAGGTGGCCCGCGGACCTTTTGTTTATGTCCTGCAGGTGGGAGCTAAAACAAAAAAGGAGTCAATATAACAGTTTTCTGTTGCTATGCGTTTTAGTTGTTAAATTCCTGGACTGTCATTGCTCGTTAAAAGTGCTGTCATATGGGTGGATATCAGGTAAATATTACATTTTATTAATATCAGCAGAACTGACTTAAATGGGGTTTGTGTGTTGTGTAGTCTTGCCTTAATCTTTGTATTCATGCCCAGCAATATGAAAGAAGCTATTTGCATATAGATTTGCATGTCTACACAACCACACTTCAGTTGTGGTCCTCAGCATGTTCTATGAGTATCATTGTGGCTTCCGGGGCTTCCAAAGTTGAATAGCTCTTATCTAGATGTTGTTAAATCTCATGCTTCATTGCTTCAGCCAGTCGCAAACTATGAGAGAGCCAATTATCTTACACCTTCCTCTAAAACATCTTGGACTGTCCATCTTGGGAGACATCATCGTGAGGAGACGGAGCTCAGGTCTGAGACAGTCCGGCATTTCCCATCTTCTAAACACTAGCTAGAAAAGCTTAAAGATGGAACCAGTCTTCAGTTACGGAAGTAGCTAAAATTCAAGCAAAGTTTCCATTTTAAGCTTGAATTGGCCACTCTTCAATAATCAGGAAGTTAACCAGGGAAGGGGTTCATTACTTAGGGTCACCTGCATGTGTCAGTAGTTGTTAGAATTCCCAAAGCCTCCTAATTATTTCCGTTTTCTACAAGTGCCTCTATGTGGCAAATAAGACAGATGGTGAAAAGGTTGGTATCTCGGGTCACTTTCTCTGTTGTAACTAATATCTGCTGTGGGCAGCATTCTTCTCTCCTCGTGTCCCTTGCGTTGAGCCTGGGTGCAGGATAGGGACTCTGTACCCCAATCCCATTGTTCTCCCCCAGCCCCGACTTCCTGTGGCCACCAAGAAGCTCCCAGGATGGGCCTTGAGAATGGTTGAGGGAGAACAGCGAGAGAGTTTACAGCCTGGGGGCAGCCTTCCCTCCTGATCCCCTGCTGTCTGCAGGAGGGGTCGTTCCCAAAGCCGGGAGTGTTCGGGAGATCTTTGTTCCGCACATCACCCACCTGAGCCCTCTGATTCCATGTGCCCAATGGGGTTACACACCGAGCTAGTGAGCTCCATAGACAGACTCCCTGGGCCCAGATCCTGCACTTGCTGCCCTTCTCCACGGGAGTGAAGGCAACACATTGAATGGGTTTGTTTGTGTTAATAAATAACAAATCATTTCAATTTCACTGTGAACCCCCAAAGGGGAAACTGAATTTCCTCTTCTCTGTCTCCTCTAGGACATCACAGGCACCTTGCGCAGGTAGGTGGCTCCTTCTCTCTCTGCCTTTCACTTCCTTAAGACGTGGCTCCCAGGGAGTTGGTGAGAACTGGCAACTAGTCAATAAACAATTGATGTCTTGTTTCCTATCACACAGTGATCTCTGTGGCTGTGCCTGGCAGACACGCCCTGCTCTAAGGCCTTTGGCGTGTGCTTTGCCTAGTAGAACTGTGGTGGTGCCCGAAGGCAAAATCAGGTTGGCGTTGATGCTGGGTGCTGTACACGCACAGTAAGAGACAGGGCCTGTCTCAGCCAGCTCCCAGCCTCCCACATGCTGGGCCATGTGCATCTCTGAATCCTGAGAGCCCAGGGGAGGGGACTTCAGCACCCACTGAAGCACCCACTCTATTTTTCAGAGTGGTCCAACCCCGGCACGCCCACGGAGTTGATGCCTGTGTATCACAGCCCTTAAATTCCACCTAGTTATTCCTGCATTCAGCCCAGTCACTTGTATTAACTAAATCTTAGCTTGGGTTGGCTGAAGTACCTTGTGGAAGCCGTTCAGTCTTGGTTTGAAGAGACAGCAGCAGCACTGTTCTCTCAGTGTACGGCATTTTTTAAACCAACCCTAAGATCAGTTCCATGGCTGTTCCCTGCCCCCTCTCCAAGTTGTCAATGCCCCTTTTAAAATGTGAGCACCAGACCTGGATGGAGTTTTCCAGTATAGGTCTCACCAAAATGAAGGGGAAGCTGGTCATGTCCCAGCTGGTAGTGAGCTTATTCATGCAGCAACGGCACATTTAATCCTCCAAGGTCTGCGGAATTGCAATCGTTCATTGTGATACAATCCATTTGAGTGAAACACAAATCGGAATGAACTGCATCGCAAGTAACACTGGCTTGTTCTTTTTCAGATGTAAGAGAAAAAAGTTTCACATCCCGGCCTTTTCTTCCGATCTGGAATGGGAATCGTCTCAAAAAACTGAATCCCTGGACAACCTAAAGAAGAAACTCAAAGGTACTAAACTGTCACTTTGGGAATTTTCTCTCAGATATTATACGGATAATTGACAGAGCTAGGGAACATAACTGTGAATGGAGACAGTCAATAAATCATTTGTAACCCATGAATTCCCCTATTCAACACGTACACACTGGGTTAGGCTATTTAATTCTGACTCCCTGAAAGTTTTCCTTTCTTATATAAGAAGAACATAAGAACGGCGTACTGTGTCAGACCAAAGGTCCATCTAGCCCAGTATCCTGTCTGCCAACAGTGGTCAGCACCAGGTGCCTCAGAGAGGGTGGACCGAAGACAATGATCAAGCGATTTGTCTCCTGCCATCTCTCTCCAGCCTCTGACAAACAGAGGCCAAGGACACCATTTTATCCCCTGGCTAATAGCCTTTTATGGACCTAACCTCCATGGAATTATCTAGCTTCTCTTTAAACTCTGTTATACTCCTAGCCTTCACAGCCTCCTCTGGCAAGGAGTTCCACAGGTTGACTACACGCTGTGTGAAGAACTTTCTTTGATTAGTTTTAAACCTGCTACCCATTAATTTCATTTGGTGTCCTCTAGTTCTTCTATTATGGGAACTAATAAATAACTTTTCTTTATTTGCCCTCTCCACACCACTCATGATTTTATAGACCATTATCATATCCCCCCTCAGTCTCCTCTTTTCTAAACTGAAAAGTCCCAGTTGTTTTAACCTCTTAGCAGGTATGAACATAGACCTTATGTCAGGGCTGTGCCCTACTCTGGCAGATTGCAGAAGATGGGGGCCTGCAAAGAGCTCAAAAAGAAAAAAAGAAAACCTTTGCCTCTATAGGCCCTGGTTACAAAAATTCCGTCTCCTCCCCCCGAATCACAATACACAGATTTTGGGGAATCACTGCGACCATTGAGTGACTTTTATCACTAAAACCCAAAGGTGAACACTTGAAACCACCCCGAGTGGTACCCCAAGCTCTTTTGACCCAAAAAATCATGAAAAAAGAAAAGCAACAACCACACGTTGCAGCTTCTAATAGCCGACCTTCCAGCCTAAGGCATGCAGATACACACCAAAGCTATGTCTACACGACAACTTTTTTTCAGGAAAAGGTACGCAAAACGAGCTCTGCAATTTGAATATCTTTTTCTGCTTTCGTTTTTTCTTTGGAAGAGGCTTTTCTGAAATTTGGCCCATCTACACTGGGCCAAATGTCAAAAAAACCCTCTCTTTCGGAAGATCCCATCTTCCTCGTGGAACAAGGAAGGCAGGGCTTCTGCAAGAGCACGTATGCTCTTCCGGGGGGAAAAAAAAAAAAAGTAGAAGAGCAAACATGTCCCCCCTCCCCCAGTCTAGACGTACCCCAACGAACAGACCTTCCAGGACCCAAGAATCATCTTTAAAAAAGTGATTTTTTTTTAGAACCAAACAAAAGGTATGGTAAAGCATACTTGGTTATTAGATGTTACAGAGCAACTAAGGAAAACAAAACAGAGAAAAATCTCTGGGAGCAATGCTTATGTGGTAAAGGGGAGGGAAAGAAGACACACACAGAGCAGTTCCAACCAAGCCACAAAATAAAGAAAAATTACCCTGTACACAACTAGATTCCCTTTTTCCTTTACTTCCAATCTTCTCTTTATTCTGTCCACTTCCGTGCCCCAAATTCCTTGGAGCCCACACACAGATGTGCACACACCTGCCCACAGCCCCCTGGCTGGAGCAGCCCCTTAAGGAGCTGAGCAGTGCTGGGTAAATGTGCTAGTAACTTAATAAAGTTTTTCTTTTAATTTTGTTTTTGTGCTAGACCATTAACAATGTGACTGTTCAGCAACACGGCACTGAATCTTTTTCACTCATTTCTTCCTTAGACACGCTGTCGTCTAGAGTGCCGTTCCATAAAGGTAAATTTCTGGGATCAAAGGGTGTGTGTGTGTGTGAAAACGTCCTTATGAAGTTTGGTGACTCATCGGCAGCACCACAGCTGAGGTTTTCTCGACATTTTGCACTAGAGGGAAGTTGAACACCCTATGAGTGGTGGCTACACAGATCTTTCCTAAAACCAGAGAAGTAGATTTTTTTCGGTATTATAAAAAACATAAACAGCAAATAATCTTATAAGTTAGAATTTCGATGTAGTGGTTGGGCAAACCAGAGGGCTGGGGCAGAGGAGACGCGGCGAGCAAGGTATCTCCTTAGAAATCTACGAGTTTAAAAATGAGCCTTTTGGAAAATCAGAGAAGCCGTCCCACTTCATTTGCATTGCACGTGTATTGCAACCCCTGGGCATATTATTACAACTAGCAAATGCACCAGCGGTGCTATACAGAAGAGGGGAATCCAACAAACACATGTCTGTTTTATTTCTCTGTAAGTCAAGACAAGAAATATTCAACCGGTCCAAAGGGCTTAGGCTGGCATCCTACAGTAGCAGACAGACCAGCACCCTCAGTCTATAATGTGCCACAGGACTTCTCATTGTTTATGCAGATTCAGACTAAGATGGCTTTCCCACTGATACTTAAGAACATGGAGTTAGTGATCAGACAGCAGCTGTCTGCAACTCAGAACCACCCAGGGAAATGGCTACATGATGGATAGAAATGTTACTCGATAGCTCTTTTAAACTAGCCAATTAGACCGTCATAAGACGGGATTTTCAGGTTTCTCCTCCACGTCGGTCTTCTCTCCTGAGCCTCCGGTCTCTCGCTCCGTGTCTCTCTCTTTCCTCCTCCTACTGCCTCCCCCTCCCTCTCTCTCAGCTCTCCTCCGCCTCCTGCCTCTCTCTCTCTTTCTCTTCTCCTTCCCCTTCTGCCTCTCACTGGAGGGACTACAGAGCCCAAACGGCCACTTGTGCCGCTTGCACCGCTGTGGTGGCCAGGCTGAGTGGCACAGAAATCAGCCAAGTGCCACAGCGGGAGGCGAAGGACGTGACTTAGGCAACAGCATCACCCAGAGGGAACAGCCAGCATTTCAGCGTTACAGAGTCACAGACATTGAGCTACTATATATATGATAAGAGGGGACCATGAAAGTTCTTGCTTTGCAAGGACCTTCATCAGTTCTTATTTTCATATGTACAAAAAGGTAGAGAAAATATTTTTTGGAATACTTTGAATGTCTTTGTAAAATGATGTAAAATGAAGTAAATACCATCATACTTCATTCTTGTTTGTTAAATAAATTGTTTGAAGTAAATTATTTCAAATAACAGCTTTAGGAACCAGATTCAAAGTCCATTGAAGTTAATAGAAAGATTCTCGTTAGCTTCAAGAAGTTTCAGAACAGGCCTCAAATGTCCTTTGTTTTCTTGACCGCTTGATTTTTTTTTAAATTCAGAATTGCAAGAGATTTGTTAAAACTCCCACCCAGCAGGTGCAAACACACAATTCTTTACTTTGAGGCAAAATAAAACTCTTGTGTCTAGACTACAGAGTTTTGTCGACAAAAGTGGACTTTTGTCGACAAAACTATACCTGCGTCTACACTACCGCTGAGTTCTGTCGACATAACGTCGACAGAACTCAGCAGTTTTGTCGACGCTGGTAAACCTCATTTTACGAGGCATAACGACTTCTGTCGACAGAGTTTCTGTCGACAGAAGGTGTTATTGCCTGTAAACTGTCCTTTGCGTCTACACTACCATGTCGACAAAGCAGCTTGCTTTGTCGACAGAACTGAATGTAGTGTAGACACTCTTTGTTGACAGAAGTTTTGTCAACAGTATCTGTCGACAAAACTTCTGTCGACAAAAGCCTGCAGTCTAGACGTACCCTTGGAGTTGAGTTGGTTGCTTGAAATAATCCAGCCAAGTGCCTGCGCACTCTCACATAAAACAAAGAATATTATTTGTCACATTTCTTATACATTATGGCTATGTCTAGACTGGCCAGTTTTTCCAGAAAATCAGCCGCTTTTCCAGAAAAACTTGCCAGCTGTCTACACTGGCCACTTGAATTTCCGCAAAAGCACTGACTTCCTACTGTAAGAAATCAGTGCTTCTTGCGGAAATACTATTCTGCTCCCGTTCAGGCAAAAGTCCCTTTTGCGCAAAGCTTTTGCACAAAAGGGCCAGTGTAGACAGCTCAGATTTGTTTTCCGCAAAAAAGCCCCGATCGTGAAAATGGTGATCGGGGCTTTTTTGCGGAAAAGTGTCCGCGCCAATCTAGATGCTCTGTTCCGAAAATGCTTTTAACGGAAAACTTTTCCGTTAAAAGCATTTCCGGAAAATCATGCCAACCTAAACGCAGCCTATATTTAGTAATAAGCAGGGCTCAACAGATAATGCAATCTACTCGCCCGTGGTGAGTAGATTGCCCAAACCCGGCTCTTCCGGGTTGCAATCTGCACATGCGGTTCGGCGAGCCCTGGGAATAAGTGTTCTTCAAAGCTTGAATGTCTATGAGTAGATCAAATCAGCCAGTTAGGGAAAACCTGCACTTGATTCATCAGAGAGCGTTAGTTCTGATCTACAAGTCTTGTGAGCAGAACAAGCATTCCAGATAACTCCATTTTCTAAGTTGGCCATTTATCTGCGATACATAGAACTTTCTAGAATGATACTGGATTGACGTCAACTCTGATCCAAAATAAATTCTGTTCCTGAGACCCAGTGTCAATGAGGAGAAATACTCAATCAGCTGTGGTCTGGGTGTGTAATGGAGAGTGTGTCTTTCAGACTCACATTTCTGAGTGTGTGTAAGTCCAATGGACACAGCTCCTGGAAAGGAGAACCGGATTTAACTGAGGAGGAAGCCCAGCTGGGGAGTCGAGTCTGGGAGAGGGCTATAATCAGAGGACGTTGGCTACTGAACATTTTGCAGGATTCACTCCCCAGCTGGGGCAGGTTCTGTCCCGGGCAGGATCGGACCCTCCCCCAGGGCTAGGCTCTGCCCCTCATGCTTGGATTCCTTCTCCCCAGCCGACGTGACTCTGGATCCAGACACGGCCCATTCTGACCTCGTCCTGTCGGAGGATGGGAGACGTGTGAGATGGGAACCCAGATGTCTGGGACCGAAACTCATACAGCTGCCGCCGCCCGACACCCCGGAGAGATTTGACTCTGAGCTCTGTGTGCTGGGCCGTGAGGGCTTCACCTCGGGGAGACATTACTGGGAGGTGGAGGTGGAGGTGGAGGAAAAGGGACTCTGGGCTGTGGGGGTGGCCAGGGAGTCTGTGAGCAGGAAGGGGCAGGTCAGATTTAATCCAGAGCAGGGGATCTGGGCTGTGCTGGGCAAAGAGGATGGGTGTTGGGTTTTCACAGCCCCTGGGCAGGGCACCAACTTGCCCCAGGTCCGGGCCCCCCGCAGGGTCCAGGTGTATCTGGACTGTGAAGCGGGGCAGGTGGCATTTTACGATGCTGGTAGCGGGGAATCGATCGTCACGTTCCCGCCGGCCCCTTTCGCCGGGGAGAGAATCCGCCCGATCCTCTACTGTGAGGGATATGGGGTTTCCAGGTTGCGCTCACCCACGCAGCTCTCCCTGTGCCTCTGAGTTGCCCCCTCTAGCCCTTCTTTCCTCATCTCTATGTCCCTGGATGACTCCACCGCCAGGCCCCTTCCTCCTGCCCAGCCCCACACAGACAGGGCTGGAGGGGGAGAGATGCTCTGGCTACAGCTCTATGACTGGGGAGCTCAGTGGGCGGCGCGCTAGGCCAGGCCTTTGTGCTCCTTGAGAGGCCAACGCTGGAGCAGGAGGGCGGGTCCCACCAAGGAAGAGGGACCCAGGGAGGGACCCCTCACCGAGGGAGGGGCGCAATGAGAGGCCTGGCTGAACAGGCGGTTGGCGGGAAGGGAGGTAGAACCGGGGGCAGTCTGGGGGCAGAGTCGGGAAGAGCCGCTCCGGGAGAGTGAAAATGGTTTTAGCCACAAGGAGCGAAATGTCTTTGACTACAACGGTTGGTGTGTGGGCGAGGCTGGAATTTGGAAAAGAAGCAAAGTGACTTCAGACCCCTCGATTGTCGATGGAACTTGTACGTCCGACATGCCACTGGGTTCGTTACTTCACACGGGTTTGTGTATTTTCTAGAGCAGCGGTCACCAGCCAGTAGAGCAGTGTCCACTGGTAGATCTCGGAGCCGCTGACAAGGGATCCTGACTGATTTGACCAGTGTAAGGGGCTGCCTTACCGTAGCCCCTCTCTCCGCAAGTTCCAATCCCCCGTGCGCTCCATGCCTTAGTCTGTCCTAGTCCCAGGTAGAGAGTCTCGGGCTGTCAGTTGTGGGGGAGGGTAGGAGGACCTGGGCCCGCCCTCTCTCACGGGTCCTAGCCCAGGGCCCTAAATACCAATTAAGGGTGTGTCTAGACTACAGGGTTTGGTCGACAAAAGTGGACTTTTGTCGACAAAACTATACCTGCGTCCACACTACCGCTGAGTTCTGTCGACATAACGTCAACAGAACTCAGCAGTTTTGTCGACGCTGGTAAACCTCATTTTACGAGGCCTAACACCTTCTGTCGACAGAGTTTCTGTCGACAGAAGGCGTTATTGCATGTACACTGTCCTTTGCGTCTACACTACCATGTGGACAAAGCAGCTTGCTTTGTCGACAGAACTGAATGTAGTGTAGACGCTCTTTGTCGACAGAAGTTTTGTCGATAGTATCTGTCGACAAAACTTCTATCAACAGAAGCCTGTCGTCTAGACGTACCCTAAGTAGCTTGATCCGACTGGTGGAGGGTCCTGCTGTAACACACCAGTTCTTGGGCTATGCCAGGATGCCTTACCCTGGGTTACTTCCTACCCTCCTCTATTCCACCACCCCCGCCCCTGCCAGTACGTCCTTCTCACCGGATTGTCTTCTCACGATGTCTCCTCCGGCCTCCCCCTTTTGGGCTTCCTGCCAGGTGCCCCCCCCCCTTGGCTGCACCCCCATGCCGGGACGTACCCCCTCGGGTTCCCAGCCGCCCCTGCGGGCTGAGCTCTGTCCTCCCAGCTGGCGCCTCTGATCAGCTGTGTGGCGGCTGCAGAATAAGCAGCGCAGGGGACCAGCTTTCTGCTTGCCTCCCCCTGCAAGACGGATATCGGCGGGGCCAGAGTGAAGGGCAGACCCGTGCTGCCGGGAGAGAGCACGGTTGCCCCGTCACAACCAGGAAGCTCTCAAGCGCTGATGCTTCAGTTGCTCCTCTCCACACTGTCATGCTGCTCCCACCCTCTGCCTTCTCCTCCCCCCACATCTGTACCCCATCCCCACTCAGGAAGAAGAGGAGGGAAGGAGTTTGGCAATGCAAATCTCTATCACTGTCACACACGGTGGGTATGTCTACACTACAGCACTCATTCGAACTAACTTCATTAGAACTAGGCAGCATTCCTCATAGAATGAGGTTTACCTAGTTCGAATTAACCACTATTGTAGTGGTTTGCATGTTTAGACGCTATGAAAGTTAATTTGAACTAACGGCGGTTAGTTCGAATTAACTTTGTAGTGTAGACATACCCCGTGTGTGTGTCTGTCATTCTCACGTGAACACACACACACACACACACACACACACACACACACACACACACAGTCCTTCACTCACATCTCCCGACCCAACACATACGTGGGTTGTTGTTGTTACTTCTTTTACTGCTTGCCAAGTGGGGTAGTTTGGGGTTTTGTCTGGTCTGTGCATTGCGTCATTTTCGTTTCTCTCTTGTGTTTCAATGTAATTCGTTGAGCGGTGAGTTCTAAAATGCCGAACGTGTCGTGGCCGGAGGAAGTATCCCCGTGGGAATTGCTGGTTCGGGACGTGGCTGGCCTGTCCCTGCGGCCTCCGAGAGAGGCAGAGCAGGGGGTCGCCACGTGCTGTCCTGGCCTGCAGACGCCGCTCCTGCAGCTCCCTCTGATCGATAACAGGGAACCGTGGCCAGGAGAAGCTGTGGGCTCAGGGCCTGTAGATGGGGGCAGCACGTGGCACCATGGAGCTAATGCTGTATGTGCCAGCTGCTTTCAGGAGCAGTGCAGGGCCAGGACAGGAGCGAGCTGCCTTAACCCCCCTGCTCCACCACCCGGAAAGTGTCTTAGTTAAACGGTGCCCAGCCAGAGCCTGCGTCCTGAACCCCTGTCCCAGCCCTGAACCGCCTCCTGCCCCAGACGGGAGTCTCCCTGCACCCAAACTTCTTCCCAGAGCTTGCACCCTGAAATCCCTCCTGGACCTCAACCCCCCAGCCTGGGCTAAGCCTGGAGTTCCTCCCATACTCCAAATCCCTTGGCCCAAGACCAGAGTCTGCACCCCAAGCCCATAGCCCAGCCTGATGACAGTGAGTGAGGATGGGGGAGGAAGGGGGTTGGAGTGAGCAGGGGGAGGCCTTGGAGAAGGGGTGGAGCAGGGGCAGGCCTCAGAGAAGGAACCGGAAGGAAGTGGGCAAGGGTATTGGGGTTTGAGGGAGATCTTACATTGCACTTACATTGAAAAAGTGATCGTGTGGGTAAAAAGGTTGGAGACCCCTGCTCTAGAGTAACGCTTTTTCCCAGGGCAGGCAAACTGCTCGTGTTCTGTTCTCCTCACTAAAGTCCACCAGGAAACGGACCTGAGAGGGCAATTTGTCTGTTACAACTTTCTGGAACATTCTGGTTTGCTATGTGAGGTGCAGTCTGAGACAAACAAAAGGTCGGTTTCCTCGTGGATGTGCCCAAACTAAATTTAAAATAATTTTGAAAGCCCAGTCGGCTCTCTTGTGTCTGCTGCCCAATATAAGACGTCATGGCAAGAGTGACGACATTCCATCACGCACTGGGTTTTCCACTACATCATCTCTTCCAGCCTCATGTCAATAATCTCACTGAGGAATTACTCTGGCAATGTCAGAACTATGAACAGATCCACTGGGAAACTCCTTGAGACGCACCGAATTAAAACTGAAACATCCAGTCCCTGTCACGTTTTCGTGGGGTACAAACGGTGTATGAAAATGGCCGTGTTTGTTCTGTATCTAACTCATTTTTCTTTCTCGTGTGGAGATCTCCGTGATTGTGCTGTAAACAATGAATTGCATCTGAATTCTCCCACAAACTGGGGCTTGTTAAATGTGGATAAATACATAGTTTGCTGGTGTTTGTTCATTTACTAAATTTGCTGGTGGTAGACTTGTTGGTATCAATAAAAAGGTCCATGCTTAAGTCTAATGGTGCAAACCTCAGAGCTAGTTGAATTATTTAGAGCAAATCCTGCCCTGTACCTGTCCCAGGCCTGCTTTTCAGGGGGGCTGAGTTCAGTTCGTTATTTATCCATTCACAGCCGAGCGTGTTGCAATGAAACCCCAACTATTATGATTTATTGCACAATCCCAAACTGTTCCCCATGTTGGAAGCCCCAGATATCCTCTGCCCAGCCAGCAAATCCTGCAGCTTCCCCTCGCCAGCCACTTGCTCACCAACAGCCACGTCGCAGGCACCGCTCAGTGAAAACCTGCCGTTCTGTCTAATTGCACGAACCCGACCAGCCCTGCCCTGAGAGCCAGCCTCTGCCCCGCCCCTTCTCTGAGGCCCCGCCCCCTCTCGCTCCAGCTCCTCTTTGTTGCTCAATCTCACTCACCCTCACTCACTTTCCCTGGGCTAGGGCAGGGGGTTGAGGTGTGGGAGGGGGTGCAGGCTCTGGATTGGGGCCAGAAATGAGGGGTTCAGGGGGTGGAAGGGGTAAGGGCTCAGTGGGGGGTCAAGGACTGGGCAGGGTTGGGGAAGAAGGGTTTGGGGTACAGGGTGGGGCTCTGTGCTGGGGCAGCAGTTTGGAGGGCGGGAGACGCTGCCGGCTGTGGAAGGGGTTCTGGCCGTGGGAGGGGGTCAGGTCTGGGGTAGTGGGGCAGGAGGTGAGCAGAGGGCAGGAGGGGGCTCAGGGTAAGGATGGGGTGGGGTAAGTGTTCGGGGTCTGGAGGGGAGTTTGGGTGTGGGAGATATTTCCAACCTGGGGCAAGGGGTTGGGGAGGCACACGGGGACTCTGATGTGGGCTAGGGGGTTGAGGTGCAGGGCCTGGGAGAGTTGAATTGCAGAAGGGGGCTCAGACCTGGGGAAGGGAGTTTGGGATACGGGCTCTAGATGGGGGGTGCTTACCTCAAGTGGTTCCTAATCGGCGGGGCGGTGTGGCCGAGGGGGGCTCCTTTCCTACCCATGTCTGTCCCATAAGCAGCGGCAGGGCCAAGTGACACGAGGTGCACAGGGTTCCTTGAAAGAGCGTGCCTGCACTTCTGGGAAAAAAAGCGGAAGAGGAAGCACGTTTCTTGGACGCGCTGGGTTTTTGTGGGACACCTCCGGTCTATAGGTCACCACATCTCCCAGTGCGAGCAGAGACTTGGGGTGAACTCGGCTTTCTCAGCCGGAAGTCTGACCCGAGTTGGGATGTTGTGATGGCGCACACCCAGCGAGGCAGTCTGCACAGGGCAAGGCTGCCCTGAATTTGACATCTCCGGCTGCCACCTGTGAGAGACGGCTGCCAAGGTAAGTGAAGGATTCGACATTTTCCACTTCTTCTTTGGCCATGTCGAGCTTCCCTGCTGAGGGTGGTTCACCAGGGACTGGCTGGTGGAGATCTTTTATTTTCTGATGTCTATGCTGGTGCTTCCCAGCCAGTGCCACTGAATTTCCAGAGGGTCGCTCAGGCAGGGAAGATCCTAATTAAATGGCTCCCAGCTCCCAGCCCCAGTGCTACCCTGGGGTCACACCCATGAGCCCTTTAAAGAGCTGCAGCAACCCTGGGTGGCTGCCAGGCACCGCAGTAGCAGCTGGGCTAAGAGCGGCGAGCCCTTTGCTGTGTTGTTAATTCAAAGCCCCAACCCCAGACAGCTCTGGGAGGAGACTGGTCCCCTCTGGCATAGAACCCCACTTCTGGGGGCAGAGTCAGCCCCTGACCACCTCCCAAATTTATTAAGTAGTCCCCCTGCAAAAATTCTTGCCCACCCCTGTGCTAAGGGCTGATTGGGCTGCTGACGTGCCCAGGGGATTGAGTGACAGGCCAGGCCAGCCCCTCTGATCTTGCATCCAAGGGCATCACCTGTCTGAGGATGTGCATGTGGGGCTGGGCAGGTGTTTGCTTCTTGCCTTCCCTTTGTGGCTTCCCCAGGGCCTGGGGCCTTTGCAGGGGAGCTGGGTGTGACGGGACCCTCCTACTGTCGACCAGAGCCTGCCAGCAAGGGAATATCCCTGGAGACCCCAGGTACCGGCCCAGCTGGGGAAGTGATGGGGGTGAGATGTGGATGCTTCTGTTCTTGGACTGCTGCCGGGTGGGAGTCTGAGGGGGCTTCCGGGTGGTGGGTGTGAAGCTGACAAAACATCCCTTGTGCCTGTAGCCTCTGCTCCCACCAGGGCTAGAAATCAACAGCCCTGGGCCCTCTGCTGCACATCCTGCATGGACCCAGGAGATAAAACCACTCACAGTGCTGGAGTGAACAGGGAGCCGTCCAGTCCTTTGGGGGGGAGGGAGGGATGTAATAATGAGGTCAAGCCAAAAGGCAAGTAGTTGGAATGAAACTCTGTAAATGACATGGAAGAATGAAGTGAGAGGGGAAGGCAGGTCTAGTGGGTACCGTGTTAGGTAGCTACCAGCTGCCCTCAGTAGTTTGTAGCACTAGGATATTTGTCATATAACCCACACACCTTCCCATGGCGTGGCCCTGAGACCGCTTAAAGAGAGATTAAAAAGTAGGCCTTGTGGCTTTTAGCTCATGCGGTAGGATCTGGTGCATTTAGGTTTAGAAGTCCCAGGTTCCATCCCACCCCCCAATCTCGTTTTATTACCGTAGTTTGTGCCGTTTCCCTGTGTGGCCAGTAGGCGGCGCTGCACTGCGAGGCCCAGCTGAGAGAGGGAGGTGAGGTAGCTGCTGAGGTGCTGGGAGATGATTCACACTCACATTGTTGCAAGCGGGACTGGAAATCTGCCAGGCCGGGGCTGCCGTTGCATTGAGGGATGAGTCTCCCAGTTGGATTTCATTGGAATTCAACTCACAGGTCACATCTAGATATGTGCTGCCCCTCTGGCCAGCTCCTGCCTACAGGTAAAGCGCTCTGGGGTGCACCGGCTGACTGCATCTGTGCTGGGAGCCCACAGTGATGTGTCAGTTCCCCTGATCCACCTCACCTGCGGCAGAGCTGAGCCAGGGTGATGCTCTAGGCTCCTCTGGACTCCCACCCTGTGGTGACACAGCGATGGGGGGAGAAATGCTTTAGGGAGCCCTGTGGGGCTGTGGCAGGTGCTGTTATTTGTACAACCATCCTGCAGAGGCCTCGCTGCGCCATGGCAGGGACCAGCCGTGCGAGGTGCTGCCCTGCCAGTGTTAGTTGTCCCGCCTCCCTTTGCCATCTGAGCCAAAAGGTGTTTCTAGACTCCCAAGAGAAACAAGAGACAATGTATTCAGAGTCAGAACCGGTTTGGTGTTCACACTGCAGAATCCACCCATTTCTGAGAAGAGAAAAAGAAACTAAGATTCTTCCCCTCACTGCAGAAGCAGCCGTAGCTGCTGCGAGGGCAGGACACAGGCTCCTGAGTGAACTGACTTGTTCGGTGTGTCTAGATTATTTTGAAGATCCCGTGTGTCTGGATTGTGGGCACAATTTCTGCCGAGCCTGCATCACTCAGTGCTGGCAGGGACTGAGTACAGACTTCAGCTGTCCGGAGTGCAGAGAAACCTTCTCCCAGAGGAACTTCAAACCGAACAGGCAGCTGAGGAATATTGTAGAAGCCTCCAAACCGCTGACAATGGAGCCAAAAAAAAAGCCCAAAGTGGAGAGAGTGTGTGAGAAACACAAGGAGGGTTTTAAAATCTTCTGCCAAAAGGACCAAATCCCCATTTGCGTGGTTTGCCAGGTGTCCCGAGATCACAGAGGCCACAGCGTGGTTCCCATTGATGAAGCTGCTGAGGATTACAAGGTAAGAAACCAGCGGCAATGGCCAGGGAGGTCATTTAAATAAAATAATTGAAAGAAACAGGAGATACTGTAGGACCTTAAGAAGTATTAGGTTCGCCAGATGTCCAGTTTTGAACTGAACAGTCCAGAATTTGAGCTTTCTGTTCGGGAAATAAATGGAGAAAATAGAACCATCCCGTATTTTCTAAATAAGATGGAATGTCGATTGTGATGTAATATCAAGTGTGTCCGGTATTTTTGTTGAAACCATCTGGCAACCCTAAGAAGTATTCCTAACTGAAACGTGGCATGTGAAATAAGCATTGTCAGCTTCAGTATTGTCACCTCTTAAAACTTCTGAGTAACTTCTGGAAGATCCAAACTTCCACAGAATTCATCTTCCAGGGCACACTGAAGGTCATACCCACCACATAATCCACTGTTACTGATTCTGCTTTTGAGATGTTGTTTTTATTTGTTGTACGTTTTGGGGCTGGACCACTCCCAATTGAGCAAGTCAGAGATTAGAGTCTGTTGTTTTTCTGGGAATATGTAGCTAGGTCTAAATATTTCTGCTCCACAACATTTGACAGTGTTCAAAAGTGGTTCTGGGCTCCAGTGTTTTAACAGGAATGTGCTGCGAATTGTTTCTCAGTCTTGAAATATTGTCCTCAAGCTAATGTGCTGTTTTATACGTTTTGCCCTCTGGGCCACTTTGGAACCACGTTTTCCAGGTCCTTTTTGATGTTTAAAACACAGTTCTGGGCCAAAACAGGCCAATCACCATGGGGTCTGAGTCTGTTCCTGGAACTGTTTGTAAAAGCACCTGTGGGATTTTGCAAAAGTTTCACTGATTAAAATCACCATTTTGGGCCTCTTAGGTGAGTGCCCTACCCATAGACTGTGGGGTTTTGTGATGTGGGACCTCCTCTATCTGCCTCCTCACAGCTGTGCCAACAGGAAGAAGGAGACATTTAGACCAACAAAAGAAAGAGAGAGAAAGAGAGAGCACATGCATGAGAATGACTCTTTAGCCAGGTACCTAGACCACACCCTCAATGTGTTGTGTATTTAGTAATCTTGAAAATATAAAAAGACAGAAATTTCTCCAAAAGCCACCAAAACTAAGTAGAGTCTTCTGGTTTTTTGGTTAGGACCAAATTCAGATCTCTCTGAAGATTTTCAAGGAGGAAAGAGACAAGATTCAGTCATTTAAATTGAGTGGGGAAAAGAAAAGCCAAGAACTGCTGGTAAGTGCTATTATTATTTAGATGCAAATTTGTACAGGGACATTATTTGTACAGGGACAATCAGTTCCATACATACAAGATGGGAAGCGACTGTCTAGGAAGGAGCATGGCGGAAAGGGATCTAGGGGTCATAGTGGACCACAAGTTGAATATGAGTCAACAGTGTGATGCTGTTGCAAAAAAAGCAAATATGATTCTAGGTTGTATCAACAGGTGTGTTGTAAGCAAAACTCGTGAAGTCATTCTGCCGCTCTACTCTGCACTAGTTAGGCCTCAGCTGGAGTACTGTGTCCAGTTCTGGGTGCCACATTTCAAGAAAGATGTGGAGAAATTGGAAAGGGTACAGAGAAGAGCGACAAGAATGATTAAAGGTCTAGAGAACATGACCTATGAAGCCAGGCTTCATGAACTGGGCTTGTTTAGTTTGGAAAAAAGAAGATGAAGGGGGGACATGAGAGCGGTTTTCAAATATCTAAAAGGGTGTCACAAGGAGGAAGGAGAAAATTTGTTCCTCTTGGTTTCTGAGGACAGGACAAGGAGTAATGGGCTTAAAGTGCAGCAGGGGAGGTTTAGATTGGACATTAGGAAAAAATTCCTAACTGTCAGGGTGGTCAAACACTGGAATAAATTGCCAAGGGAGGTGGTGGAATCTCCCTCTCTGGAGATATTTAAGAACAGGTTGGATAGACATCTGTCAGGGATGGTGTAGACGGAGCTTGGTCCTGCCTTGAGGGCGGGGGGCTGGACTCGATGACCTCTCGAGGTCCCTTCCAGTCCTATTATTCTATGATTCTATGATTCTATGATTATCCACACACGGCTTAAAGTTCATTAGAAAAATAGTGAGAAACAGGTTCCCTCTGTGAAAGACTATTCCTTATGTATTGTCACTGTCAGCGGCGTATTTAGGGCAGGGCAAGCGGGGCGGCTGCCCCGGGCCCCGCATTTCCTGAAGCCCCACGCATGCGCTGTGGCGCCACAGTGCATGCGCTGTTTCAAAGGAGGGGCCCCGCAAAATTTCGCTGCCCTGGGCCCCGTGGCACTCTAATCTGCCCCTGGTCACTGTAAAAAGAAATTGTTCTCTAAAGTCTTAATACTATATATTAATATATATCTATGATTACAGGTTAATAATATATGTTAATATATAATCCAAATATTTTCACTGTTAATGGGAGTGTAATTTTTCAGCCAGAAAACCCGTCATGTAGATGAATGGGGCTTAATAGAAAACAGATATTTTTTCCATGTGAAAAAGTCATCCGAAACAAAATTTTCCATTTGAGAGAGGAAATTTCAAAACAAAGCAAACATTTTTGTGTCATTTCAAATTAGAATTTTAATTGTATTGAAACAATTTCAGAATTTCACGTATTAGTTTTATTCACCTCCCCTGCTTAAATCATTTATTTATTTTTTTATTTATTTTTATTTTTGCCACCCAAGCTCCCCAGTTTTCAGCCTGCTTGATTTTCAGCAGGGATAACCCCAACAAGGCAAAACCAGTAAGGAATCCGCGGGCACTTTAAAGACTAGCCGGTTTGGTGCCAGAGAACTCTTTGTTGTTTTTACTGACACACTCTAGCACGGCTACCGCTGTGAAACAGGACAATTTGTGCAGCTGCTGTAGGTATCCCCTGCCCCAGAGAAGGCTGGTCACTTAGGACTTCAAAGCCTATTGCAGTCATTGGAAAGATGCTGGTTGAGTTGTGTGAGCTCTGGAGCCGGTCCTTAATGATGATATCACTGCTAGACATTGCCATGAAAAAGCTCTGAGTTAGAAATCTGCTCTGATTTCCTTGCTCCGAGGGCATGAAGGGCTGGAGAGTGCTCCAGAAACTGCACAAATATGTTCTTTCAGTTAACTTCTGGGAGCTTGCAGTGACACGTTTGCATCTGCATACGAACATCTTTATACAGTGTCCCTTAATTTATTCTGTGTTCCTCTCCTGTGCTTTCCCTGTTCATACTGTGTGATTTCAGGAACAGCTAGAAACTGACAAGCAGAAAATTGTGTCTGAGTTTGAGCAACTGTCCAAGTTTCTGAAGAAACAAAAGCGACTCCTGCTGGCTCCGCTGGAAGAGCTGAAGAAGGAAATTGAACAGAGGCGGGATGAGTACATTGCCAAACTGTCCTCGGAACTGTCCTCGGTCCGTTCCCTGATCAGTGAGATGGAGCAGAAGTGCCAGCAGCCAGTGATAGAATTCCTACAGGTGAGAGAGTCTTAGAAACACCCCAGAACCTTACGCATGGAAAGAAAGCCTCCTAATTGCTCACTTTTGGAAAGCAACAGTGAAAGTTCAGAACTCAGAGTATTGCTAAAATATAGATTATATTTTGAAATATAGATTATAAAGTCAGTGGAAATACACTTCTTGTGTACAGTGGGCATTGGCTCGAGCCCTAAATGAAAAAAAAATCTTTTGAATTTTTATGGGAAAAGACTCCTCCAAAAATAGCAGACTCCAAGCACTGCTCTGCCTATCTCATTATGCAACGCCAAAGGGAAATTCAATAGAATTAGAAGATAGCAAATTCAGATCTGAACCAATGCACACTTTTCCATACGTCACCAGATTAGACTGTGGAACTCATTGACACTGGATGCTGTCAAGGCCAAATATTTGGGAAAACTAAAAAAGGGATCGGATATTTATATGGATCACAGGAATATCTAGAGTGCTGTTAAATCTCGTGCTTCATTGCTTCAGCCAGTCGCAAACTGTTAGAAAGCTGAATATCTTACATCTTACTCAGAAGCATCTAGGACTGTCCATCTTTGCAGACACGATCTTGAGAAGATGGAGCTCAGGTCTGATATAGTCTGGCTTTTCTAAACACTAGCTAGAAAAGCTTAAAGATGGAACCTGTCTTTAGTTATGGAAATAGCAAAAATTGAAGCAAAGTTTCCATTTTATGCCTGATTTGGGCACTCTTCAATATTGGCCTTAAAATTGATACATAAGCTCCCAGAGGGTATGTCTGGACTACATGCCTCTGGCTACAGCATAGGAAAATGAAGTGGCGTTTTAAATAATTGCCACTTCATTTAAATTTAAAAGGCTGCCGCGCTTTGGCCATCAGCTGTTTGTTGGCTCAGATCAGCTGTTTGTCGGCTCAGCGTGCTAGTCTGGACACTCCGTGGTCAACATCAAAGGCATTTGTCAACCTCCCCGGTATGCCTCGTGGAATGAGGTTTACCAGGGAGGTCGACAAATGCCTTTGATGTCGACTATGGAGCGTCCAGACTAGCACGCTGGCAGACGTCTGGCAACCCTACCCGCCCCTCCTCCCCCGCAGCGGCCTGGCTGAGCGTGCAACACTCAGCCAAGCCACCAAGGAGGGAGGGGAAGGGGGCAGGGCGGTGATATACACGTCCAGGGGGCGGGGCCGTGTATGTCACCGCCCCCTTTCCCTCCCGCTGTGGCACTCAGCTGAGTGCTGCATCCCTGAGTCGGGCCGCCGTGGGGGAGCCAGCAGTGCAAGGGGCCGTTTGGGATCCCCCACAGCAGGAGGGGAAGGAGGGCGGGGCGGTGACGTACATGGCCCCATCCCCTGGCCGTGTACGTCACCACCTCTCCCTCCCTCCCTCGCGGCGGCCTGGCTGAGCAGGCAGCACTCAGCCGAGCACCACGGTGGGAGGGGAAGGGAAAGGGGAAGGGGGACGGGGAGATATGGAGGGGAGGGAGAGGCTGAGGCAGAGGAGAAGAGAAAGGGAGAGTGAGAGGCAGGAGGGGGAGAAGAGAAAGAAAGAAAGAAAGAAAGAAAGAAAGAAAGAAAGAAAGAAAGAAAGAAAGAAAGAAAGAAAGAAAGAAAGAAAGAAAGAGAAACGGAGAGAGAGGCAGAAGGCGAGAGAGGCAGGAGGCAGAGGAGAGCTGAGACAGAGAGGGGGAGGCAGTAGGAGGCGAGAGAGAGAGAGAGAGAGACGGCGCGAGAGACTGGAGGCTCAGGAAAGAAGACCAAGGTGGAGGAAAGACCTGAAAACCCCGTCTTATGACGGGCTAATTGGCTAGTTACTTAGGATATCCTCAATGTGTCAGTAGTTGTTAGAATTCCCACAGCCTTATAACTATTTCAATTTTCTACAAGTGCCTCTAAGGGTGTGTCTAGACTACATGCCTCCTTCGACGGAGGCATGTAGATTAGCCAGATCGGAAGAGGGAAATGAAGCCGCGATTAAAATAATCGCGGCTTCATTTAAATTTAAATGGCTGCCCCGATCTGCCGATCAGCTGTTTGTCGGCAGATCGGGGCAGTCTGGACGCGATGCCCCGACAAAGAAGCCTTTCTTCATCGGCACAGGTAAACCTGGTTTCACGAGGCTTACCTGTGCCGATGAAGAAAGGCTTCTTTGTCGGCGCATCGCGTCCAGACTGCCCTGATCTGCCGACAAACAGCTGATCGGCAGATCGGGGCAGCCATTTAAATTTAAATGAAGCCGCGATTATTTTAATCGCGGCTTCATTTCCCTCTTCCGATCTGGCTAATCTACATGCCTCCGTTGAAGGAGGCATGTAGTCTAGACACACCCTAAGTGGCGAACAAGACAGAAGGTGAAACAGGAAACGTAGCTTATTGCACTTCTCCAATTGGTATCTCAGGTCCAATTCTGTGTTGTAATTAATACCTGCTGTGGGCAGCATTCTTCTCTCCTCGCGTCCCCTGCGTTGAGCCTGGGTGCAGGATAGCGACTCTGCACCCCAATCCCATTGTTCTCCCCCAGCCCCGACTGCCTGTGGCCACCAAGAAGCTCCCAGGATGGGCCTTGAGGATGGTTGTGGGAGAGCAGAGAGAGAGTTTACAGCCTGGGGGCAGCACGGCCGGGGGGCAGCCTTCCCTCCTGATCCCCTGCCGTCTGCAGGAGGGGTCGTTTCTGAAGTTGCCCTTTTCCACGGGAGTGAAGGCAACACATTGAATGGGTTTGTTTGTGCTAATAAATAACAAATCATTTCAATTTCACTGTGAACCCCCAATGGGGAAAACTGAATTTCCTCTTCTCTGTCTCCTCTAGGACATCACAGGCACCTTGCGCAGGTAGGTGGCTCCTTCTCTCCCTCCCTTTCACTTCCCCGTGCAGGGAAGGGATTTGAGACCCACAACATGGCTTCCCGGGATCCAGTAGCACAAAGTGTGGGACTGGCTCCCAGCTGGAGAGTTGGAGTCAATAAGCAATTGGTGTCTTGTTTCCTATCACACAGTGATCTCTGTCGCTGTGCCTGGCAGACACACCCTGCTCTACAGCCTTTGGCGTGTGCTTTGACTAGGAGCACTGTGGTGGTGCCCAAAGGGGAAAGGCAAACACAGATTGGCGCTGATGCTGGGCGCTGCACAGACACAGGAAGAGACCGGCCCTGCGCCAATGAATTTACAGTCTCAACAAGAGACAGAGGGCGGAGGGCAGAAGGATTAAGGTCAATTCAAGGGGACGTTCAATACAGACCAAGCACTGCACTGTGCTGCTGCAATGGGCAGGATCTGGCCAGGCGGTGGCACTGCTGAAAGATCGGAGGGTTGAACCGGATCCCAAATAGCCGGAGTCGGCCGCGCGTCTCTCGTGAGAACAAGGCAAAGTGCAGGCAGCTTGGTTTGACCTGAACTAGTGCAGACCTGGACTCAGGGAGAGCCTGATCAGCCTTCCCATTGGTGATGTTTAGGGTTAGTCGACTATCCAATAAGGATTTGCTTGTCAAAGGGTTAGTTGACTAGTCAATTTCCCCACCACGAGAGAGAGGCAGCAAAGAAGGGGAGGAGTAATTCAAAGTGGCAGCGCTGCACAGCTGAGCCAGGGATCAGCTGTGTGGAGCTGCTGCTTTGAAACCCCAACGCGACATTTCAAAGGGCAACTATCACACAGCCAATCCGCGGTTGAGATGTGCAGCACTGCCCCTTTAAGATGCCGAAGCACCTTGGAGCCTGGGGTCAGCTGGGGACTCTCCAGCTGTCCCCAGGTTCTGAGCAGCATTTCCCCAGCAGCATCTCTTACCAACTCTCAGATCATTGTCACGGCTCTTCCCTGTACCTCCAAGTTTTCAATGCCCAGTTTAAAATGGGGCACCAGAACCGGATGGAGTTTTCCAGTACTGGTCTCACTAAAATGAAGAGGAAACTTGCAGTGTCCCAGCTGACAGTCTGTCAATTCATGGAGCAATAGAGCAGTTAACCCTGCAACTGTTCACTGTGATAAAATTCATTTAAATAAGACGCAGACCTGAGTGAACTTCATCGCAAGTAACACCGGGCGGTTCTTCTGCAGGTGCGAGAGGGAGAAGTTTCAGAACCCTGTGGTGTTTTCTTCTGAACTGAAATGGAAAGTCTGGGAATCGTCTCAAAGAAATGGATCCCTGGACGTCGTCATGAAAATCGTCGTGAAAACATTCAGAGGTAATTAACTGTCACCTTGAGAATGTTCTCACATATACTATACTGAGAGGTCCTGTCGCACCGCAGAGGCTAACCAATATATATAATATCACGAGCTTTCATGGGCAAAATCCTCTTCTTCAGGTGAGTGGAGCAAGAGGCACAAACACCCCAACATTTAAAGCAGAAAAAGAGGGAAGAGGAAAATCCTGCGAATGATAGTGTCCATGCTAAATGAACTAAAGGCTATGTGTAGACTACATTCTATTTTCGAAAGAGGATATGTGTATTCCACAGGAATTTGTATATCTTCTTCGGATCTCACTTTCGAAAGTAGAGCTTTCAAAAGAGGAAGTAGACTGGATGTGGTTTTTTTCGGGAACAAAACCCTTTTTGGAAAAAATCTCTCTTCCTTAAAAAATGAAGTTTCAAAAAAAGAGTTCTTTTCCCGAAAAAAACCCCTGCATCCAGACTACTTTAACATTCAAAAGTGGAGCTTTCGAAAGTGAGATCAGAAGAAGATATGCAAAGAGAAATTCCTCTGCTTAGCCCAGAGGACCCTGGAATGCAGGGCCAATGGTTAGGACCCTGTGTGCGGCGCCTGGGACAGAGCCATGGGCAAGAATCAGTACTTCACCTGCAGGATCATAGGCTCAGGCAGAGCCCTGGGTGTGGTCCGGTGGGAGTTGGGACCCTGGGGTTTTCTTTTCACTTTGTTTTTGTGCTAGAACATTAACAAGTTACTCTGCTCACACACACGACACTGAATCTTTTTCACTCGTTTCTTCCTTTAGACATGCTGGCGTCTAGAGAGCAGCTGAACAAAGGTAAATTTCTGGGCTCAGAGGGGGAGTGAAAGCTTTCCTATGAAGTACAGTGGTGTATCGACAGCACCACAGCTCAGGTTTTCTTTCCGTTTTGCACGTGATGGGCGCTGATGCCCTGTTAGCAGTGGCTACACAGATCTTTCCTGAAACGAGAGAAGTTGATTCTTTTCTGTCAAAAGTGAGAATTTTTTAATATTTGTTGGGGTAACCAGAGGGGCTGGGGCAGAAGGGTGGGGCGGGGGGGAGCAGTGGATCCCCAAGGAAATAAAAAATGTAGGGAATAATATCGGACACACTGAGTGTAGGTGCACCCAGCCCAGAGAAGCTACGCCTAGCTCCAGCTGTGCTGGAGCAAGCTTCCCGGGCTGAGCGCAGGGCAGCCGGGCGGGAGTGAAGAGAAGCTGTTTCTCTTTGCTCCAGCCCGGCTGCCCTGCAGTCAGCCTGGAGGGAGTGCAGGACGGAGGCTTCCCTCCTTGGCTGGTGTAGGGGACTCCCTGCTCCCGAACTTTGTTCCCTCTCCCCTGCCCCAAACCTGTCCCCTGCCCTCCTGGCCCCGTGTTCCCACTCCCTTGCCCCCCCCCCCCCCGCCCTGCTGCAGAAACCTGCCCCCCTCTGCAGAAACCTGCCCCCCCGGCACCCTGCCCCCCCTGGATAAACCAGTTCCCTCTGGCACCCTGTCCCCTACTGCAGAAACCTGTCCCCCTGCTCCCCTCTGCAGAACCTTGTCCCCCCCAGCACCCTGTCCCCTGCTGCAGAAACCTGTCCTTCTGGCACCCTGCCCCCTCTCTCCTGCCCCCACTGGCACCCTGTTCCCTGCCCCAAAACCCACTAGCACCCCTCCCCAGTACTGTGTCCCCTGCTCCCGAATGACTTTTCTGTGGGTCAGAGACCCCTGACTCAAGGCAGGTTCCCTGCCATTCTCATAAATAAAGACAATGCAGAAACTTTTTGTGTTTGACACAGTATTCTATTTAAAAATGAAGCCTGGCCAACAAACCCCCAATTGGGGCCCAGCCCCCATCTGGCCACAACCACTCCTGCACTCCCCCTTCCCCAGACCCTAGATCTGAGCCTATCTAACACTGGAACCCCCTGCCCTGAGCCCCTCACATACCCCAACCCAAATTCCTGCACCCTCACATCCACAAGCCTGTGGCTTGCTTAGTATCCCAACACTGCCTGGCCTGGAGGCCCCTCCCTAAGCCAGTGTCCCCTTCTCCACCTCCTCCTCCATCCAGATTTCCTCCCGGAGCTTGCACCTCTCACCCTTTCCCACACCCAAATCCCTCATTCCCACCCCAGAGCCTACACATCCTGTCTCAACCCAGCGGGGGTCTGGCTAGACTGCAGGAGTTTTTCAGGATTCCGGAGATATCCCAGAAAAACTCTTCTGCATCCAGGGTTGCATTTGTTCTTCCACTTTTTTTAGTGGCAGAGCAAACATGATCTTTGGTCACCCCTATATTCCTCTTTCCACGAGGAATAAGGGGGTTTCCAAAAGAAGGGGTTTTTCTGACATTTGGTCCAGTTTAGACAGGCCAAATGTTGGACAAACCTCTTCCTACAGTATCCGAGGGGTACTGACGAAGTGGGTCTTTTCCCACGAAAGCTTATGCTCCTACACTTCAGTTAGTCTATAAGGTGCCACAGGACTCCTCGTCCCCTCTTCCTACAGAAGATTAAAAAAAAAAAAAGCAGCAGTATAAGGATTGGGGATAGTAAGTGATGGAGAGGAGGAGAATAGAGAGGGCGGGGCTTCAAGGAAGGGGCGGGGCGGTAGATCTTGGCTTGGTCTGTCATTTAAAAAGTGATCTTGGGTGTAAAAAGGTTGGAGACCACTGAGTCAGGGGTTAACCTGGTGAGCACTGACTTAACCAAAACATACATTAGATTATATAGGCAACAGATAGGCGGAGGGGAAGTGATTTGATATGTCTAGCGGTGGAAATGAGATGTGCACATAAGCAAATGAACTATGAAGGTTACACTTTCCCAATTAAACATATTATCTCTAATACAAATAATTATTCCTAACAAGCTAAATAAGCCAACATAAACAAAGGCATGTTGATGGTCATTTTGTTGGCCGGAAATATAATGTGTCTCCCGTGGGGGTGGTATTGCCTTGGTGCGATCTTTGGGATCCAAGCTTATTTTCTAGGAATAAAACAAACAATGAAAAACAATCCCATGTGGTTGTTTGGTACCGGCGTTTATCAAAGTGAGGCCCTTTGGAATGTGGTTGCCAGGATGACCAGGGTCAAGTTAACTGCTGTCTGTGTGCTTCCCAGGCCTGGCCTTAATAATTTAGGATTTGAGTTGTCAGTTCTCAGCAAGATACCATGGACTGCCTCAGTTTGCCGCTACAAAAAAGTTTAAAAATTATCCTTTTTGGGAAATCAGAGAGTCCATCTCATCTCGTTTGCAGAACTCTTCACGCACAAGCATCACACCCCCCAGCCACATTATTACACTAGCAAATGCACGAGCGGTACAATTGAGAAGAGGGAAATTCAGCACACAATAATTGACAGTTCTGTTTTATGTCAAAAGAAAAAATATTAAAAATGTCAGAAATGAGACAGGCAGGCATCACAAATTAGCACAGTAGCCCGCTCTCATGATTTGAATGTGAGATGTGATTTCTGAGTAACATGAAGACTTACTCATGACCTCGCGATAGAACTTTCCAGTGTCGGGGGCGAAGGTTTCAGCTGCAGTTGAAAACTAAATCCTGACATTTCAGTTCTAAAAGTGAGGCTTCATTTTACATAGAAATCCTGCCAGCTGCTGTGGGAGTGACTGGAATTCCCATTGTCAGCTCCCCTAGGCTACGTCTACACTGCAGGCTTCTTGCGCAAGAACCTTTTCGCAGAAGAGATCTTCCGCAGAAAGTTCTTGTGCAAGAGTGCGCCCATGCTGCAAAAGCCCATTGAAAAAGTAAAGAGCTTTTGTGCAAGAGAACATCACACTGCATGGACACTCTTGCACAAGAAAGCTCTGAGGGCCATTCTGTTAATGACAATCAGAGTACCTGGGCTTTTTTGTGTGAAAGAAACTCCTGTTTGCCGTCCACAAACACCTTTTTGAACAAGAGCTCTTGCACAAAAACTCTGCTTCCTCGTAGAAAGAGGAATAACTCTTGCACAAGAAGCCCTCTCTTCTTCCAATTTACTGTAGATTTTCTTGTGCAAAAACGCGGTTGAGGTGTGGCTGCTCCATGAGATTTTGCACAAAGACATCTGGTTTTGCTCAGAAACTCTGCAGTGTAGTGTTGCTGCTCTCCTGGCACTATGAGAAGCAGAAAAGGAGACCCCACCGTAGCCCGGAGGCCTGGGGAAGATGAAGCATCCTAAGGCTACGTCTACACTGCACACTTATTTTGGATTAAGCTATTCTGGAAGAAATACTCCAAAATAGCTTATTTCAAAATAGTGCATCTAGGCTACAGGGAAGCCTCAAAATGAGTCGGAGGCAGGCTCCCCTAATGGGGAAGTGCTACCTCGCTTTAGAGCCCCAGGAATCACTGGGGAGCAATGACTTTGAATGGCCCTGGGGGGGAGTTATTTTGAAATAGCTGCAGTGGAGCGTCCACACAACCGCTAGTCTGGAATAGCCTTTCAGAAGAGGTCTTATTCCTGTGGAACGAGGTTTACAAATGCCACAATAAGCCACCCATTATTTCGATATTATTTTGAAATAACGGGACGGCTGTGCAGACGCTCGCAGTGTTATTTCGGAGTAACGGGCGTTTCTCCAAAATAACGTGCTGTGTAGACAGACCCGAACTGGAGCAGAGATGAGGCTGGGGGGCTTTATTATGGCCCCGGGGCTGAGGAGGGCGTGAAGCAAGAGGGGGCTGACGGGCTGGGGCGGCTGTACGGATGGTGGGTTCTGAGCAGATCAGGTGAGAGCCGGGTGGGTATTTTACATCCTAGACATGCACTGAACTGGCAGGGTAGTGATGATGAGGGTTGGGTGAGGATAGAGGGGTCACCTGTAGGGATGTTACCGGTTACAGTTAACTGGTGGGGGATGGTGCAGCCCCGACCAGCTCCACTGTGCAGGGTGTGACGACGTGCTGGGGAGCCCCCGATGCAGCACCCCGTCCACAGCCAGATGTGACTCTCAGCCGGCCAGTAGAGTAGGAAGTGTATTGGTTTTCAGAGACACAGGCAATGTCAGCAGGGTACACTGAGAACAGACAGCCTTATCCATCCTGGGGCGTAGGGGTTCGGGGGCTCCCCACCCCCATCCTGGCTTTAGTCTGCCTTGCTCATCTCCCTCAGCCCAGACTGTCCTTCTCCCAGGCCCTGGTCACTCACTCCCCCCAGGCAGCCACATCCCTTCCTGTCTTCAAACTCCTTCCCCTGGCCAGGTGTGGTTGCTGACTGACTGTCTACCTGCCTTGGCTCAGGAGCCCCCCATCCCCCACTGGGCCCGGCACAGAGTCCCTACAGAGCAGCCTAGCATCACAACCCCCTCTCCTCACACTCATGTAACCAGTTAACCAATTAAAGGGTATTTTACATCCTAGACATGCACTGACCTGGCAGGGTGACGGTGATGGGGGTTGGGTGGGGAGAGAACTGATGCGGGAACGGACGGCAGGGTTAATTACTGGGGAGACAGGCAGATGCGAGGGTGAGAGCTGCCGTCACAGGATCCAAAAGCACCTTATCTGCTATGGGTGGCAGAACGGGCAACACTAATTGTCACATGCCGACGCACTGGGGAGGGGGCAGTGCAAAGAGCAAGAGCCTGAAAACTCAGTGTCATTTCTGTGTAAAATGCCTGTGTCTTGGGCAAGTCTCAGGAGACTGAGCTCCGGAAGGTGGCAATTTTGTGTTAGCCAGTGTGTAGCTGTGGGGCCTGGAAAGTCCCCAATAGAGCGGCATGAGATGAGCCGATCTACAGTAAGTGCGCGGTGCCCTCCTCAGCTCCCCAGGCACGGAGGCCAGCGCTGGCTCTGGGGGAGCCGTGTTTCTGTTCCCCGCTAGCTCTGGCCTTTAGGAGGGAGGGGCTGGGCACCAGGAGGGGCCTGTGAAAATGGGTCTCATTGCAGAAGGGGACTTTGGATTCTCTGTGACCAGCCGGGATCTTCCCACGGTGCCAGGGTCCCTGCTCACGTCTGGGTGGGGGGAGGGGGGCAGGTGGGGAAGACGCCCTGGGCCTGACTGTCAGGCCCTTGTTTGCTGCAAAGGGGCCTTAACGTGCCTGGGAACAGAGCAGAGAAAGTGGTTCCTACCCCGGGGAGCCCCCCAGTCAGTGCCATGGGCATCCAGGCGCTGCAGGGATCCTGTTCCCAGCAGTTGGTGCAGCAGTGGGCTGGGGCCATGCCGGGGGCTGTCTCTGCTCTGCCCCCTGAGCCCCTGTACGTCACACCCGGGGTCAGGGGAATAAAGGAAGGACAAAGGAGGCTTCAAATCACTTCCCTCTGCTCCCCCCCCCCCCCCGCGCCCGTCTCTCCCCCAGGCCCAAGACTGGAGGGGCTGTGAGTCTGCCAGTCAGACTGTGGGGTGGGGGCCTGGCTCAGCAGAGCCGATCCTGCCCCTGCCCCTGGTCTGGGTGAGTCCCCCGGCGCGGGGCTGAGCTCTCATTGCTGCTCCCCGGACAGAGCGGGGGGAAGCCTGGAGGGGGAGATGCCTGAGTCACTCCCCAGCTGGGGCAGGTTCTGTCCCGGGCAGGATCGGACCCTCCCCAGGGCCGGGCTCTGCCCCTCACGCTCGGATTCTCTCTCCCCAGCCGACGTGACTCTGGATCCAGACACGGCCCATCCCTTGCTCGTCCTGTCGGAGGATCAGAGACGTGTGACATGGGAACGCAGACAGCAGCGAGTGCCCGACACCCCGGAGAGATTCGACACTGAGCTCTGTGTGCTGGGCCGGGAGGGATTCACCTCGGGGAGACATTACTGGGAGGTGGAGGTGGAGGGAGGGAGAATCTGGGCTGTGGGGGTGGCCAGGGAGCCTGTGAGCAGGAAGGGACGGGTCGACTTTAGCCCTGAGCAGGGGGTCTGGGCTGTGCAGGGCAGAGGAGATCAGTGCTGGGCTTGCATATCCCCTGGGAAGCGCATCGACTTGCCCCAGGGCCAGGCCCCCCACAGAGTCCGGGTGTATCTGGACTGCGAAGGGGGGCGGGTGGCATTTTACGATGCTGGTAGCGGGGAATCGATCTTCACGTTCCCGCCGGCCCCTTTCGCCGGGGAGAGAATCCGCCTGATCCTCCGCTGTGTGGGGAACAAGATTTCCCTTTGCACTCACCCACCCAGATCTCCCTGTGCCCCTGAGGTGCCCCCTCCCCCCTCATGAAACGGGCTCCTCTGACCCCCTCCCCCCTCATCTCTATGACCCTGGAGAACTCTGCCCCCCAGCCCCTCCCCCCAGTCCCGGCTGGAGGGGGAGAGATGCTCTGGCCACAGCTCTATGGCTGGGGAGCTCAGTGGGTGGCTCTAGGCTGGGTCTCTAGGCTCTTTGGAGGCCAACACTGGAGCGGGAGGGCAGGTCCCGCCAAGGAAGAGCAGAGTCACCTGTGGGGGGGACCAGGGAGAGACCCCTCAGTGGGGAGAGGGGCGCAGTGGGAGGCCAGACTGAATGGGGGGTAGGGAGGTAGGGCCGGGGGAAGTCTGGCTACAGAGGTGGGAAGAGCAGCCCAGGGAGAATTAAAATCGTTTTAGCCACACGCAGCCGATACGTATTTAAATACAACGGTTCATGTGTGCAAGGAACAAAGCTTGGAATTTTGAAAAGAACCAGGCCCTTAACATATTTAAAAAGTAGACGCGCTGCAGGAAAGATCGGGAGTGAGCTAGGACAGCTGAATTCCAGCTCACTCCTGGTACCCCTGCCACTCCCGCTGCTCTTCATTCTTTTAAATGTATGAAGAGCCGGGAGACGCTCCTCGAGATGCACCGAACAAAAACCGAAATGCCCAGCCTCCGTCACAGCAGAGTTGTTTTCATGGGGTTCAAACTGCACAAAACTGGTCATATTTGTTCTGCATGTAACTCGTTTTTCTTAATTTTGTAGAAATCTCCTTGATGTTGCAGTAATAAGTTTATTGTATTTTAATTCTCTCCCACACTGGTTCTTGTTAAATGGGGCTTAATGCATGCTGTCGCTGGTGTGTGGTCATGTTCTAAATGTTGCCTGCAGTAGAATTGTGGGTGTCAATAAAAAGGTCCGTATTTCCTCTGACATGTTTGCAGATCAAAGTCTGAATAACGGTGCAAACCTCAGAGCTAGTTGAATTATTTAGAGTAAATCCTGCTCTGTACCTGTCCCAGGCCTGCTTTTCAGGGGGGTTGAGTTCAATTCCTTATTTATCCATTCACAGCCGGGCGTTTTGCAATGAAGCCCCAACTATTGTGATTTATTGCACAATCCCAAACTGTTCCCCATGCTGGAAGCCCCAGATATCCTCTGCCCAGCCACGAAATCCTGCAGCTTCCCCTCGCCAGCCACTTGCTCACCAACAGCCACGTTGCAGACACCGATCAGTGAAAACCTGCCATTCTGTCTAATTGCACGAACCCGACCAGCCCTGCCCTGCCCTGAGAGCCAGCCCCTGCCCCGCCCCTTCTCTGAGACCCCGCCCCCTCTTGTTCCAGCTCAATCTCACCTACCCTCACTCGCTTCCTCTGGGCTGGGGCAGGGGGCTGGGGTGTGGGAGGGGGTTTGAACTCTGAGCTAGGGCCAGAAACAAGGAGTTCTTCTTCCACTTATGGGGGGTGCTGGGCTTGCCTCAGCACTGCAGACGGAAGCTTTTGATGAGCAGTGTTCGGCCGGACCACGCATGTGCCACGGGCTCGCGGCTTTCGTGCTCTTTTCTGTGTCGCGCGGTCCGGCCTCCTGCCGGTTCCTCTTCACCGCCTCAGGCTGCAGACGCTTGGAACCACGCTCCTTACCTCACTCACTGAACTAGACTCCTTCTCGTTCCCCCCTCCCCCATACATACAATCCTATTTTTCTCTCTTTTCCTTGTTTTTCTCCTTATTTAAAAAAAAAAAAAAAAAAGACAGAACTATCGGGAGTAAGAAGAGAAACCGCTCTTACCTCCCGCCTCTCAGCTGTTCTCCCGTCAACTCCGCTGTACATAGTTGCTTTCACCTTAAAAAAAAAAAAAAGTAAAAAGAGAAAAGGAACAAAGACGACAGAACAGAGACATTATCACCAAGTTACCAACATTTGAATAACTAGCTGTCTCTTTGCTACTTAAAAAAAAAAAAAAAAAAAAACCTGCCTCAGGCTGCTGGCAAAAAAAAAATGCGGCTCCTGCCTGGAGGCCACTCGGACTGCATCCGTTGCCTGGGGGAAACTCACATCCCCCGGAAGTGTGCCCATTGTACAAAACTCACTTCCAGGGCTAGAAAAGATAGAGAGAGGCGCCTTCGCATGCTCCTCTTTGACAGAGGCCTGCAATCACAGCAAGCCGACTCGGATCAGCAGCCCCACAAACGCCGGGCTTCCTCCCCCACTACAGGCCTCCAAAAGAAGGCAAGGCTGTCCCCAGCGGGATCCCTGCTAGCTGCCTTTAATGGCAGGGAAAACCAGGCAGACACACCTGGGACGTTTGGCAATGTAAAGCCACGTCCCCCTGCCTCAGCGGCTCTGAAACCGAGGCGGCCACGGGAGGCTTCCCAAACGCCGGCTCCCCGGACAGCACCAGCTCAGCCGCTTCCCTTCACTCCGGTGCAGAGCGCTGAGCCGGCTCCGAGAGCAGCCTCGGACCCGACCATCACGGCACCGGCGCCGGCACCGGCTCTGAGTCACCGCACGGTGCCGGACTACACAGCGCCGACCCGCTCTACCGCTGGCGCGGCACCAGACCAGCGCAGATATGACTACTCCTACATCAGACATCAGTGGCAGCAACACCACCAGCAACAGAGGCCCTTCGACCACCAACGCTCTCGCCAGAGGCCTCAGCGATGCTGAAACCCAAATGGCAGGACGAACATGCCTCCCAACAAGAAGCGACAGGTTTGATGGATTGGTCGAGGGCGAGCAGACAGTCACAGGCAGCATCACGAATCGTACGACCCAGCTCTTTCACCACCGGCTGAGGCCCTTTCTACATCAATGGGCAAAAATCACTATGGACAGATGGGTCCTCAAGATTGTTCAATCTGGCTACCCTATCCCTTTCATAGCCATCCCACCAACCACCCCTCCCACCCCGTCCCTCTTCAGGGACCCCTCTCACGAGACCCTCCTCCAACTAGAAGTCGTCCGCCTTCTCTCTCCCGGTGCTATAGAGCCAGTCCCAAAGGATTTCAGGAACAGGGGCTTTTACTCACTTTATTTCCTCACCCAGAAGAGGTCCGGAGGTTGGCGCCCCATCCTAGATCTCCGCCGTTTGAACAAATAGCTCAAGAAACAACGATTCAAAATGATGACTTTAGCTGCCATAATCCCTGCCTTAGATCCACAGGCTTTCTGTAACGTGAGTCTGGGAGGAGTGTGCAACCAGGTGACACATTTTGCCTGGGAAGCTGGACAAAGCAGGAGGCAGGGGTACATGCAGGGCTGGGACCTACGTCAGACATCAGTGGCAGCAACACCACCAGCAACAGAGGCCCTTCGACCACCAACGCTCTCGCCAGAGGCCTCAGCGATGCCGAAACCCAAATGGCAGGACGAACATGCCTCCCAACAACAAGTTTCTGAGTGTGCGAGTGAGTCTCAGCTGGCTGAGGATACATGGAGGGGGCCGTGGCTCTGAGCCCCTTTCTCCCCAAGCTGGATTGTGCTGGCTGCTTCTGGCTCCTGTGCTCACAAGTCTGTTCTACGCAGTATCCCTGTCAACTAATAAACCTTCTGTTCTGCCAGCTGGCTGTGTGTCACGTCTGGCTGGGACCAGCTGTGCGAGGTGCTGCCCTTGCAGTGTTTCTGGTCCAGCCTCCCTTTGAGTCCAAACTCAGAAGACTAACAGGCGAGAGTGAAACTGATCAAGAAAGGAACATTTGGTGTTGAACTTTCATTTCAGCTCATTTCTGAGAAGAGAAAAGGAAATTAATTTCCTCCCCTCGGTGCAGAAGCAGCCGTGGCTGCTGCGAGGGCAGGACACACGCTCCTGAGTTGGTCAGTGTGTACAGATAAAGATCCCGTGTATCTGGATTGTGGGCACAATTTCTTCCAAGCCTTCATATCACAGTGGTGGCAGGGACTGAGTAGAAACTTCCGCTGTCCGGAGTGCAGAGAAACCTTCTCCCAGAGGAATTTCAAACCGAACAGACAGCTGAGGAATATTGTGGAAGCCTCCAGACCGCTGAGAATGGACTCACAAAAATAAGCCAGAAGTGGAGAGAGTGTGTGAGAAACACAAGGAGGGTTTTCAAATCTTCTGCCAAGAAGACCAAATCCCCATTTGCATGGTTTGCCACCTGTCCCAAGAACACAAAGACCACACCGTGGTTCCCATAGAGGAAGCTGCAAAGGCTTACCAGGTAAGAAACCAGCGGAAATAGCCAGGGAGGGCATTTAAATAAAATAATTGCAAAAACAGCAGATACCGTAAAAGAAGAAGTCCCTAACTGAAACATGGCGTATGAAATAAGCGTAGTCAGCTTCGGTATTGACTTCTGAGTAACTTCTGAGTAACACCACCACATAAACCACTGTCACTGATTCAGCTTTTCAGATGTTTTTATTTGTTGTACGTTTTGGGGAAGAATCTTTCAACTGGGCAAGTCAGAGATTAGAGTCTGTTGTTTTTCACTGGGGCTATGTTTATGTCTTTTGATAGAAGGATGCAAATGAAGACATTCAAAATTGCAAATGAAGCCGGGATTACAATATCTTCATTTGCATATTTGTGGAGTCACACTGTTTCAAAATACCTTATTTCGATATAAAAAGCGCTGTTAAGATGTGGTTATTTTGAAGGAAAAACCCTTCTTTCAAAATAACCTTTATTCCTCCTAAAATGAGGTTTAACAGTTATTTCGAAAGAAGGGTTTTCTTTCAAAATAACCACATCTGAACAGCGCTTTTTATTTCAAAATAAGGTATTTTGAAATAGTGCTGGTCCACGAATATGCAAATGAAGCGTGGGATATTTTAATCCCAGCTTCATTTGCAATTTCAAATGTCTACGTTTGCATCGCTCTATCAAAAGAGGGTGCAAGTGTAGACATACTCTGGGAATGTTTAGATAGGTCTAAATGTTTCTGCTCCACAACATTTGACAGTGTTCAAAAGTGGTTCTGGGCTGCAGTGGGTTAACAGGATTGTGCTGGGAATTGGTTCGCAGTCCTGAAATATTGTCCTCAAGATAGTGTGCTGTGTTTTATGCACTTTCCCCACTTTGGAACCACCTTTTCCAGGTCCTTTTTGGTGTTTAAAATACAGTTCTGGGCCAAAGCAAGCCAATCACAATGTGCACAGAACTGTCTATATCAGTACTTGGCATGAAAAGATTTGAGTTAGAAATCTGCTCTGATTTGCTTGCTCCTAGGGCATGAGGGTCTAGAGAGTGCTTCAGAAACAGGATGAGTAAGCTCTTCATAAAATAACAGATGTTAAATTCTCTGGGGTTGCAATGCCATGTTTGCATCTGCATACGCACATCTTTATATAATGTCCCACAATTCACTTTGTTCCTCTCCTCTGCTTTCCCTTTTCATACTGTGTGATTTCAGAAACAGCTAGAAACTGACAAGCAGAAAATTGTGTCTGAGTTTGAGCAACTGTCCAACTTTCTGAAGGAACAAGAGCGACTCCTGCTGGCCCGGGGGAAGAGCTGAAGAAGGAAATTGAAAAGAGGCGGGATGAGTATGTGGCTAAACTATCAGCTCTGTTGAGGCCAAATGTGAGTATTGTGTCCAGTTCTGGGCCCCCCACTACAAAAAGGATGTGGACGCATTGAAAGAGTCCAGAGGAGGGCAACCAAAAAGATTAGGGGGCTGGAGCATATGACCTAGGGGGAGAGGCTGAGGAAGTTGGGTCTGTTTAGTCTGGGGGTTTTGATAGCAGCCTTCAACTTCCTGAGGGGAGGTTCCAAAGAGGATGGAGAGAGGCTGTTCACAGTGGTGACAGGTGGCAGAACAAGGAGCAATGGGCTCAAGTTGTGGTGGGAGAGGTCTAGATTGGATATTAGGAAAAACTATTTCACTAGGAGGGTGGTGAAGCACTGGAATGGGTTCCCTAGGGAAGTAGTGGAGTCTCCATCCCTCGAGGAGCTCTGTTCTGCCTGCCTCATTGTGCAAGGCCAAAGGGAAATCCAATAGAATTAGAAGATAACAAATTCAAATCGGAACCAATGCACACTTAGCCATACATTACCACATAGTGACTCTGTTCCCCAATCCCATTGTTCTCCTCCAGCCCCGACTTCCTGTGGCCGCCAAGAAGCTCTCAGTATGGGCCTTGAGAACGGTTGAGGGAGAGCGGGGAGAGAGTTTACAGCCTGGGGATAGCATGGCCTGGGGGCAGCCTTCCCTCCTGATCCCCTGCCTTCTGCAGAAGGGGTCGTTCCCAAAGCCGTGAGTGTTCGGGAGATCTTTGTTCCGCACATCACCCGCCTGAGCCCTCTGATTCCATGTGCCCAAGGGGGTAACGCACCGAGCTAGTGAGCTCCATAGACAAAAACCTTAGGCTTAGATCCTGCACTTGCTGCCTTTTTTCATGGGAGCGAAGGCAACACATTGAATGGGTTTGTTTGTGTTAATAAATAGCAAATCATTTCAATTTCACTGGGAACCTCCATCGGGGAAAACTGAATTTCCTCTTCTCTGTCTCCTCTAGGGCATCAAAGGTGCCTTGCACAGGTAGGTGGATCCTTCTCTCTCCCCCTTTCACTTCCCCGTGCAGGGTATTTAAGAATGTCTGATAGAGATGAGTCTGCCAGTCAGACTGTGGGGTGGGGGCCTGGCTCAGCAGAGCCGATCCTGCCCCTGTCCCTGGTCTGGGTGAGTCCCCCGGCACGGGGCTGAGCTCTCAGCGCTGCTCCCCGGACAGAGCGGGGGGAAGCCTGGAGGGGGAAGATGCCTGAGTCACTCCCCAGCTGGGGCAGGTTCTGTCCCGGGCAGGATCGGACCCTCCCCAGGGCCGGGCTCTGCCCCTCACGCTCGGATTCTCTCTCCCCAGCCGACGTGACTCTGGATCCAGACACGGCCCATCCCCAGCTCGTCGTGTCGGAGGATCGGAGACGTGTGAGATGGGAATGCAAATGGCAGTCACTGCCCGACACCCCGGAGAGATTTGACCCTGAGCGCTGTGTGCTGGGCCGTGAGGCCTTTACCTCGGGGAGACATTACTGGGAGGTGGAGGTGAATGTGGAGCGACAGGGACGCTGGGGCTTGGGGGTGGCCAGGGAGCCTGTGAGCAGGAAGGGGAAGGTTAGATTTAGCCCTGAGCAGGGGGTCTGGGCTGTGGAGGGCGAATGGGATCGGTGCTGGGCTCTCACTGCCCCTGGGCAAGGCACCACATTACCCCAGGGCAGGATGCCCCGCAGGGTCCGGGTGTATCTGGACTGCGAAGGGGGGCGGGTGGCATTTTACGATGCTGGTAGCGTGGAATCGATCTTCATGTTCCCGCCGGCCCCTTTCGCCGGGGAGAGAATCCGCCCGATCTTCCGCTGTCTGGGCTACAAGGATTCCGATTCGTACTTACCCTGCCAGCTCTCCCTGTGCCCCTGAGGTACCCCCTCTGCCCGCAGGAAACAGGCTCCTCTCGCCCCCTCCCCCTCCTCTCCATGACCCTGGAGGACTCTGCCCCCAGCCCCTCCCCCCAGTCTCACACAGACAGGGCTGGCGGGGGAGAGATGCTCTGGCCACAGCCCTATGGCTGGTGCTCTAGGCTGGGTCTCTCTGCTCCTTGGAGGCCAATGCCAGAGTGGGGAGGGCAGATCCCACCAAGGAAGAGCAGAGCCTCCCGTGGGAGGGACCAGGGAGAGACCCCTAAGTGGGGAGGGGAGGGGGGGAGAGAAGCACAGCGGGAGGCCGGACTGAATAGGTGGGGGGGGGGGAGGGAGGTAGAGCCGGGGGTGGTCTGGCTGCCGAGGCATGAAGAGCAGCGCAAGGAGGGTGAAAATCCTTTTAGCCACACGCAGCCCATAGGTATTTAAATACAGCGGTTCGTGTGTGCGCGGGGCCAAGGCTGGAGTTTTGAAAAGAACCAAAAGTGACGTACGACCCCTCGATTGTCAATCGAACTTGTGCTGCTCAGTGACACAGGCTGGGATTTTCCAAAGCACCAATGTCATTTGAGTGGAGATGTGAACTTGTGGGTAATTTCCATCAACTTCTTGATTAGTTGATAAGGGGGGGGATCCCAGAACCGCAGCGGTGTCAGCCCCCAGCCTGGCACTAGCCCCACGGCAGCTCTCCCTTTAAATGTATTAAGAGTCGCTAGGCTCTTCATACCTTTAAAAAGTAGACGCGCTGCGAGAGGGACAGGGCGTGAGCTGGGACAGCTGATTCCCGGCTCACTTCCGGTACCTCCCACCCCTACTGCGCTGCAATCAGGTTATTGTAGCTGAATTCTCTCCCATGCCGGTTCTTGTTCAAGGGGGATTAATGCATGCTGTCGCTGCTGTGTGGTCATGTTATTAAAGTTGCCTGCGGTAGAATTGTGGGTGTCAATGAAAAGGTCCATATTGTCTCTGACATAGTTGCAGATCAAAGTCTGAATAGTGGGGCAAACCTCGGAGCCAGTTGAATTCTTTAGTGTAAATCCTGCGCTGTACCTGCCCCAGGCCTGCTTTTCAGGGGTGCTGAGTTCAATTCATTATGGATCCATTCACAGCCGAGCGTGTTGCAATGAAGCCTCAGCTATTATGATTTATTGCCCAATCCCAAACTGTTCTCCAGTGCCAGAAGCCCCCAATGTCCTCTGCCCAGCCAGCAAATCCCGCAACTTTTCCTCGCCAGCCACTTGCTCACCAACAGCCACTTCGCAGGCATCGATCGGTGAAACCCTGCTGTTCTGTTTAATTACACAAACCCGACCAGCCCTGCTGTCATGATCATAAGGGTTAGCCAGCAGCCTGGGAACTAAGGGGTTAACCGTACCTAAGTCAGGTAGATTCAGCCAATAGGAATGTGGGTAGGAATTTCAAACTGGGACAAAGGAATTTTGGGTTTATCCCTCCTTTGTCTCTGGCAGTTTTGCTTGGGTTACTGAGAGAGACAGACAGAATGTCTCCCTCCAAGAACAGGCTCTTCGCACTTCTGTAAGTAGAGTAAAGTCTAGATAAATCCGCTAGGTTTTATAGTTTGGGAAATGGGATCTGACGTCTGCGCTTTTAAAAATGTTTTTGCTTTCCTTTGGAGCTAAGTTCTAGGCCCATGGAGGAGTTTCCCCATGAGTATGACTGTGTAACTTTTCCATCTAGTCAATATGCTTGCAACGGGAATACGGTGGTGTTAATAAACGTTCTTTCTCTTTTCTTTTTATTACCCTGGTATTGGTTACTGTTTGTGTCCTGGTTTGTACTTTCGGGGTGAGATTTCCCAAGTAGTCTCTCCCTGGTTTCTTTATTATTACTTGGGTGGTGGCAGCGGATTTTATCCCCCAAATCTAAGTTAAGATTTTGGGGGGAAGCTTTATACCAAAGCCTGGTAGAGAAGGATTTGGGGGACTTCTGCTGGCCCCCACTTCTGCATTTATCATGCCAGAGTGGAAAACCTTGACACCTGCCCTGCCCTGCCCTGAGAACAAGCCCCTGCCCCGCCCCTTCTCTGAGGCCCCGCCCCCACTCGCTCCAGATACTCTGTCGCTCAATCTCACCCACCCTCACTCACTCACTTCCCCGGGCTGGGGCATGGGAGGGGGTGTGGGCTCTGGGCTGGGGCCAGAAATGAGGGGTTCAGGGGGTAGGGTGGGGTAAGGGCTCAGCTGGGGGTGCAAGGTCTGGGCAGGGCTGGGGACGAAGGGTTTGCTGTGCAGGGTGGGGCTCTGTGCTGGTGCAGGGGTTTGGAGGGCGGGAGAGGCTGCCGGCTGTGGGAGGGGGTCAGGTCTAGAGTAGTGGGGCAGACGGGGAGCAGAGGGCAGGAGGGGGCCCAGGTCTAGGATAGGAGTGGGGGGAGGGGGTGTGGCGTGCAGGGTCTGGAGGGGAGTTTGGGTGTGGGAGCGTTTTCTGACTGGAGGCAAGGGGTTGAGGTGCTCCAGGGGACTCTGTTGAGGGCTAGGAGGTTGGGGTGCAGGGCCTGGGAGAGTTGAATAGCAGAAGGGGGCGTTTGGGATACGGGCTCTGCCTGGGGGGTGCTTACCTCAGGTGGTTCCCAGTCAGCGGTGCAGTGGGGCTGAGGGGGGCTCCCTTTCTGCCCTGGCTCCGTGCTGCTCTCAGAAGGAGCTGCCATGTCTGGCCCCTAAGCAGAGGCAGGGCCAGGTGACACGAGCTGCACAGGGTTCCTCGCAAGAGCGTGTCTGCTTTTCCGTGAAAAAAAGCAGAAGAGGAAACGTGTTCTGTGGCCGTGGTGGGGTTTTTTGTGGGACGCCTCCGGTCCACAGGTCACCACCTCTCCCAGTGCGAGCAGAGACTTGGGGTGAACTCGGCTTTCTCAACCAAAAGTCTGACCCGAGTTGGGATGTTGTGATGGCGCACACCCGGCGAGGCAGTCTGCCCAGGGCAAGGCTGCCCTGAATTTGACATCTCCGGCTTCCATCTGTGAGAGACGGCTGCCAAGGCAGGTAAAGGATTCGACATTTTCCACTTCGTCTTTGGCAACATCTACTGTCCTTGCTGAGGGTGGTTCACCGGGGACTGGCTGGTGGAGACCTTTTATTTTTTTTCCTGATGCACAAACTGCTGCTCCCCAGCCAGTGCCACTGAATTTCCAGAGGGTCGCTCAGGCAGCAGGATCCTATTTCAATGGCTCCCGGCTCCCAGCCCCAGTGCTACCCTGGGGCCACACCCATGAGTCCTTTAAAGAGCTGCAGCAACCCTGGGTGGCTGCCAGGCACCCCAGTAGCAGCTGGGCTAAGAGCGGCGAGCCCTTTGCTGTGTTGTTAATTCAAAGCCCCAACCCCAGACAGCTTTGGGAGGAGGCTGGTCCCCTCTGGCATAGAACCCCACTTCTGGAGGAAGAGCAAGCCCGTGACCACATCCCACTATTCATTAAGTGGCCCTCCAGCAAAAATTCTGGCCCACCCCTGCGGTAAGGGCTGATTGGGTTGCTGCTGAGCCCAGGGAATTGATTGACAGGCCAGGCCAGCCCCTCTGATCTTGCATCCAAGGGCATCATCTGTCTGGGGATGTGGGTGTGGGGCTGGGCAGGTGTTTGCTTCTTGCTTTCCCTTTGTGGCTTCCCTGGGGCCTGGGGCCTTTGCAGGGGAGCTGGGTGTGCGGGACCCTCCTCCTCTAGGCCAGGGCTTGCCAGCAAGGGAATGTCCCTGGAGACCCCCAGGCTCTGGCCTGGCTGGGGAAGTGTTGGGAGTAGGATGCAGATACTGCTGTTCCTGGGTTGCTGCCGGGTGGGAGCCTTAGCTAAGATTTTGAGCATCTAATTTCAGAAGTTCCATATTCGATCCCCTACCCCCATTTCATCTTATTGCAGAAGTTCGTGCCGTTTCCCTCTGTGACCAGTAGGCAGCGCTGCACTGCAAGGCGCAGCTGAGAGAGGGAGGTGAGGTAGCCGCTGAGGTGCTTTTCCGTTAAAAGCATTTTCAGAAAAACATGCCAGTGTAGACGTAGCCCCTGAGTATCTGCCCCTGGTAGGAGGCCCCATGGACAACCCAGAACATGCGGGATGGACTGTATCTCCTGGCTGGCTGGGAATGCTTGCGTGTCCCCCAGGAGTTGGAACCTACTGTGGGGAAAAGGGAGACCTGGTCCCAGAAATACCCAAGGGAGGACGGAGGGGAAGGGAGCAGCTGCCCCATAGCCCAGCAATTAAAGAGGGCCTGGAGTTCCTGTCCAACATTACCACAGCAGCAGCAGAAACCCCTGGCCCTTTAAATCACCGCTGGAGGCCAGGCCAGCTCGTGCCATGCGATGCTGAAGCACTGACTAGGGGAGGCTAGCCCCCAACCCCATCCCTTCCACCCCTTCTTGCCTCGATCCCTCCTCCCCCACACAGATCTTGCCCAAGGTCTGTTGTAGTATGTTGGCAGCCCGGTCTAGTCCTCCTTACTCTCCATGCTGTGTCCATGACCCTCGCCAGGAAGTGAAGGAAGAAACTGGAAGACAGTAGTGTCGTCACTAGGTTCCAGAGTTAACACGCCGGTTCCATAAATGGGACTCTTTTCTGAGTCTTTGTTTCGAGCTCTGTTTGCTTTGGCAGGGTTTCTTCATAACCAAACAAGCTACAAAATAAAAGCTGAGATTCCATCTAAATAAGTTAAGCCCTTCACGTATTAAGGGTCACCAGCATGTAGTACCACCGCCACGGAGCTCTCCTGCAGTAAGTTAATGCTGTTTGCCTTGTAAAGACAGATTTCCAGCTGGGATCTGCGGTCAGAGAGGTAGGCGGGTCCACCAGAGATGACCCATGTGAAAACTGGGCACTCCCTGAAGAGGGTGCATTGGCCCTTCAAGTGATCTTCGACACTGTGTCCCCTCTGGCGGCGCTCAGCTTCCTTCGAGAGCACTCATCCAGCCGGCTGCAGATGAAATGCATCTCCACGTAGCACCTGGCGCTGCTCACCTCACGATCATCCAAGTAGGCGCACTGCCTTTCTCCTCTGACCCGAAACCTGCAAGGAGACGTAGCGAGGGGTTACCGGCTGCCCTTCCTGCCCACGTACAGACGTGGACCAGCACCGCACAACCCAGGAGAGCTGGATTCACAAGCCAGGCTTTGCTACCAAGTGTGAAACCCGGCACTGGCCACGTCTGGCTGGAAGGGTCACTGCCGGCGCCGAGCGCACCAGAATCAGGCTTGGGGAGAGCAGGAAGCAGAGGCTGCCAAGTTGCTTGCAGGTCTTTCCAGTGTGTGAAGGGACAGAGGCCTGCCAGGGAGGCCCTGGGTCACCAAGTCCAGCCTCCTCCAATGGTAGGCCACCAGTGTTCCCTGAAAGTGACACGCTGGGGAAGCCAACCAGGAAAGATTCAAACGCTGCCCAACTAAGTAACTGAATTTATGTTTCTACTGGTGGTGCACAACTGCACCTGTCTCGGTGCATGTAACAAAATTCGTTCCGCACACAGAGGGGAACAATGAGAGGAAATGGCCCCCGTAGCATGTCATTGTGTTTGTAACCCTCTCTGGCTGTGCACTCTCACTCGTTCAGTGGTTTGCCCCCCCTGCTTGCAGGGGGCGGCTGCCTCTGAACCTCCCTCCTTCCGAAGGACAGAAACCTGCCGCTCATTTGCCAGCCCTGGATTCATCCCTGGCCAGTTTATCCCTTGGGACAATTTTGTCCCATAGCTTCAGTAGCTCCTCCCCCTTGCTGGGGTCAGGCCCCTAATGTACGGACTTTCTTCACCCCAGGTGAACAGAACTGGAATTCACACACAGAGGCCTGGGACATCCAGAGCCTAGAGCTGGTAGCCGGCAGCCTCACCAGGCCCCTGGGCAAGATGAAAGGGAGCCTGGCTCTGCAATCCCAAAAGGGGCGGGGCCTCAGGTGGAAGGGGAGGGGCCTCAGATAGAAGGGGCGGGGCTGAGGCAGCTGACCCAGGGCTGTTCAGTGGTCCATGCACAGCTCTGACTCTGACTCCCCTTTTACCCCTTCCCTGCTGGGAACCAGAGCCCAGTTGTGGTTGGCAAGGCCCTAATGCACCTACAGAGCTGCTCCCCCTCCAAACTGCCCCGTCTTCCACCCCGTCCAGTAGCCATAGTGACTCCCGCGGGGGCGGGAGGAGGTGCCATTGTGCATGAGCGATGGGGGTGCGCTTGGGAATGATTTAGGGCTAGACCCGTGTGCACGAGGGTGGGTGACCAAGGGAATTTCCATCCTGAGGGAAATCCCTTGTTTCAACAGGTTTTCCTCCTGAATGGGGACAACGAGTCGAACTATTTACAATTTTTCCGACCCAACAGGAATTCTCTCCCGAAAACGATTTAGAACCACCCCAAATGAAGTATTTTTCTTAGTGACGGTGGGTCTGAGGCATCGTGGGAATTGTAGTTTTCCTTCCTCCAGCCCGGTGGTCTCCTACAGGCCCTGATTCCCCGCTGGACTACATCTCCCAGGATGCACGGCGGTGTCTCTCTACAGCAGGAGCGTCACATAAAAACACGGATGTGTGAGCCACTGCAATGCATCCTGGGAGATGTGGCGTGGCCAATCACCAGGGCCAAATGGAGCCAGAAGGACGTGGAACACAGTTCCCATGATGTGCTATGGAGGCCCTTTGGGCAAACCCAAACGAGAATGTTTCCGTCTGGGTAGAGTGAAAAATACCCATTGGGAGTCCATTTCTGCAATGGAAAACCCCACCCCAGTGACCTTTTCCTGCAGGAGATTTTGCTTTGGGCACAACCAGGGCAAACTTCGAGTTGGAATTTTTCCAACCAGTCCCCCTGGGTCAGTGACATTAACCCCGCGGGGCTCTCGTCCTCCTTTGCTAAAGAGCTTCACAAATCTCCAGCAGGTGCCACCACCCCAGGACTAGCCCTGGAGCTCTGGCAGCAAAGGCTCCGGCTTTTAAGATTCTGCAGTTGAACTTTCAGACTGTTCCCCACCCAACCCAGGGCTCTGTTGTGGCCTAACAATGAAAACATCAATAAGGACGAAGGACGCACAGGTTGTTGAATATGGTACCGTTGGTCCATTTCCACGGCTGGCCCTGGTCTTGTTCCCTCTGGAGGCCGATCCAGTGCAAAGGGATCCCTTTATAGTGCAGCATGAAAGTCGGGGGGGGGGGGGGGAGGAGCACACATTATATCCTTAGTCACCTACACTCTTACATCCTTCTTTGCCCTTGTCTTTATTAATGGTTTACATGTATAGCTATAGATCTATAGTGACAGCTATAAAGCTATATGGATATAGCTATAGATATCACATCTAGACATTTTAGAAATGTGCATCTCTCTTGTCTGCCTAGTTGTCCATCGGTGAGTCTGTTCAAGAATTCCTGCTACTCGCTAGGAGCGAGCGTCACCATATGTGGTTGCAGCTTCCTCTTCTCCTAACATAAAGCAAGGTCGGGGGCTGGTTGTGCCAGAACAACCGGCAGCTCCAAGAAATGGGCTGTTTTCCGTAACATGCAAAGGGAGGGGCTGCTGCTCGGAGGGACATGATATGAGAGCGGCCACTGGGGGCAGCAACCCACAGGGGAGAGCTCTCCTGCAGTGGCCACTGGGGGTAGCAATCCACAGGGGAGAGCTCTCCTGCAGTGGCCACTAGGGGGCAGCAATCCACAGGGGAGAGCTCTCCTGCAGTGGCCACTAGGGGGCAGCAACCCACAGGGGAGAGCTCTCCTGCAGTGGCCACTAGGGGGCAGCAATCCACAGGGGAGAGCTCTCCTGCAGTGGCCACTAGGGGTAGCAACCCACAGGGGAGAGCTCTCCTGCAGTGGCCACTAGGGGGCAGCAACCCACAGGGGAGAGCTCTCCTGCAGTGGCCACTAGGGGGCAGCAATCCACAGGGGAGAGCTCTCCTGCAGTGGCCACTAGGAAGCAGCAACCCACAGGGGCATGAGTCAGAAAGGCAGACCAGTGATTCTTGTGGCAGGGGGTTCCACAGGCCACAGGGCCTTGCAGGAAAACTTATTTCCTTTCATCAGATTGGCCGCCTTTTTGAGTCAGGTATAAAATGCTGCCGGATTAGAGCTCTCCCCTCGCGGTTATGCACTTGCGTTAACACCGACCCACCGACCGTGATGCCAGTCCGGTGATGGTGGGAATGAAGCATTAATGGTCCATTCACACTGTGCTGTAAACCCAGCTCTGTGGGATCTGGGTTCAGGGACTTGTGTCCAAGCCCACACACATGAGCGTCCGCACTGCACAACCAACCCGAGCTCCCAATCGCTGGCCCTGGCTCTCCCCGCCGGCCACTGGGCCACAAAGCACTGTACAGACCTTCTGACGGGTGCACCGCTGGAGCTGCGTCCACACTGCAGAATGACAGGGCGCAGACCTAGGCTCAGACCCACGCCCCTCGCCTGGTCCTAGGATCTGGGGCCTGAGTACTCGCCGACCAGGGGCACACTGATCTGTGTGCAGACCGAAGGGGATTGGTGAGCTAATCTGGTCTCACACTTGAGCTGACGGTGCCGTGTAGACCAGTGGTCACCAGCCAGTCGATTGGGATCTACTGGTAGATCTTGGAGCTGTTCAGGGGAGCCTGAGAGGTTTGGCCGGGAGGCTATCAAGTGCCGGCACTTCATCTGCCCCTCTCAGCACTGCCGGGCTGCCCCTGCCCTCAGCCTTGGAGCTACCCCCCACCCCGGGAGCTACCTGCTTGCTGTGCAGGGCAGAGGAAGAAGAGGAAGGGGGGTGCTGATGTCAGGGTGGCCCATCGCCCACCCTGCACCCCCTCGCCACAAAGCGGGGGGTGGAGCAGGGATGGAGGGAGTTTGCTGGCTGCTTTTGGGAGCAGTATAGGGCCAGGGGAGGGGTGAACCTGACTTAGCCCCTTGCACCACCTCCCAGAAGCCACCTGTGGTAAGCGGTGCCCAGCTGGAGCCGGCATTCCGAACCCCAGCCCCCGTCCTGAACCCCTCCTGCCCCCAAACGCCGGCCCTAGCCCTGAGATCCCCTGGCCCCAAACTCCCTCCCAGAGCCTGCACTCTCCTGCACCTCAACTCCCTGCCCCAGGCTCAGCTCAGAACCCCTCCCACACTCCAGATCCTTTAGCTCAAGACCAGAGTCCGCATCCCCCTCTCTTACCCCCACCCCAGCCCTCTGCCCCCAGCCCGATAAAAGTGAGTGAGGATGGAGGAGGGAGGAGGGAGGCAGGGTGTCACATTACTGGATCCTGAGGGGAGCAGCCAGATCACTGATGCACCCATAGGTGGGGGTTTTGGCCCCACAAATAGTATAAAAGGGGCCATGTAGGGTGTTGAATAGAAGCTCACTGTCTGCTAATCCTATGTAGGCTAGTCATGTGATGGTATAATGTCTGTGTGTGTAGTTAGGAATCTGTAATCTGTGTGGATACTGAATATTTCTCTGCATGTGGTTGAGCATTGGGCAGAGCCCGGCCTATGGACATGCTAATCAGCAAGGCCCTGTGGGACAATGGCAGCAATGCAGGGATCGAAGAGCCTGGAAGAACTGTGAACCCATCCTGATCCTAGGATGCGCAACAAGGACTTTTAAACCAGCAGCTGTAACATCTCTGCTAGAGCCTGCATCGAGAGCTGGGAGATTCGGTGCATGTAACGTACTACCCTTTAACAACCTTACTCTCATGGTAATAAACCTTTAGTTGTTAGATGCTAAAGGATTGGCTCAGCGTGATTTGTGGGTAAGGTCCGGAGGGTAAATTGACCAGGGATCTGTGGCTGGTTTCTTGGAACCGGACAGAACTTGTTCGGGGTAGGTGGGATTGGGTGCTAGGACCCCCCACCTGTGTATGAGGCCCGGGGCCATCTGGGGCACGGATATTGCTGGGGTGTCAGAGGGTTTGCTCATGAGGCTTCAGACAGGCAGCTGAAGCGCCCTGTGGGACTGGTTTGTGGCCTGTTTGGAGAGGTCACCAGTCTGGGGACTGTAAGGAGCCCCGGATTTGAGCAATTCACCCTCAGCTGTGCCCAGACACGGCCCGGTCCGTCACACAGGGCAAGAGTGTTTGGGTTGGAAGGTGGATCCTGGATTGCCCTTAAATTCAAAAAGGGATCTCGTGCTTGAAAAAGGTTGGAGACCCCGGATGTAGATGCACCCGGAGAGTCGCTTTCTCCCACCAGGCACAAAGGAAGATCTTAGATGTTGGTCTCTGCCACTGCAGAGCATCTGCCTAGACCTCCCCCCCCCCCGCCCCTCCTACGTCCTGTCCCCCTGCACCGTGACAGGAGCAGCCCTCTCCTCACAGCCCCACCTGCCCCCAGGGGCATCAGTCCCCCCCTTCTCCCCGCTGCTCCTGGCTCTGTGCAATTTCATTTGCAAACCACACACTAGATCCTTAGTTACAGGCGGACCCTGCACACACACGCACAGCCTGGGCACTGATGTAACAGGCGGTAACCGGCGTCCAGCCCATGCCACCGACCGTGGCTGGCTCGCAGGGGTTTGTTCACCCCTGGCAGGGAGGGGAAGCAGCTGCAGCTGCCCTGGGTGTCTGCAACTGGGTCCCTGACTGCAGGGCCAGGCAGCTCGACAGTGTCTCAAGAGGGTCCCGGACACCACAGGGTCCCAGGGAGGGTGACTCGGGCAGCAGGCGAGCCCAGCAAATGCACCCAATGGGGCTCACAGCAAGGGGTTGGCTTAGAGGCCCTGGTTTTAGAGGGATGGCGCCTGGATTTGGGGGTGTCTCCCTGTACAGACATGTCTCTTCCCCTGCACCCTCTGCTGTTCTCATTGCCGCCCTGGTTAACGGTGACCCTAGTGCGGGCAGTGGGGTGATGTGAGCAGACCCTGCCTCGCTCTGCAGCCTGGATACGTCTCAGGCTGATCGCTACAGCCTGGGGGGGGGGCTCTGCCCCTCGCTCCCCCCCATTCATCACATCCTGCCCCATCAGAGCTGCTCTGCGACTGGAGCCAGCCTGACCCCTGCCTAAGACAGCCCCCTCCCCCAGACAGACACCTCCTCCCCTCGCTGCTTTCTGCTCACCTGGGCAGCTCCGGGCACGAGGGCAGGCAGCAGCGAAGGGATTAATTCCGGGTGAGGATAGCCCAGGGGGAGTGAAACAGAAAACAAGCTACAAAACTCCGCCTTGGATTCCACCCGCTTCCCTCCTCGCCTCCCACGGGCGGCATTTATGGGGGGCTGGGAGGCAGTAGCCCCTGACCTCCACTGCCCTGGGAGCTGGGCAAGACCCCCACCCCAAGTCCACTCCCCAGCTGGCTGCCAAGTGGGGAGCAGTGCAGATGGGGGCACTTTCCCTCTCCCCTTTATTTTTCCCAGGGCCCCTGGCCAGAGCATCTGTCACCCCCCTCTCCCTCCCCGGAGACTGGTGGGGGGAGAGGTCCCCCTGCCCCACCCTGCTGTCATTGCTCACCTGAAAGCAGAGCCCACTCATGTCCCCGTCTGCCTACTCCACTGACTCCCCCCCCCCATTTTGTGTCTCTGAGCCTCCATCACACACAGTGCCGACCTGCCAAGCTCCCTTCCCTCCCCTGCCCCCACGCCCGACACTGCTGAGCCGGGGGGCTGTGGTCCTGCGGGAGGGAGCTACCCGCCCCCGGGTCTCTGTTCCCCCAAACCTGCCACGGAGCCGCTGTCAACACGTTACAGGCAAACACCCCCGAACCACAGGCAGGCCCCCGCTTGCCTGGGCCAATTCACCCCCCCAACACCTCTCTCCTCCCTCCATTCCCCAGCGCTCTGTCGCCTGCCTGGATGGGCCCCCCACATCTCTGACGATGCCTCGGGGCCATGAGGGGCAGCCCGTCGGGGTCCTGCGGGTGCCCGCGAGTCACTGGGTTTCCCAGGGCCCAGGCTCGGGGCTGGCAGATTCCCGGGAGTCCAGCCAGGGCCTGTCTACGGAGGGGCAGGCTGGTCACACCCCACGCGGGGAGAGCCGGGCGATGGGTGTCCAGTCCCTGCGCTGCTACCACTCGGTCAGTGACCCCCGCACAGTCTAGGCACATTTCCATCCCTGTCTCAGCCCCACCCTGCTGCAAGACCTGAGCCGGTCTCCTGCCCTCCCCTTTTGTTTTGTCTAGTTGCAAAATAAACTCCCCGGGGCCCAGACGGGGCTGTGTGTTCTTGGCACAACACACCAGTGCGTGGCACCCACACCGGAGGGCCTAGCAACTGTATTTCTGGAGGACACACCGGCCCGCCGGGGGTCACTGCATGGACGGTGCTGTAGCGGCTGTGTCTGGCTCACAACAGAGGCTACGTCTGTTCTGCAGGCTTCTTTCGGATCTTCCGGAAAAACTTCTTTGGAAAGAGAACGTCACGCACAGCCAAAGCACAATGGAAAAGCGATCTGTTTCTCAAGAAAAACTCTGCGGTGTAGACACACCCAGAGTGAGGGCACTGAACTGGGCCAGTGTGAACTTTTAGGGCCCAGAAAACCCTAAAAGTTTGTCAGAAGGGAACAAAAGTTTCTGCCCAGCACAGTGTTTTTTAAGCCAGATTCACATTCACAGTACTGTGCTGTCTACACTGGCCCTTTTGGGCAAAAGTCTTTCAGAAAAAGACTTTTGCCCGAATGGGAGCAGCATAGTCTTTCCGGAAAAGCACTGATGATTTTACAGGAGATTGTCAGTGCTTTTCCGGAAATTCAAGCGGCCAGTGTAGACAGCTGGCAAGTTTTTCTGGAAAAGCGGCTGATTTTCCGGAAAAACTTGCCAGTGTAGACACAGCCTCTGTGTCTGTGCAGCGCCCAGAACAAGGGGGCCCTGATCCCAGCTGGGGCAGGGACTGTCTCTTGCTGTGTCTGTGCAGCGCCCGGCACAACGGGGACCTGGTCTCAGTTGTACCCTCAAACTGCTGGTTGAACGTAGCAATAAGATTTTTGCCTTCTTGCTGCTTAGCACCGTGGTTAAAGGGCTTCTGTGCAAAACTCTTCACACTTTGTGTATTCAGGGATTGTCCCTGGGAATTGTGCCTGGCCAGTAAGAGCACAGCCTGACTCTTCCAATGGCCTGTGTCTCCCCCCACCCCACATCCCGGGGTACATGCTTTGCACTGGGAAAAAGACACGGCTGCCTTTATAGGCAGAGAGCAGGGAAAAGCCCCGCCCCATAGGACATTTCCCACCCAGCATGTGGGAGGAGTTTCCCCTCATTCTGGGGGCAGCCCCTCCCCAGCAGGCAGAGGGAGAGACAAGGAGGAGGAGGACAGAGAGAGGAGACCCGCTCACTCTCATCAGCTCATTTGTCCTTGGGGGGGGGGGGGTGCTTGCAGCCTCAGTGGCAGGAGGAAGCTGCTGCCTCAGTTTCTCTGCTGGGGTGGGGGGGGGGGGGGGGAGGGGAAAGGAGCCATTCCCATGAGGCCCTAAGGCTTGCCCAATAAAAACTCATTTTCTGGGATGTGGTTTATTATAAAAATATATGTGCACACGCCTGCCTGCAGACGTCTATTCAGCATGGTCCAGCCCTCCCCAAAGGCTATGGCACCTCTCCATTCCCGCCCAGTCCTCCAGCAGGGCCTGTCTCCAGCCCCCGGTGCTGCACGAGAGGAACTTGAGTCCTTGTGCCAGGCTGCAGGGCTCAACCCAACCCCTTCACTTCCCAGCTGCAGGGCTACCGCATCCTTGGACTCATCCCAGGTGTCCGGCCCCAGCCCCACAGCTCCGGCCCTGAGCCACCGACAGGAGGGAGGTGGTAGGTTCAGCTGCTTCCTGCAAGCTTGAGTCAAAAAGGTTCTTTTCTGGGCCCCAGACCAGAGTCCAGGAGCTAAGTCCTCTCCCAGCCAGCAGTCCGTGAGAGGCAGAGCAGCTGCCTGGACTGGCCGCTGGCTGTTGTGCGTCTCACCTGTCCGACTGTTGCTGGGGTGTTGGGCTGTCGGTTGACAAAGACTGCATTGTGGGCACCTGTGGCTGGGAAAAGGTCGCAGCCAACCGAGGTCCAGGGAGGGATGTGAAGGGGCAGGCTCCAGCTGTCATTGCCACAAGGGGGCGCTGTGATCCGGTGGATCAAGCTGTATCGCTACCCATTTGGTTCAGCATTCACAGAACAGAAGAGTCTCACCGTATCTTAAACAACGTTTTATTGCACTCAGGAGCAGTTTTAAAAGCTCTCTCTATATATGCATATTTAGTACTAAGCAATTACAACCGCATTAAAAAGGCATCACAAGCCTGAAAGGGCATTAAAAGCAATATTTAAATGGATAATGAACTATCTACATCTAAGCTTTAATCCAATTTAGCAGCCTAATTCTTCATTCAATTTAACACACACTCACCCTCTTGGGCTGGCCAGACCCCAGGTAATGTTGGTTAATTTGGTTGAGGCGGAAGTCTGACGTGCACGTCACCCCAATATGCTGAATCGATGGACTCCAACTGATGGGGGAAAAATTGTGTGGTACATATCCCCTCGGCAGGGGCCAGTCCAGTGAGATGCCATCCACGGGTTGCACACAGTCCAGGTGGGATAATGTCCGTTAGTGACACCCCCTTCTCCTTACTGGTGTGTCCACAACTGATCGAGAATATCCGGTGTCTGCACAGCTTGCCTCACCACGCGTGTGAAACAATGATCTGTCCTTGGTTAGATTCTTCCCTTGTTACTTGTTTTTATCTGGCAGGTGTCATGGCTCCTTCCCCACTCTGGCATGATAAATGCAGAAGTGGGGGCCAGCAAGTGTACCCCAAAGCCTTCTCTACCAGGCTTTGGTATAAAACTTCCCCCCAAGATCTTAAAAACCTAGATCTTGGGAATAAAACTTCCGCTGCCACCACCCAAATGTTGATAAAGAAATCAGGGGAAAGATCATTTGGGAAATCTCACCCCTAAAATAAAAATCAGGGCACACCATTAACCACTGCCCGGTTAATGAAAAGACAAGAAAGAACTTTTATTATTACAACAATATTCCTGTTGCAACCATAATGACTAGATAGGAGGTAACAAAATATACTCATGGAGAAACTCCATGGGCCTAGAACTTAGTTACAAAGAAAAGCCAAAACATCTTTTAAGCAGGGCCAGATCTCAGATCCCGCACCCAACCCTTAAAACAATAAAACCTAACGAAACTACCTAAACTTTACCCTACTTACAGAAAATGAAGAATGGTGTCTTGGAGAGAGAGAGAGACATGCTTGTCCCTCTCTGTAGCTGCAGAGCACTCTCCCAGAGAGACAAAAGGAGAAAGGACAAAAACCCATATTCCTTTGTCCCAGTTTGAAAGTCCCACCTACATTCCTATTGGTCACTCCACCTGGCTAGGTGTAGTTAACCCCTTAATCCCCAGGCTGCTGGCTAACCCTCATCATCATGACAGCAGTGCTGGGAACGCTGCCTCAGCCACATACACAGTTCTTTTATTTCCACAGTCCTTTCTCTCCAAGTTGTAAAGGAACCATAATCCTCTGGACGTCAGCACGGCCTCTCTTGAGCTCACTTTCTGTAGATTCACTCATGCCAACCGTTCACACTACCCATGATTCAAGACGACATTACACCTGAACCCAGGGGCTGCCCTCAGCCGGGGAGGGACACGGGTTTTGGTTCCATCCCATCAGCTCATGAGCTGTCCGCAAACGCTCAGCTCTTTTTCCTTGGAGCCCTCACACGGGCCAACAGGAGGCAGACACCCCTGGGGGAGGGGAGCTCTGTGCTGTCCTCCAGCGAGTGTCTCCTTGCCTTGATGCTGGGGCTGTCCCCCTTCGCCAGCACATCACGTGCCTTGCACACTGTGGCCACTTGGGACAGCCCCACGGACAGGACCAGGTCGCCTCATTCGGGCTGCGGTGACTTGACTCCGCCTTCTGGGCTCCGGGCGGGTTCGCTGCAGATCCAGCGACCTTCCCCGGAGCAGTGCGAGCTGCCGCAATGGCCGTTGCTGAGAAACGCGCACCACTCGCCGCCCGCTATCGCAAACCTGCAACACACAACGAGCCGCCCCACCCGGCGATTAGCGCAGCCATGCGCCCCAAAACCACAGAGCCTGCCTGGGGGGGCCCCAGGAACCAGACTTCCCCAGCCCCGGCAGGAAGTGGCCTCAGTCATGGGGTTAACCATAAAGTTACCAGGTGAGTTAAAAAAAATTACTGGACCCACTTGATCTCAGATGGGGGCAGGGGGACTGGCCAGGAGGTGAGGGGAGGGGCAGCTGGTGGGAAGCAGGGCTGGCCAAGGGAGAGGGGGGGTCGTTGGGGGCAGTGGAGCTGGACGGGGGAAATTGGAGGGGGGAACCAGCCAGAGGGAAGCAGGCTGGGGGGGGGGGTGTCGTCGGGGCCAGCAGGGCTGGCCAGAGGAGATCAGACAGGGGAACTGGCCAGTGGGAAGCAGGGCTGAGGTGCGGGGTGAGGGTTGGGTGCAGCGGGGCTGGCCAGAGGAAATCAGGAGGAGGAGGGGAGAACTGGCTGCCGGAAGCAGGGCTGACGGGGGCAGCGGGGCTGGCCAGGGAAGATCGGGAGGAGAAGTGGGGGAAAACTCACCAGCCACTGAATTCGGTGCCATCAGTCCATTTCCAGGGCTGGCCTGGTTCCCGCCGGAGCCCGATCCAATACCTGGAGTTGGGGTCTTTATAGCGCCTTATGAAATCCTGTCACAAGGAGGAAAGGACGCGAGTCAGGTGTGCACCCTGGAAGGTTTGTGTGATTGCACACGGGGTGTGCGACTTGGCCAGGGGGCTGTGTTGCCAAGGATGCTGTACGACTGTGCTCGACCAGAGGGGGGCGCCCTCCCGAAAGGTGAGTCCCACCCTGTCGCACAGACGGTTTCCTATATGGCTGGAGCCGAATGGAACATTGCAAGCGGAGTTATTTCAGCCTCTCGTCCTGGGTCCGATGCTTTGACATTTGTTTTTATCCCAAATTTCCCTTAGGCTGGACATGCTAATTTGCGACCAGCGCTGGTATTTAGCAGCCTCCTGGCTCTGCATCCCAGGCCTTTAAACACTCCTGTTCCTGACCCAACCCCTTGATTTACTGCGACCTGTGTCCTGGCTGGTGGCTTTCGTAACACCACAGAGCCTGGAGTCCCGGGATTACAGGAGACCCTCGTCTTTCCTAGGTTTCTAGCCCTCGTGGTTGCCGAGAAACTTGAAAATGTGAGCCCCCAAAAGCTCTGACACTGGAAAAATTAGAAGCCCTCGTGGCTGTTGTTTTAAGACCAGTTGCATGGTTTGGGGGGGTCCTGATTGTTGAGTTTAAAATGCCTGGACTAGCAAGGCTGCTCTTCTCACATACAAGGGGCTGGGAAACATCTGGATCCCCCTGCTGGGAATTCCCTGGGAATAGGGGGTAGGCACATTAGCCCCACATGGCTCCGACTCCGTGCCCGGCGTGTGGGGAGGATGGGGCGTGGACAGAGCACTCAGAGCTCCAGCTGTTCTGGGCTGGGGGAAGTTGCCCTAAATTCAAGCAGCCAGGACAAGCCTTTGCCACCCCCACCCCGTGCAGCCCAGAATCGGTCTCACCATCTCCTGCGGCGAGTCAATCCCAGCCAGGGAGGCACCGAGGGCTGAGCAGTTCTTCTGGCTGTTGTTCCAGGTTGCTTCAGACTCTGAGAAATAGTAACACTTCCCCCGGTACCCGACCCAGCCATCGGGGCAGGCAGTCACAGAGCAGGCAGCAGCCGTTGGAGACGGCTCAGGTATCCTGTCTGGAGAGGAGAAAGCAGCAGGGTGAGAGATTTGTGCCCAGCCTGGCATTACCCAGAGATTTTTTCTCTCCTCCCACTCCCCTGCTCCCTGCCGGCACCGCGCTCGCTAGTCATGGTCTAAGCAGGGGAGTGAGGCTACGTCTACACTACGAGTTTTCTCTGCACAAATATGCTAATGAGGGACTCATTTGCATGAGTCGTGATAGCATTTGCATATTTTCTGCCGATCCGTTTTTGCACTGGGGTTTTTGCACAAAGCCCTCTTTTCCCGCAAGATCCTTATGCCCCCTAGAAGGCGGTGTACCGTTCTTGTGGAAAAAGGGGGGGGTTTTGCGCAAAAAGAAAACACCCACATGGCTTGTTTTTGCACAGAAATGGATCGGTAGAAAATAGGCAAATGAGATTACGACGCATGCAAATGAGTCCCTCATTAGCATAATTTGGACAGAGAAAGCTGGCAGCGTTGATGTAGCTTGAACGTGTGTCCCTGAGGGGGTGCTAACGCTTTGGGAAGGATGGGATCTAGCCACAGAAATGGCCCAGCCTTTGATGTGGTATCCATGGAACAGCACTGAGCACCGTGACCCTAAATGTTCCTCCCGACGGGAGGGGAGGAGGAGGAGACAACACCATGACTCCCAGCCCTGGGTAGCCACATGTGGGGGAAATGGCCGAGTGAGCCAACAGCTGGTGGGAATTTGAGGGGGGCGGGGGCAGACCCCACAGCAAAGCACGGAGCTCAGCAAAGTCAGATGTGAGGGCTGAAGCAATGGGGGCAGGGGGGCAGCAGGTGAGGGGGAGAAATTGGGTGGGTCTCTGGCATTTCCAGCACTGAGTGCGCGGCGCAGAGAGGGGACCCGTGCGGGCGCCGCACTCACCTGGCCGGGCCGCGAGGATGATGATGAGGATGACGACCAGGCTGGCCAGGAGAAGAACGAGAAGCAGGTTCAGAACCGCGCAGCGCTGGGCCAACGCTTTCAACCGAAACCACAAACCTGCAAGAGAAATCGCCGATCATGCGCATGCTGCTGGCTGGGAGGGGCGGGGTCTGAACTATTAGTAACAGGTGCAGCCGGGTTGTTTCTTTGTTTTTTTAAGGAAGGGGAAGGATATCTTGCAAAGAGCAGGAAGTGAAAATTTTCACTCCAAATTGAGGGGGAGGGGAGGCTTTCAACTTAAAAAAAAAAAAAAGTGGGTTTCAACAGTGTTTTCCCTTTAAACTCAGCCCGGAGACAGGGTTCTCTGCAAAGGGAGAGGAGACCCCGACATTTCCTGGATTCGTCTCCTGGTTTCAAACACAAAAATGTCTTCCCCTCCCCTCTCCCCCAAACAATAACTTGTCTGTTGGAAAGGAAGACGGGTCTGGGTTCTACGTGACACCCTGAAAACATCGGACCAAAGGGATTCACAGGGAGGGGGGAGAAATCTCTTGTTAAAGAAACCCACTTCCACTCAGAAGTTGAAGGAAATTTGACCAGCCCATCCAAGACTAGGAGGAAGTGAGGTGAATACGGAGGGACTGAGATAGAAGGATCTGTGGACACGTCTATACTTCGTGCAAGATCGACTTCTGGAGGTCGATCTTCTAGCATTTGATTTAGCAGGTCTAGTATAGACCTGTAAATCGAGCGCCGAGGGCTATCCCTGCTGGTGTCCAGTACTCCGCCTTCTGCTAGAGGAAGGGAAGCCAACACAGCTCGGTTTAAGGTAAGCCCACTCCAGCTATGCATTTTCTGTACCTGGAGTTGCGTACCTTAAGCTGACCTGGTCTAGTATAGACCACGGTTACATCTACACTGCACGGCTATTTCGGAATAAATTATTCCAGAAGAGCTATTCCGAAATAGTGCATCTACACTGCAGGGAAGCCTCAAAATCAGTCCAAGACAGCCCATCTCGATTTAGAGCCCCAGGAGGAATAATTTAGAATGGCCCTGGGGAGGGGCTATTTTGAAATAGCAGCAGAGGCGTGTCTACACACGCCTTATTTTGAAATAGCTATTTCAGAAGAGGCGTTATTCCTTGCGGAATGAAGGTTTACAAGTTTCAGAGTAAGCTGCCCGTTATTCGAAATTATTTCGAAATAGTGGAATGGCTGTGCAGACGATCGCGTTCTCAAAATAACGGTGGTGTGTAGACACACCCCAAGCCTCTGTGCCGACCCTGGAAGGCAGTAACTGTTTTGTGTCTTTTCATACAGATCAGCCACTAGAGGGAGACCAAGGCCCACGTTAATACGGGTTCCACGTGGACGGGGAGGTGTAGAAGGACCCCAAAGAGACTGACCTGAAAACTTCTCATCCTTGTGCGCGGTGCCATTTGGGAGTAGATTTGACCTTGTCTCCCCGTTCTCCATCTTTCGGGGGTCTGAGAGATCCGTGGCCATGTTTGCCTGAACCATCCTTCCACAGCCAGGAACTATGGGCCGTGGTCACTGTGGGTCCGGCAGAGCCTTATGGAAAGGAGCAGCTCACAAGTTCAGTGCAGCGAGTAGTTTGGCTACGTGGGGTGATCAGGGAAACCCCCCTTCCAATATCACTGGATGGGGAGTTTGGCCCGAATGCCCCGACCAGCCAGGGTGGGGCTGAGCCGGGTTCCAGCGAGCTGTTCCAAAGCTCCCCTGGGTGCTGCTTTTATCCCCACAGCCAGCCCAGCCTCGGCAGGCGCCGATCAAACCAGCTGCAGGTGCTGAAGGATCCCAGCTCCGTGTCTCTTCCCTGGCGCCTGGCGGGGAGGTAGGTTCCTGTGGAGAGAATTGCCGGGTCACTGGGGCTGGCTGGTGTCGCTGGTTTATCTCCCCAGCGGGGGCAGGTGGAGCCGACAGAGCCGGGGCTGTCCTGGTCTCTGCAGCCATTGTCGGCTGAAGTCTCCCAAAGCCCCTGACACACACAGGGAGGAGCAAGCGGGATGGGGCCAGTCCCATGGACAGAGAGTGGGGCCAGCCCCCCGGCAGGTGTGACCTGGGGCAGCCCCACTCAAATACCTGAGCCTTGCCCCCCCAGCTGGTGAAATGAGCCAGTGCCCCACTGGGGTTACCCCTCACCCGCTGCAGCTCTGATTGGTGATGTCTGAGTGTAGAGTTGCACCTGCCACACCTGAACAGCAGGAATGATCAGCAGGAGGGTCAGGAAACTGCTGTACCGGACAGTGATGGAATCACCCGTCCCTCCCACACCCCCACTGCTTAGAAGCTGGGGCTTGTATCTTGCCACAGAACGTTCTGGGGAGACCTTCCCACTCCGTGTTACTGTGCACTGTGCAGTACTGACGGTTATCACTCAGGACGGCCCCATCATCCTTAGAAATGTAAAGAGTCGGGCAGGAGTCAAAAAAGATCAATGGGATCTTGTGGCAGGGAGTTCCACAGGTCAGCCACGCCTGGTGTGAAAACCTATTCCCTGCTGTCAGATTGGAATGCGGTGCCTTTGTGAATTAGGGAGGGGTTCAGACTGCACTTTTGGGGGAACAGAACAAGAGCCCTGGCAAGACAGGTTTGACAACACCCGCCTCCTTAGTGGAAATGGTCTGAAATCACATTTCAATCTGGCAATAAACAGACACAAAGGCAGCTAACTACACAAATTATTTTTTTTACAGCTCGCCTATGCTTTTAGCACAGCAGAAGCAGGCTGTGGCCAAGAGACGGCGGGAGCTGGTTCTTCGGCGCTGCCTGATATTCCAACACGCAGCTCCCATTGGCCAGTTTCTTGCCAGAAACCTAGTTTTAAAACAGAAAGGGAGCCCTGTAGCCAAGTTTCTGCCTGGGGCAAGGTACGGAGCCTGCCTGGGGCTCTCTGCTGCCTTGGTGGGCCAGATTCGTCCCACAGGCCGTATTTTGCGCTGGCCTGGTCTGGATCATCCCTGAGAGGCACCTGTCCAACCTGCTCTTCCAAACAGTAATTCCTCACTTAACACTATCGATGCATTTCTGAAAATATTTGTGCTGAGCGAAAACATGCTCTGTGGGGTCAATTTTCCCCATTAAAAATAATGGAAAAGTGGGGGTTGCATTTCAGGCGGCAAAGTCAATTTTTTGTTGGTGCTGGGTCATTAACATCAGCATTAGATCTCTAGCAACACAAGTCGCTGCGGTTTGTTAAAACACAAAGATAAACCCGTGAATGAGCAGAGGAGCGCTGTGACCACGTGTATTCATCCATTCATGCGTATTACCACTGTTTTCACCAACGTATACCGCCGTGCGAAATAGGCTGCACTTAATTATTTTTGTGTTATTTCAGGGACTGTCGTGTTATTCAAAAAACTTTCCCTAAAAATAAAAAGGTGCTACTGCAAAAACGTGTTAAGCGGGCACGTGTTAAATGAGTAGTTACTGTACCTCCAGGGATGGGGATTTCACAACCTCCCTAGGCAACTTATTCCAGTGTTTAACAACCCTGACAGGTAGGAAGTTTTTCCTAATGTCCAACCTCAACCTCCCTTGCTGCAGTTTACGCCCATTGCTTCTTGTTCTATCCTCAGAGGCCAAGAGAAACAATTTTTCTCTCTTCCTTGTAACACCCTTTTAGATACCTGAAAGCCGCTCTCATGTCCCCCCTCAGTCTTCTCCTTTCCAAACTAAACAAGCCCAATTCTTTCAGTCATCGCTCATACTTTCATCATTCTTCTTGCTCTTCTCTGGACTTTCTCCCATTTCTCCACATCTTTCTTGCAATGTGGAGCCCATTAACTGGACACAATACTCCAAACGAGGCTTAATCAGCGCAGGGAATGGAGTGCAGGGCAGGCAAACTGCTAAATTGCCAGTCCTCATTGTGTCCGTAACGAGGCTCGGCAGAACGTTTATTTCTTTAGCATTTTGACGGAGAATAGGGATTTTTAAGCATCCATGCCCTGCCCACCAATCATCCATTTAAAATTTTCACAGCTACACAAACTTGATAGCGCTCCAGGCAATTGTTCAATGAGAAGCGGTTGTGGTGAGCCACAAGTCATGGGTGGTAAGGCATGAACTCAAATGCTGACCTCACACACGAACGACCAATCAGATTTGGTGTTACTCTTCCTTCACTGTAAATCCTCATCAGAAAAAGTACAGTGACTGCAAAGCTTGGAAGACTCGTTTCCCATATCTGCATTTTGATCACCCGCCACAGAAATATTTGTACAGCCTGTGGGTGGGGGAGGAGTGAAATTGATGTTTGCCAGCTTTCCCAAGAGACAGCGGATTCTCCCCAGCCCAGGCATGCCATGTGAGAAGGAAAGAGAACCGGGATGCAGAAAACGCAGCAGTTTCTCCATTAAGGCTACATCTAGACTGTAGGCGTCTTCCACAAAAACTTCTTGCACAAGAGCGTGTCCACAATGCAAGAGCGTCCAGACTGCATGGACTCCGTTTACAGGCTGGCTGCCAGGGTACCTGTGCTTTTTTCAATTGCTTCTTTTTGCACAACCCCCCTCCTCATTCTGCATCCACACACCCCTTTTGGCACAAGAGCGCCTGTGCTAAAAGGTGTGCTTCCTCGTGGAAAGGGGTATCCCTATTGTGCAAAACCCCTCTGCTCTTTCAATTTTTCTGTGCACAAACGCACTCGAGGTCTGGACGCTCCACTCTGTAGTGTAGACATGGTAAGAGTCTAGGGCAGTGGTCCCCAACGCGGTGCCCGCTGGTGCCATGGCGCACACCGGGCCATTTCTGTGCGCCCGCCGAGTGATCGGGGCCAGTCCCGCCTGCGGGCACGTGGTGCCAGCCCCTGAGCGCGCAGCATATGGATGGCCCCGCCTCCGGGTGCACGGTGCAAGGGCTGTGCCGGCCCCGTGTGCGCGGCGTATGAGTGTCCCCACTCCTGGGCACGTGGCACAGGAGCAGCACCGGTCTCAGGCATGCAGTGGATGGGTGCTGCTGGCTCCTGGGCGTGTGGTACAGGAGCGGCGCTGGCCCCAGGAATGCGGCGCATGGGCAGCCCTGGCCCCTGGGCGCACAGCGTATGGGTGGCCCCACCCCTGGGTGCCCGGCGCATGAGTGGCCCCACCCCCGGGTGCCCGGCAGCCCCAAAAGGTTGGGGACCACTGGTCTAGGGACACATCCTGGGAGCCCGTTTCTCCCTGCCTGGCCCCTTGTGCCATTCCTGCCTCCTGCCCGGGGGGATGACATGTCCCCGGGTTGGCATTCTCCCCATCACCCCTGGGCCGTGCCAGCAAAGTACAGGGAGAGAGACAGACGCTTTCTGCAAGCAGTGAGCAAAGAGCAAACAGACTTTTCTCTCTAGATTGCTCATCGCTCGGCTGAGCCCCTGCCGAACACACCTCCCCACGCACTCATCCAGCAGCCTCCCTCCCAGCCCTATAGAAATGCCACAGACACACACACACCCACACACACACACCCCCAAAGGAGCTGGGTGAGCAATTTAATGAGTCACTGGAGTTTAAACTCAGTGTGTCTCTCGCAGGAAGGGAAGCAGCTGCCCTGCCCTGTTTGCAGGAGGGATTTTTCTCCCCACAGGGCCAGGCAGATCTGGTCCTGAGTGGGGCAAGATCCGGCAGCTCTGGGGGGCCCAGCAGAGCCCACGGCTTGCCCCACCTGCAACCAGCTGGGCAAAGGAGCTGGCTTCGTAGAGACAATGCAGGGGAGGGGCGGTACCAGCCTGACCCCCCCCCCCCCCGCAAGGACCTCACCCTCCCCGGCAGGTACCCCCGCCTGCAGCGGTCTGCTCACCTGCTCGGCAGCCGCGACCCGCCCTGCAGCCGCTAAAGGTTTAACTCCGTTTGCGAGCACAGAGCTATAGGCTCGCGCGCCCCGCTCCAGGTCCCTTTTATAGGATGCACCGCCAGTCCCGCCCCGCCCCCTTGCTCTGATTGGAGAGGCGGGAGGGGGGCGTGGCAATAGGGCCAAAGGGAACTCCCCCCACCAGAATGAGTGCAGCCTGCAGCCCAGAACCTGCGACACGGATTCCTGTAGGAACAGAGCGCAGCGTCACCCAAGCGCACCCCAGACCCTGGGGTTTGCCTGGGCCATGCAGCCTGGGTAGGACCTACAGGAATAGGTGTCAGCCAGGAGGGCAGGGGAAGCCGGCCCCAATGCCCCTCCCCCTTCTCAGAGCTGCTGGGGGGGGGGGCAAGTGGGGCAATTGGCCCCCCCATGAGAATGTGTGAAGTCTGAGACAGGGAGTGCCAGGAAGGGGCCCCCGAAATTGCTTTGCCCCAGGCTCCCTGACTCCTCTGGGCAGCCCTGCCCCTTCTAGCCCCCTTCCCGCACTGCAGTGACCAAACCCAGTCTCCAAGGGGGGGGGTTGTGTTGGCGGGTCGGGCGGCGTGTGCCGGCTGCCGGTTTGTAATCACTGGCCACGTGCCGGGCTGGGCAGGCTGGCGCATCCATGGGGAAGCAGGGCGGAGCGCACAGGGCAGGTTTCCAATTGCAGACAGTATTTAAATACCGGGCTTGATTGGCATTTTCGGTATGCTTCATTGGCCTTCCTAGTTCAAAGTAGGAGGCAAGTGTAGACGTACCCAGTGTTTACACATGGGGATCCGAGGCCCAGAGAGATTTTCCAGGCGTGTCGATTGTTGAGATCTCTGACACTCCGGGGCGCCTGTGAGCACCGGGCAGTTGGAAACAGGCCGACGCTGCGGCTCACCCCAGGGCTCAGACACCCCCTGAGACACCTCACCCCGGCTGAGCCTCTGCGGTCCGGGACTCTCAGGCCAATGGACGTGGCTGGATGAGAGAGCCCCGGCGGCAGAGGTAGAACGGAGCCGGCCGGTGGGGCCAACGCAGCAGCCCAGCCGGGAGGCTGGTACCCCATCCTCCAAGAGCTCCCCTGGTGCAGCACGCTCCCTCCTGGGACCAGTCCGGTCCCAAGGGTGCCGGGCCAGGGAGGTCCAACCTGGGTAATCCCTGGCCAGAGGCGAAGACAGAGATTTCTCAGCGACCCCCTCAGCCGTTCCAGGTGAGGAGCAGTTCCCCCGCCAGCGGAGGGACTCGCCCCCGCAGGCCTTCCCAGCACTGCCTGGTGTGTGTGGGAATCCAGTTCCAGGCACGGCTGCCCGTGCCTGTCAGCCCCCCCGAGGAAGTAACACGTCCCCTCCCCCATGCAGCCTGAGGCTCAGAGAAAGAGGGTCCCTGGTGGGTGGCTCAGGGCTGGGGCCCGGCCTCCCTTCCCCTCCTGAGCAGCCCCCCGCGGCCTCCCCTTCCTGCCAGAAACCTTCCCCCCCGACCCTTCCCAGCTCTGCCTGCAGCACCCTGCCCCCCAGCTCCCACCCAGAGGGGTTGTGTCCCCCCAGCCCTGACGCCTGCACCTCCCCCTCCGCTCTGAGTCCCCACATCCCCAAGACCTAGTCCCGACTCCGGCACCCTCCAGAGCCCCAGCCACTGCTCTGAAGGACCCAAGCAATGCCAGGTAAATCTATCTATCCCCATCCAGGCCCTCTATCTATCTATCCCCACACCCCCCTCTAGCTAGCTAGCTATGAATGTGTCTGTCTGTGTGTCTGTCTGCAAGTCCGTTCCTTCAAGAACTCGTCCTAACCCCTCCGAGCGAGGGCCACCAAACGTGGTTGCAGTTTCCTCGTCTCCTAGCGTGAAGCAAGGTCGGGGGTTGGTTGTGCCAGGACACCCGGCAGCCTGGGAAAGGGGCTGTTTTCCGTAACATGCAAAGGGAGGGGCTGCTGTTCAGAGGGATGCACATGAGAGCAGCTACTGAGCGGAGAGGGGAGAGCTCTCCTGCAGAGTGACCAGTGAGACCCACCAGGATCCCCCAGCCAGTGCAGGGACCCCGCCAGGTGACTCTTGAACCCGGCTCCTGGGAAGCGCCGTGGGACCAGAAAGCCCCGGCTATCGAATTAGAAGTAAAGAGGCTGGGCCCGGCCCAGGGGTGAATGTGTGTGAATTAGAACGTTGGACTAGTTCAAACAGGACACGCCTGCTTTACTGATCCAGACTCTAAACCGTGGATAAACACCAGCTGGCTTGGACCCAGGCCCTCCCGGCAATGAGTCTAAAAAAAGCTCATAAAAGACGACTCATTTTGAAAGTCATGCTATTGCCTTGGTGCGCTGCAGGGACAGTGACTCAACCGCCGGCATTTTCGAGTTGTGGCAAATCTGTCTCATGAAACATCCTGAACCCTCTTTGGAGGGAATTTTTTTGGTCAGGATTTTCCCTCTGAAGGCAAGGGTGAATGTGAATTACATTTTCTTACAGGTCCTGTCCTGTTGCAACCCAGCACCCTGCCAGCTTTTTAAACAGCTCCCTGCTGGCTTTTGCGGCAGCTCAGCTCTTGCTGCAGCTGCACCCCAGGTCGCGCCCGCTTGCTTTCGTCTGTGTAGCTGGCGTCACCCGGCGTCTGGCCTGCGGTGGGGCAACGCCGCCCTTCCCCCACAGGGGTCCGGGCCCTGCGGCTCACAGGAGCAGCGTGGCTGTGACCCAGCAGAGAGCCGGCCCTAGGCACATGGGGACCGGGAGGCGGGGGGCTGCTCTCTGGACCTGGTTGGGACTCGCTTGGTGGCAAAGCCCCATGGTCAACGCAAGGGGGATGTCGGCACGTTTCTGCCCCATCCCCAATGGATTCCAAAGTTTTGGGGAAAGTTCTAGGCAGCACCCTACGGATCTGGGTAAAAAACAGGGGTGGGGAAAGGGGCTCACAGACACCCCCGGATGCTAGGCTGGCTCCCCATCTCCTCTAACCAGCCCTGGCTCGGCTGCAGCAGCTCCCACCCAGGCCCCCGGGGCTGTCCTGCCGGCCGCCTTGCTACGCCGCCGGGAGCCAGGCAGGGGAAGGGGGCCCCCGGCTGGGGCTGCCCCAGCCCCTACCCCTCTGGGTGCCCTTTCAGGAACAGAGGGGCTGCGTGTGCACAATAGTGGGGTTTGGGCTCAGACCTGAGTCAGAGCTGGGTTTACAATGCCGTGTAGACAGACCCTTCAGTGCCTATTCCCAGATTTAGGTGCCTAAACTGCCCTATGTTAAGCCCCCCTGCAAATTCACAAAATCCCTGCTTAGCAGCTGCACCTAAACTCGCTCAGCCGGCATTCCCTGTAAGCTGGGCTCTTGGAAGGCCATCCAAGAGAGATTCAAATGCCACCCGCCAGCTGATTACCCATTGCCACTAGCAGCTGTTCCAACTGTTCCAACTGGTGGTGCACTTCCACTCAGTGCCTGTAACAAAATTTATTCCACACACACACACACACACACACACACACACTGGGGAGGGGGAAAATTAGAGGGAACCAACGTTTTCACCAATGTTTCTACCTCAGGGCATGAACCCCACTGCCTCCCTCTAGGAGGCCGGGGCCTTCTCCTAGCATGATCCAGGAACTGAATCACAAATTGGAGATGGGTGGAGACACCCCCTCTCATGTATATAGGACCTGATCCGGAAGCATGCTCATGGATTGACTTAGTATCCTAACCTAGGCAGGGAGTGGAAACTCCATCCCTAGAGGTGTTTCAGTCCCGGCTTGACCAAGCCCTGGCTGGGATGATTGAGTTGGGGTTGGGCCTGCTTTGGGCAGGAGGCTGGACCCGACACCTCCTGAGGACTCTGCCAGCCCTGGGACTCTCTGTTCTGACTTAATGACGAACACAGGGAAAGAAACGGGCCAATCAGCCCACAAAAGTCAGTTTCTTTTAAGCGGTTCCCAGGTTAAAAGGCTACTAGTTAAATCCAAAACATTGCAGCTGTTCCCAGGAGTGTAGGACCCTGGGGGCAGAGCGGTGGGAGGGGACTAGATTCTAGGGCAGGTACAAGTTCTCCACAAAAATATGCTAATGAAGGACTAATTTGCATGAGTCACCATCTAATTTGCATATTTTCTGCAGGTCCGTTTTTGCGCTGGGGTTTTTGCACAAAACTCCCCTTTTCCCGCCAGATCAGTAAACCTCCTTTTTTGGGGCGTAACGAACAAAGGGCCCTTTAAAAGCAGAGGAGCTAAGTGGATTGGCCAAGAGAGCCTGGCTCATGTGCCTCATGTCTTGAATGCATCTAAACTGCAGAGGGTTGTTACCTTTCGCCTCTGGTGAAAGGGAGGGACAGTGGAGACGCAATTTCCCCTGCCTTTAATATTTGCATGTTCACATCCAACCTGAGTTAATGGGCTTCCGTAACCCGGGTCCTACAATGGGAACTGCTTTTGCTATTCTATGTACCCCCCTGGATTCTGTACTATCCACTCCAACTCATCGGATGAAGTGGGCTTTGCCCATGGACGCTCATGACCTGGTACATGTTAGTCTAAGAGGCAACAGGACCGCTTGTTGTTTTTACACAAACCGATGGTCCTTCTAATGGGGGGGTGGGGTGGTCTATCTGTGTGCAGAATAAATTTTGTTTAGTGCGCTGAGGCATGTGCAGATGGGCACCACCAGTAGAAAAAATGCTGCTTGGCTGTGGGTGTGTCATGTTATTGGATTTTAAGGGGGGTGTTTGCAGCCATCGACGTGGAATGCAGATAAATGCACGGACCCATGGAAAGCACAAATTCATTGTGTGTTCTGCTACTTGAATCTCAGACATTGCTCTTATCTGACTCTCCGCTCTCTTCCCACATTCCACTTCCGGTGGCCAATGCCAATTGGGTGTTCTACCGGCCCAGTGCCAAAGATCAAATAAAGACAACGCTTAGCAAACACAAGGACACCACCACTAAGCCTGACTCTTTATTGTTCATTCCATTCACTCCCCTTCTGCATGCTGGACAAAAAGTCCAAAGTAGCCACGCTCCAACTGCAATGACTCAGCCTAAATAGCGACGCATGTGCTCTACATGCTATCTTGGTGCTAAATGTGCTTATCTCAGGATCAGACTCAAAGAGGCCAGCCCAAATCAGTGGGACACTGTGCCACGCCCTGTATCACAATCTGCCTTGAAGGGTTTACAGTGTCAGAGGATAAGGGACAAACAAGAGGCTGGGGGAGGTGGAGCGGAGGGAGAAAATGAATTATCCCCAATTTTAATAAACAGTTCCTGTGCATGGCAATCCAATTCCAGTCAGCAGCGGACAACTAGCACGCATAGAATTCAGGGAGCTACACTACAGAGCTTTTCCGGGATATCAAGGAACTTCCATGGAACGCATCTGCTTTCCCGAAAAAAATGTCAGAAAAGCCGATGTGTTTTTTGGCATCCGTATAAAACGCGTTCTGCGAGGAAGAAGGGATGGATCGAAAGAGGGGTTTTTCCCAACATTTGGCCCTGTGTAGACAGGCCAAATGTCAGAAAAGCCTCTTTCAGAAGAAAAGCGGAAAAAGATACTGTCCGCAATTTGCGTATCTTTTTCCGACTTTTCCTTGTAGTGTAGACACAGCCCTGCTGTGCATTTCTTGTTGCCTTTCAATGATGAGAGATACAAGCGTAGACCACAGAGGTGGCACCTCTTGTATTTTATCACAAAGCTTGTGGTATCTGGTATGTTGCTTAAAGTTTCAGTGTTAGGAGCTGATTAGGTGAGAATCTCAGGTTTGATTTTTTTTTTAACAAAAAAAGTCAGTTTCTTATGGCTGTGGTGAAAAGTTTTAAAGACATGGCCAGAACACTATGTAAGGCTCAAAAACGCCAAGACCAATGCAAAGTTCAACACTTATGATTTTTAAACCTTCCATTATTTTCAGGGCTCCGTATGGTTAACCATGTCTTACCCACTACTCCACACGTTAAACCACTTTAGAGCAAAACGGATGTATACGGAGTGACTTATAGCAGGGATGCCCTGTAATATGATCATTCCCAATTGGAAATGGAGCAAAGCATTTGTCAGGATGTTTTGTTTGTTTCTAATGTAGTTTTACAACTCATTAATGGTCTCTAACTCTGCAGGACATAGAGTTTTACTTCCTTCTCTTTTGCACGTTATTGTTCTGCAATTCCTAACTTCCTGTTTTCATGAAAAACTTAAAAAACAACCAACAGACTCGTAGCATGTTAAAGATTAACAAAACAAACATGCAAATGGTATTGGTTTTTAAGTTTTCCCAGTGGCAGATTAACTCTGCTAATCCTCTGGCTCCTATTTACATTAATTACTGCCAACTTCTCCCTCTTTTTCTATTTTATTTTTATAGCTGATTTCACTTCCCCATAACTCTTCCCTTATCACAAGGATGCCTTCTGCTATTTCCTCTCTTGCATTAACTTAATACAAAAAATCTGTTTCATTCTCAGAAACCAAATTATCTGGGTTCTTTTGAAAACCACATTCTGAATTTCATGTATTCTGAGGAGTTTCTTTGTACTGACTGTCTGAACTTCCCGTATGTGTAATGTTTACATTTATGAAAAGCAAATTATTAACTCGTAATCGCCTCATTGTTGTAGACCATCTGCTGTGCCTACATGCTCTTGTGATTCAGAGAGAATGAATACAGACATGGCAGGTGTCTCATTCTCTGCACAGTTGCAAGCCAGGTCCTCTGTTCAACTCGGAAACCTACCGTGTGCTGTGTGGGAGCAAAAGTCCCGATTTTGCACACACCTGTGCATGTGTAACTTAACTGGCATGAGTAGTGTCAAAATTAGTTAGACCATTCATGTAACTGATAATATTTCAGTTATGTTAAGCAGCCCCCATCAGTGATATTCAGGAGTGGAGGGAGAAAATTAATCATCCCCATTTCTAATAAACTGTTCCTGTGCATGACAGTCCAACTCCAGTCAGCAGGAGACAACTAGCACGTGTAGAATTCAGGGCTATGTCTTGACTACGGAGCTTTTCTGGGATACCAAGGAATGTACATGGAATGCATCTGCTTTTCCGAAAAAAAAAAAATCAGAAAAGCAGACGCATTTTTTCAGCATCCTTATAAACCTCATTCTGAGAGGAAGAAGGGATGGATCGAAAGAGGGTTTTTTCCCAACATTTGGCCCTGTGTGGACAGGCCAAAAGTTGGAAAAGCCCCTTTCCGAAGAAAAGCGGGAAAAGAGCCTGTCCGCAATTTGTGTATCTTTTCCGACTTTTCCTTGTAGTGTAGACACAGCCCTGGGCTACATCTAGACTGGCATGATTTTCCGGAAATGCTTTTAATGGAAAAGTTTTCCGTTAAAAGCATTTTTGGAAAAGAGCGTCTAGATTGGCACGGACGCTTTTCCGCAAAAGCACTTTTTGCGGAAAAGCATCCGTGCCAATCTAGACGCGCTTTTCCGCAAAAAATCCCCGATTGCCCTTTTCGCGATCGGGGCTTTTTTGCGGAAAACAAATCTGAGCCGTCTACACTGGCCCTTTTGTGCAAAAGGACTTTTGCCCGAACGGGAGCAGCATAGTATTTCCGCAAAAAGCACTGATTTCTTACAGTAGGAAGTCAGTGCTTTTGCAGAAATTCAAGTGGCCAGTGTGACAGCTGGCAAGTTTTTCCGGAAAAATGGCTGATTTTCCGGAAAAACTGGCCAGTCTAAACACAGCCATGATGTTTAAACCTTCCATGATTTTCAGGGCTCTGATTCATGACTTTTGACCACCTCAAGTTGACAGTACTGAGAATGGGAAGTTGAAGATTTGTTCATAGAATCACAGAACACTAGGACTGGAAGGGACCTCGAGAGGTCATCGAGTCCAGCCCCCCGCCCTCATGGCAGGACCAAATACTGTCTAGACCATCCCTGATAGACATTTATCCAACCTGCTCTTCAATATCTCTAGAGATGGGGATTCCACAACCACCCTGGGCAATTTATTCCAGTGTTTAACCACCCTGACAGGTAGGAACTTTTTCCTAATGTCCAGCCTAAACCTCCCTTGCTGCAGTTTAAGCCCCTTGCTTCTTGTTCTAGCCTTGTCCTAGGATTCTCCCACGATGCTTTGTTGACTTTGCCTAGCTACACGTGTCTGTTGTTAGTGATGTCAGTGCTGTATCACCGCTTTGTGTGTGTTTATGGTGAGATCAGCAGTTCTGGGAAAGTCTCTGATTAATCTCTTGCACCACAATGGTTATTCTAAATATAGTTGACATTTGCCCTCATGGTTCCTAGACCCGGCTCCTTGGTTAGGAGCAGAGTGAGCGCCCCCTAGGGGTGAATCTGTCCATTGCCCAGACAAGGCCACATGGAAACTCACACAGGATCTCACACAAGGGGAAATTCGACAGCTCCCTCCCTCGCCCACCTCTTGCTCGCTCTGCCCGAGCCTGGAGCCAGTGGCCTCCATGTCCCCATGGGAGCAGCACCCTGCACTGGGACAGGTCGGGGATACAAGGACACCCGGGCTGGGTTCGGGGCCATGGTTTTCGGTGTCCTAAGTGCTGGGTCTTTCCAGCCTTGGCCTGGGCCCCCCCAGCTGGCTCCATGTCATGGGCAGGCAGGAAAATACCCGCGGCAGGGCAGTTACATGCGCTATAGGCTGCTGGAAAAGCTGGCCACTGGGAAACAGGAGCGGGTCGACCTCCTCTTGTGGGACGTGTGGAATGTTGGGGCAAGGGGTTGGGATGCAGAGGGGTTGGGGTGCAGGAAGGGGCTTGGAGTGCAGGGAGTTGGGGGAGCGTGAGGGGGTGTGGGGTGCAGCAGAGGGTATGGGGTGCAGGAGGAGACATGAGGTGCAGGCTCTGGGAGGGGGCTCAGAGTTAGAGCAAGGGTTTGGGGTGCAGGAGGGAGTTTGGGGCACATGAGGAGGTTTGGTGATTGGGGTGCAAGAGGGGGTTTGTGGCACAAGGGGTAGGGGTGCAGGAGGAAGTTTGGGATGCAAGAATAGGGGTGCAGGATGGGGCTCGGGTCATAGGAGGAAGTTTGAGGTGCAGGGGGTAGGGATGCATGAGTAGGTTTGGGGTACAGGAGGGGCTACAGGGTACAGGAGTGTGTTTGGGGTACATGAGGGGGCTTGGGGTACAGGAAGAGGTTTGGGGCACAGGAGGAGCTACAGGGTGCAGGAGTGGGTTTAGGGTGCAGGGGCTTTTGGGGTACAGGGGATGGGGTGGAGGAGTGGGTTTGGGGAGCAGGGGGATTTGGAGCGCATGAGGGGGTTTGGGGCACAGAAGAAAGTTTGGGGAACAGGAGGGGCTATGGAGTGCAGGTGTGGGATTGGGTGCAGAGGATTTTGGGGTGCAGAGGATGGGGTGCAGGGGATTTGGAGGTGCATGAAGGGGTTTGGGGCACAGAAGGAAGTTTGGGGCACAGGAGGGGTTATGGGGTGCAGGAGTGGATTTGGGGTGTAGGGGGTTTTGGGGTGTAGGGGTGGGGTGCACGAGGGGGGTCAGGGCACTGGAGGGAATTGGTCTGCAGGAGGGGATCGGGGTGATAGGGGATGTAGGAGGGAGGCTGGGGTGCAGGAGGAGGTGTGAGATGCTGGCTCTGGGAAGGGGGCTGCTGTCTGATGATGTAGGGCCGTGGCTAAGGCCCCCCTGCCTGTCCCAGGCCTGCACCTCTCCGGATGGAATAGGACGGGAGTGGGCGCCTCCTGGTGGCGGATCTGTTCATTGCAGGGACGTGACCCTTTGCCAACTCCTGCAGAGAAATCCCAGACGGGAAACCCCACAGCATCCTGCAGCCCCCTCGGGCCCCAGGTTCATGCAGCCCCCAGGCGGCTCCCCCCGCTTTGGGATGGACGTGGCACAAAGTAACACACAGGTAACCTTCCCTCCATCCAGGGTCGCTCCCCACCTGCCACACCCCCTCCCTCTGGGGATGACGCGGACCTATATTTTAATCCCTATAGAAATCAGTGCAACTTTTCTACCATTCAAAAAAAGAGAATGCACTGCTGTGTTTCTACATTTTGTTCCTCCAGTTTCCCAGGCAACGCCGGATAACTCCAGCTAGTCTATAATAATAACAACAAGTATCTGGACTTCCTACACTCCAGTCATCTGAAGAAGTGACTTGTGCCCATGAAGCTCATAACCCATTCTACATGCTTTGTTAGTCTGTCCGGTGCTACTAGACTGCTGGTTTTTCCAGCACAGTGGAAATAAAGTTCACAGTTCCCCCGGTGTTTGCAGGGCCTTAGTACTATGGGGGTCTGGTCCAGGTGTGGGGCTCCTAGAAACACTAATAACGAATATTAATTTAGTAATAAACACGTGTATAAAAATGCCATCTAGTTATTATGTATTAATTTCTTAAAACCATGCAATATTATTTTGTATATATTAATATCAGAGTACACAAACATTATTCAAACTTACCAGTTATTACAAGTTATTAATGTGTGCGTATTAATACATATTATTTAAATATTAATATCGCAACACTAATAATAAATACTCGTGCAATGTTTGTACAGCCCCTAGCACACTGGGCTGGTGACCTGTGACTGGCTCTCCCAAGTGCTGCTGAAGATCTAATAACTGAATAATGCATCTGCTCCCTAACTCACCTGTGCTGCCCCTTGGACCACGCCCCATGCCCGGTGGGTACATCCACCCTGCACAGATAACACGGGATTCGACCCAGGATTCAGCCCTATCCCCGTCCTGTCCACAGGGAGTGGCTGAGCTGGGCTGGGAGGTCCTGGGAGCGCCCCGGTCTCACGGGCCCAACTGGGGCTGGGTCACAGCCTGGACTGGATCCGGCTCACTGTGCAGCGAGGATGCAGGCTAAGCCATCGGGCGTGGCCACCCTGCCGGCCCCCTGCAGGCCAGACGAGTCCCCCCAGCTGGCACCACGCACTGGGCGCCCCAGCACATGGGACATGGCCCAGGACAGCCCGGGGGAGCCCGGCGCCAATGAGGACACGGTAACACGGCGAGGGCTTTGCGGGGGGGCTGCTGTTACCTGGCCAGGCTAAGCCAGGCCGATCACCCAGGTCAGCAGTGCAGAGAAACAGGCCTGGGGGGTTTTAACCTGGGACAGGCACCGGCGGGTCGGCCTCCTTCCTGTCCCTTCGGCCACACGTGTTTGGAGGGTGTCGGGCCAGATCTCGTGGAGCGGCCGGCGCTGTGATCGGCCACTAGATGGCACCAGTGCTCCCCGCTCCCTTTTGGATACAGAGCACCCCCTGCTGGGTTGGTGTGTCTATTGGTGGTGCACAGCTGCACGTGCGTCAGTGCACAGAACACAGTGTATTCCGCACATGGACGGGAAAGAGCAGAGGGCACATGGACTGGCGCTGCCAGTAGCGGTTCTCAATCTTGGGGGTGCACAGAGGTATTGTGGGGGTGTGATGTAGGGGCAGGCCGTACACTCTATCCACTGGTGGCTGAGTGTGGGCTGGGGGTGACCCCTACTGGCCGGTGTCTGTAGCATCAGGACGGCTGCCTAAGGTCCCGTAGGCAAAGACCCAACTTGTCCCGCTGGCTGAGGGCAGGGAATGAAGAAAGGAAGGGAGGTTTTGGGGGAAGGGCAGTTTCTGGCTGGGAAACATGAAGGAAACAACCTAAGCCGAGGGCTAGGGGCGATGGACCCCTAACCCAAGGGGTCTGAGGCATCCTGGCCCTGGCTCCTGTAACCACATCACGTCTAGGCTGTGCTGCATCCCCGAGAAGCAATAAACCCTCCTCTATTCTACTGGCTGGCGGAGTCTGTTCTTCCTGCTACAGGGCTGCAGGATCAGGGGGAGCCTCGACTCGCCGAACCCACCTTGAGATTTGCCTAGATTTACAGCAGGCTCCATAAAAAGCCCCAGCCACGTCAGTACTAACTCAAATTGCACACAGGTGCTTCTCTGTGCCACTCTCTAGCCCAGGGGGCTCCAACCTTTTAAAGCACCAGATCACTTTTTGAATGTCAGTGCACTCCAAAATCGACCTGAAACCCCGACACCCTGGCCCCGCCTCCTGGGTGCCCCTTCTCCGAAGCTCCGCCCCTGCTCACTCCATCCTCCCTCCCTCCCCCACTGTCCCCAGTCTGGGACTGAGGGTTGGGGTGCAGGTTCTGGACTTGGATTAAGCAATTTGGAGTGTGAGAGGGGCTCTGAGCCGAGCTTGGGGCAGGCAATTGGGGTGTTGGAGGGGGTGCGAGGTGCAGGCTCTGGAAGGGTGTTTGGATGCAGGGGTGCATGGGACTTGGGGTGCAGGAAGGGGTCCACGACTGGGGTAGGGTTTGGGGATGCAGGAAGTTAAGGCTGGCTCACCCCTGCCCTGGCCCTGCACCAGTCCCAAAAGCAGCCAGCAAACTCCCTCCCCAAGTCCTGCTGTGTCCCCTCTCTACTCTGGGGAGAAAGGATACAGAGGGAGAGGGGGACATCTAGACACCAGCACCTCTCCCCTGCCCTGCCAAAGAAAGCAGAGGCTCCGAGGCAAAGGACAGGAGACGGGCAGCAGTCGGGGTGGGGGAGAGCTGAAGTGCAGGACTTTATAATCTCTTGGCCAAACCAGTCAGAGGCTCCAAGATCTACCCGTAGATCCTGCTCTCCTGTTTGGTGACCGCAGCTCTAGACTCTACTCTGACAGATACGTTCAGTAATTCATATTCCATCGGATTTATTTTATAATTCTCTGTGCAGATTCGCCCGCCGCGGCTCGGAGACGTAACTTCATTCATTTTTATTGAAACTAAAAGGCAAATGCCCACGCTTTATTCACTGTCCAATACTGCCGTGTTAGTTTAGGGAGTTGATTGTGATGTTAGATTTGCGTTGAAAAAAGGATTGCCAGACTTTTCCATTTGTTTTTAGTACTTTTTAAAAAAAAATGTGAATTTGATCAAGGGTTCGTTTTCTTCATCCTTGTCAACGCCCATCACTGGCGAGGTTTGAACCCAAAAGGGCTCCAGTCGATTTGGCTTCCCATCGCATTTTCTCATTTTCCGACCCGAAGCCTTGATGCAGCTGGGGTGATACAGAGCCCGGCTCCAAATGCCCCCTCGTTTCTCTTCTCTGTCGGGTGAACGGAGGAGCGAGCCCGGTCTGGAAACAGCCTGTTCTGCTGGTTCCTCTTGGTTCAGGTTCTCCCAGCATTGGCTCCAGGCTGTCCGTGCTCAGGCTGGGGTCACCCTTACTGGGGTGACTCTGTCTGGTTCGAGGAGACAATCCCAGACCCGGGACGTCCTGACACGACCAGAGCCGGACTCCGCTGTGAGGGATGATCGGAGAAAGCTGCAGCCCGAATACGGTGGTTGTGGCTCTTCCCACTGAGGAGGAGTTTTTGGCCGAACAGACAGACACACAAGACAGACTCTTTCCAGTAGACGGTCCCAGGCAGACAGACAGACAGACAGACTGTCTCCAGCAGAGGGAGCCAGGCAGTCAGACAGACAGACTGTCTCCAGCAGAGGGAGCCAGGCAGTCAGACAGACAAGCATCAGAGCATGTTAGTCTGGATGTGCAAAAAACGAGAAGTCCCGTGGCACCTGACAGACTCGGGGTGAGCAATAATTTTGGACGGGGGGGCCGCTCCAAGATTTTGGAAAGTGGTCGAGGGCCGCGCTCTTCCAGGATATGAACGGAGGAGGTGCGGGGTCTGGGATGGAGGTCGGGTGCAGAAGGGAGACAGGAGTTGAGAGGGAGTTGGGATGAAGCAGGCGGCTGTGACCCAGGGCAGGGGACTGGGGGGCTGGGGTTTGGGATGTGACCCAGGGCAGGGGACTGGGGGGCTGGGGTTTGGCATGTGACCCAGGGCAGGGGACTGGGGGGCTGGGGTTTGGGATGTGACCCAGGGCAGGGGACTGGGGGGCTGGGGTTTGGGATGTGACCCAGGGCAGGGGACTGGGGGGCTGAGGTTAGGGATGTGACCCAGGGCAGGAGATTGGGGTGCTGGGGTTTGGGATGTGACCCAGGGCAGGAGATTGGGGTGCTGGGGTTTGGGATGTGACCCAGGGCAGGGGACTGGGGGGCTGGGGTTTGGGATGTGACCCAGGGCAGGGGACTGGGGGGCTGGGGTTTGGGATGTGACCCAGGGCAGGGGACTGGGGGGCTGGGGTTTGGGATGTGACCCAGGGCAGGGGACTGGGGGGCTGGGGTTTGGGATGTGACCCAGGGCAGAGGACTGGGGGGCTGGGGTTTGGGATGTGACTTAGGGCAGGGGACTGGGGGGCTGGGGTTTGGGATGTGACCCAGGGCAGGGGACTGGGGTGCTGGGGTTTGGGATGTGACCCAGGGCAGGGGACTGGGGGGCTGGGGTTTGGGATGTGACCCAGGGCAGGGGACTGGGGGGCTGGGGTTTGGGATGTGACCCAGGGCAGGGGACTGGGGGGCTGGGGTTTGGGATGTGACCCAGGGCAGGGGACTGGGGGGCTGGGGTTTGGGATGTGACTTACAGCAAGGGGAGTGGGGTGCTGGGGTTTGGGATGTGACCCAGGGCAGGGGACTGGGGGGCTGGGGTTTGGGATGTGACCCAGGGCAGGGAACTGGGGTGAAGGGGTTTGGGATGTGACCCAGGGCAGGGGACTGGGGGGCTGGGGTTTGGGATGTGACCCAGGGCAGGGGACTGGGGGGCTGGGGTTTGGGATGTGACCCAGGGCAGGGGACTGGGGTGAAGGGGTTTGGGATGTGACCCAGGGCAGAGGACTGGGGGGCTGGGGTTTGGGATGTGACCCAGGGCAGGAGGGGACTGTGATCGGGGCAGGGGATCGCGGTGCCAGATCTGGGAGGGGGTGTGGGTGTAAGGGGGGGACAGAGGGTTGAGGTATGTTAAGTGGGGGGGGCAGGAAAGGGCGGGGGGGGCTGAAGCAGGCTGTGGCCAAGAAACTTACCTGCCAGTTGCCAAACTAACCTGCCTGCAGAGGTTAAGATGTTTCCAGCCTGGCCACTTGCTTCTTTTATAACTGAGCTCAGGGGAGGGGGGTGGTTCTTCTTAGCTGCCTGTTATTCTAACAAGCAACTCCCATTGGTTGGTTTCTGCCAGACACCGGCCAATGGGAACGTGCTGGGGGCGGGGCGGCTCCTAAAACTTCCCCCCCCTCCCCTCTAGTTTTAAAACAGAGACGGAGCCCGGCAGCTGCATTTCTGCAGGGTGCGGGGCTCGGGGCGAGCCTGCCTGGGGATCCCCGCTGCCTCCGCCGGCCGGATTCTGCCCAGGTCTGTTATAGACGAGGCGCCACAGGATTTCTCTGCGTTCAGACAGACAGACCCTCTCCAGGGGAGGGTCCCAGGCAGACAGACAGACAGACAGACCCTCTCCAGGGGAGGGTCCCAGACAGACAGACAGACAGACCCTCTCCAGGGGAGGGTCCCAGACAGACAGACAGACAGACCCTCTCCAGCGGAGGGTCCCAGGCAGACAGACAGACAGACCCTCTCCAGCGGAGGGTCCCAGGCAGACAGACAGACAGACCCTCTCCAGCGGAGGGTCCCAGACAGACAGACAGACTCTCTCCGGCGGAGGGTCCCAGGCAGACAGACAGACAGACTCTCTCCGGCGGAGGGTCCCAGGCAGACAGACAGACAGACAGACCCTCTCCGGCGGAGGGTCCCAGGCAGACAGACAGACAGACCCTCTCCAGGGGAGGGTCCCAGGCAGACAGACAGACAGACCCTCTCCAGCAGAGGGTCCCAGACAGACAGACCCTCTCCAGCGGAGGGTCCCAGGCAGACAGACAGACAGACCCTCTCCAGCGGAGGGTCCCAGGCAGGCAGACAGACAGACAGACCCTCTCCAGGGGAGGGTCCCAGGCAGACAGACAGACTCTCTCCGGCAGAGGGTCCCAGGCAGACAGACAGACTCTCTCCGGCGGAGGGTCCCAGGCAGACAGACAGACAGACAGACCCTCTCCAGGGGAGGGTCCCAGGCAGACAGACAGACAGACCCTCTCCAGCAGAGGGTCCCAGACAGACAGACAGACCCTCTCCAGGGGAGGGTCCCAGGCAGACAGACAGACAGACCCTCTCCAGGGGAGGGTCCCAGGCAGACAGACAGACAGACCCTCTCCAGGGGAGGGTCCCAGGCAGACAGACAGACTCTCTCCGGCAGAGGGTCCCAGGCAGACAGACAGACAGACTCTCTCCGGCGGAGGGTCCCAGGCAGACAGACAGACTCTCTCCGGCGGAGGGTCCCAGGCAGACAGACAGACCCTCTCCAGCGGAGGGTCCCAGGCAGACAGACAGACTCTCTCCGGCGGAGGGTCCCAGGCAGACAGACAGACTCTCTCCGGCGGAGGGTCCCAGGCAGACAGACAGACCCTCTCCAGCGGAGGGTCCCAGGCAGACAGACAGACAGACAGGCAGACAGACAGACAGACCCTCTCCAGCGGAGAGTCCCAGGCAGACAGACAGACCCTCTCCAGGGGAGGGTCCCAGGCAGACAGACAGACTCTCTCCAGGGGAGGGTCCCAGGCAGACAGACAGACCCTCTCCAGCGGAGGGTCCCAGGCAGACAGACAGACAGACCCTCTCCGGCGGAGGGTCCCAGGCAGACAGACAGACAGACCCTCTCCAGCGGAGGGTCCCAGGCAGACAGACAGACAGACCCTCTCCAGCGGAGGGTCCCAGGCAGACAGACAGACTCTCTCCGGCAGAGGGTCCCAGGCAGACAGACAGACTCTCTCCGGCAGAGGGTCCCAGGCAGACTGACAGACAGACAGACAGACCCTCTCCGGCGGAGGGTCCCAGGCAGACAGACAGACAGACCCTCTGCAGCGGAGGGTCCCAGGCAGACAGACAGACAGACCCTCTCCAGCGGAGGGTCCCAGGCAGACAGACAGACAGACCCTCTCCAGCGGAGGGTCCCAGGCAGACAGACAGACAGACCCTCTCCAGCGGAGGGTCCCAGGCAGACAGACAGACAGACAGGCAGACAGACAGACCCTCTCCAGCGGAGGGTCCCAGGCAGACAGACAGACCCTCTCCAGCGGAGGGTCCCAGGCAGACAGACAGACAGACCCTCTCCAGCGGAGGGTCCCAGACAGACAGACAGACTCTCTCCGGCAGAGGGTCCCAGGCAGACAGACAGACTCTCTGCGGCGGAGGGTCCCAGGCAGGCAGACAGACAGACCCTCTCCAGCGGAGGGTCCCAGACAGACAGACAGACTCTCTGCAGCGGAGGGTCCCAGACAGACAGACAGACCCTCTCCAGCGGAGGGTCCCAGGCAGACAGACAGACAGACCCTCTCCAGGGGTGGGTCCCAGGCAGACAGGCAGACAGACCCTCTCCAGCGGAGAGTCCCAGGCAGACAGACTCTCTCCAGGGGAGGGTCCCAGGCAGACAGACAGACAGACCCTCTCCAGCGGAGGGTCCCAGACAGACAGACAGACTCTCTCCGGCGGAGGGTCCCAGGCAGACAGACAGACCCTCTCCAGCGGAGGGTCCCAGGCAGACAGACAGACCCTCTCCAGGGGAGGGTCCCAGGCAGACAGACAGACTCTCTCCGGCAGAGGGTCCCAGGCAGACAGACAGACTCTCTCCAGCGGAGGGTCCCAGGCAGACAGGCAGACAGACCCTCTCCAGCGGAGAGTCCCAGGCAGACAGACTCTCTCCAGGGGAGGGTCCCAGGCAGACAGACAGACCCTCTCCAGGGGAGGGTCCCAGGCAGACAGACAGACTCTCTGCAGCGGAGGGTCCCAGGCAGACAGACAGACTCTCTGCGGCGGAGGGTCCCAGGCAGACAGACAGACCCTCTCCAGCGGAGGGTCCCAGGCAGACAGACAGACCCTCTCCAGCGGAGGGTCCCAGGCAGACAGGCAGACAGACAGACCCTCTCCAGCGGAGAGTCCCAGGCAGACAGACAGACTCTCTCCAGGGGAGGGTCCCAGGCAGACAGACAGACAGACCCTCTCCAGGGGAGGGTCCCAGACAGACAGACAGACTCTCTCCAGCGGAGGGTCCCAGACAGACAGACAGACTCTCTCCAGCAAAGGGTCCCAGGCAGACAGACAGACTCTCTCCGGCGGAGGGTCCCAGGCAGACAGACAGACAGACAGACCCTCTCCAGGGGAGGGTCCCAGGCAGACAGACAGACTCTCTGCAGCGGAGGGCCCCAGGGAGCCAGGCGGGCCGGTCTCCGCTCCCCTGGCTGGGGGCTGGGCTGCGGGGGCCGGGCTGTGGGGGGGGGGGGGAGTGTGTGCGAAGGGCGCTGGGACTCGCTGCACCAGGCAGAGCAGCCCCCGGCAGGGCGCAGGGCGCAGGGGCCGGGTTGGGCAGGCAGGGCGCTGCGGGCGGGTCCTACCCCCGGGGCCGGGCCGAGCTCCAGCTCGCTCCACGGGGCGCTCGGTGCCTTCCTGCTCGGGGCTGGGGCGGGGCGGGGCGGGGCGGGGCGGGAGGGGAGGTGGGGCAGAAGATCGGTAGGTTGGTGTTTGCAGCAGAGGAGACAGGGGCAGGACTCCTGGGAGGAGAGTGAAGGCTAGTGGTTAGAGCAAGGAGTGGGGGGGGGGGGAGTCAGGACTCCTGGGATCGCTCCCCAGATGCAGGAGGGGAGCAGGGTGCAGTGGTTAGAGCAGGGGGGGGGAGTCAGGACTCCTGCGTTCCATCCCCAGGTACTGGAGGGGAGCGGGGTGCAGTGGTTAGAGGCAGTGGGGAGCCAGGATTCCTGGGATCGCTCCCCAGATGCAGGAGGGGAGCAGGGTGCAGTGGTTAGAGCGGCGGGGGGAGGGCAGGACTCCTGGGATCGCTCCCCAGATGCAGGAGGGAAGTGGGGTGCAGTGGTTAGAGCGGCGGGGGGAGGGCAGGACTCCTGGGATCGCTCCCCAGATGCAGGAGGGAAGTGGGGTGCAGTGGTTAGAGCGGCGGGGGGAGGGCAGGACTCCTGGGATCGCTCCCCATCTGCGGGAGGGAAGTGGGGTGCAGTGGTTAGAGCAGCGGGGAGCCAGGACTTCTGGGGTCGCTCCCCAGCTGCGGGAGGGGCGTGGGGTGCAGTGGTTAGGACCAGGCGGAGACTGGCTCTCAGGGTGAGGGAAGGAGGAGGGAGACTCACGCCTGCTGGGGGGGGGGGGTCTCCTTGCAGCCACGGGCCCTGCTCCCACGGGGACACAGAGGCCTCCGGTTCAGTGTTTGCTCGCTGCAGAGCGGGGCAAAGTGGGAGCCTGCCCGGGCCCCTCGCGGGGACTTGTAAGGTTTCCCCTCGTGTGATTTCTCTGCAAAAGTTTCCATGTGGCGCTGTCAGGGCAATGGACAGATGCACCCACTAGGGGACACCCGCACTGCTAACAAGGGAGCCAGGCCTGGCCCTGTGTACACTGAAAATTAAACATGCAAATATAACCAGAGTGCAAGAGATTAGAGACTTCTCTGGTTTCAACATAAACACACAAACTTTCCCGCTGGCCTGTGCTCACAAAAGCTCGCGGTCCCATCTCCAGCTTTGGTCAGTCTCCAAGGTGCTGCAGGACTGTTGGTTGTTGGAGTTTGGTTAACACTAACATTGCCACACAGGCTGGGATCTGTGTGAGTTGTGACTTTTGGGTGTCAGCGTTAACTTCCTGAATCCCAGTATCTGCTGTCAGTACATAGTTTTTGTCTGACACACACACAGCCTATTCTCTGCCCTTCTGGATTCCCCACCCCTGTGGAAATGTAAATCAATGTACAGAATAAAAATAGTAATAGAGATGTGGCCGTGTTAGTCTGGTCTTGCTGAAAAGACAGGACGATGCAGCACTTTAAAGACTAACAAGGTGGTTTATTAGGGGATGAGCTTTCGTCAGCCAGACCCACTTCTTCAGATCAAATTCTGGAAGAAAATTGGCATGACTTTATAGACCAAAGGGATACAATCAAAAAAAGTGAGCACACAAAATATTTTCAGAATAAAAATCTTTAACATCATTTTGGGCAACTGTGAACGTTGAAAAAGAGGAAAAGAGTTTAAAAAAAAGGCTGAAAATAAGCAACGACCGGATTTCTCAAAGTGATGACAGAACTGAAACTATAATTCTGCCCAAACCGAAATATACGTCCGTGGTTACCAGAATCTGCACTTTAAAGTAGAAATAGCAAATAGCAATCCCAGCCGAGTGTCTTCTGCATTTCCTGTTTTCATACCAGAAGATCTTTGTTAATATCCCAGGAATAGGGAAACGTCTCTAGTGTAAATAACTCCCGAGAACATTTGCATGAGCCATGTTGCACTGGGGGTTTCTGCATTTGCATTCGACTGGTTTGTCACACAAATTAGGGGACAGCTCACATCTGGTCTTTGTGTGTCATTTGAAATTCCCTGTCCAGGCCATCTGGTCGCTGAGGCCAAGTGCTGAGCAGGCTGAGGAAGGGTGATTCAATGCTGGTGGGGAATGCAAGTCCCCAGAGTTAGAGCAGGAAGTGCTGGGGGAAGTACCGCGGCTGGTTCCCAGAAGCATCTCTTATCGCTGCACTGCGGGGTGGGGTCGGTAGCTCAGAGGCGCTGCCGCAGCCTGCGACCCAGCTGGCTCAATACATGGCAGCTGCGCTGCCCACGTGGGCACAGGCCCTGGCTCTGGGTCAGGCTGCTCCAGCCAGGATCCCCCGGGGCTGGTGGTCCCAGAACTGGCCCCTGCAGGGACTCTACTCCCGGGGGCTGGAACTGCTGGCAGTGGGGGCAGGTCACTGGGACAGGCAGGTCTGGGTCTGACCTGCTCTGTGCCCGTCACAGCCCTGAGCTTCCCTGCAGAGCCCCTGGCCTCTCTGTGTAACCCACACACCTACACGGCTACGTCTACACTGGCAGCTTCTTGCGCAAGAACTCTTTCGGGGAAGAGTCCTTGTGCAAAAACTCTTCCACAAGAGAGCGTCCACACTGGCATGTGCTTTTGCACAAGAGCATCCGTGCCAGTGTAGACGCTCTCTTGCGCAAGAAAGCACCATGGCCATTTTAGCCATAGGGCTTTCTTGCGCAAGAAATTCATGTTGCCTGTCTACACTGGCCTCTTCTGGAAGAGCTTTTGCACAAGAGGGCTTCTTCCTGAGCGGGAGCATCAGAGTCCTGGCACAAGAAGCCCTGAGTTAATATATTAGAACGTCAGTTTACTTGCGCAAGAACACGTGACCAGCGTAGACAGGCAGCAAGTTTTCCCGCAAGAGCGGCCGCTTTTGCGCGAGATCACACCAGTGTAGACACAGCCCTCGTGTGGTTACTGAGTAATGCAAGTGGTACCTAGACCACAGCAACAGTTAAGATCAACAGCAGGGGGGGAAGCAGCTGGGTTTTAGGTCGGAGGGTAGAGGCTCCTATAGTTCAGCTCCTGAGGTCCTGGGTTCGAATCCTCTTTGTGGCAATTACATCTGCACGCACAGAGGGTCATGCAGAGCCATTCACATGTTGACAGCACTCCAGGTGGGACATCCAGGGGAGACCAGGCACCTCAGGGCAGCCTTGGCCTGGGACTAGCGACAGCAAAGTCAGAACCACAGCCAGGAGCGGGGGTCATTTGTTACAGTTCTATGAACTCACGTGCCTCAGTTTCCCCTGCATGGCTGCCCACTGGGGGGTGGGTAGATCATGTCACAAGTGCGCACCAACCCTGAAATGTTCCTTTGCAAGAAACCCCGTTGCCAGCTTTGTCCACATATTCACTCTGCTGATACCATTATTGGACCTAACCACGTCAGTTACAGGATGATCCAGAAATATAATTGATGCCATCATGTGCCAACAGTGTCCTTCTGCTATGTACATTGGACAAACGTCTCAGACACTTCGCCAAAGAATTAATGCCCACAAATCAGACATTGCAGCAGCAGTCAAAAAAGCAAACAGGATGTTAGGAATCATTTAAAAAGGGCTAGAGAATAAAACGGAGAATATCTTTACTGCCCTTATATAAATCCATGGGACACCCACATCTTGAATACTGTGTACAGATGTGGTCCTCTCATCTCAAAAAAGATATACTGGCATTAGAAAAGGTTCAGAGAAGGGCAATTAAAAAGATGAGGGGTTTGGAATTGGTCCTATATGAAGAGAGACTTGGAAAAGAGGAGACTAAAGGGGAATATGATAGAGGCATACAAAATCATGAGTGGTGTAGAGAAAGGGAATAAGGAAAAGTTATTTACTTGTTCCCATAATATAAGAATGAGGAGCTACCACATGAAATGAATGGGCAGCAGGTTTAAAACAAATAAAAGGAAGTTTTTCACACAGCGCATTGTCAACCTGTGGAACTCCTTGCCTGAGGAGGTTGTGAAGGCTAGGACTATAACAGGATTTAAAAGAGAAGTAGATACATTCATGGAGGTTAAGTCCATTAATGGCTATTAGCCAGGCTGGGTTTACTCCACAATGGAAGCCTAAAGGAAACGAATTAAACTCATACAATCGAAATGAAACATAGACTCATAGACGTTAAGGTCAGAAGGGACCATTATGATCATCTAGTCTGACCCCCTGCACAGTGCAGGCCACAGAATCTCACCCACCCCTCTTAGAATAATCCTCTCACCTATATCTCAGATAATGAAGCCTTCAAATAATTTAAAGACCCCAAGATGCAGAGAATCCTCCAGCTGTGATCTGCGCCCCATGCTACAGAGGAAGGCGTCCCATGTTCTTCTTTGTGGAATCGTCCCCATTGGAGACGTTACTGCAACATCGCTCCCAACCCTCTTGCGCAACACCGTTACACCTGTTACTTTTCAGGAAGAACGGCGTTGTGCAAGGGGCAGTGTAGACGCTCCGTCTTGCGCAAGAGCCTCTTCTGAAAAAAATGGCGGCTCATTAGGTATGCAAATGAGGCTCGGCGATATTCCACACTTAGCCTCATTTGCATATTACTCACGCAAGAAGCCGCGAGTACAGACATAGGAGGGTCTCTGTGGACTGGGGATCTCAGTCCGGCCTGATGATCCGCTGTCTCTTGTTCTCATCGAAAAACCACAAACCCACAAAAATATCTTTGGAAGGCAGCTAAGGGTGTCCAAATGCTTCTCACCCCCTGCCGCCCCCTTTTCACTCTGGCCTGGACAGATAGGCTGCATCTAGACTGGCAAGTTTTTCCGCAAAAGAGGCCGCTTTTGCGGAAAAACTTGCCAGCTGTCTACACTGGCCGCTTGATTTTGCGCAAGAGCACTGATGATCTCATGTAAGATTGTCAGTGTTCTTGTGCAAATACTATGCTGCTCCCGCTCAGAGATAAACCCTCTTGTGCCAATGCTTCTGTGCAAGGAGGGCCAGTGTAGACAGGTAAAAACTGTTTTGCGCAAAAAAGCCCCGATGGTGAAAATGGCGATCGGGGCTTTCTTGTGCAAAACCGCGTCTAGATTGGCACGGACGCTTTTCCGCACAAAGTGCTTTGGCTCAAAAGCATCCGTGCCAATCTAGACGCTCTTTTCCACACATGCTTTTAATGGAAAAACGTTTCCGTTAAAAGCATTTGCGGAAAATCATGCCAGTCTAGATGCAGCCATAGGATCCAGGTGCTTGGGAGTTTAGCAGAAACCCCCAGCGGGGTGAATGAGCAATTCCTTTGTTTTGAGAGTGTTTGTTCAACCCAACAGCGCCTTTCAACCAGAACAGTCTTGTTAATTTCTGAGAAACCGTCTGACTCCATCAGGGCCAACCGTGATCTCAGCGGCAATTGTGAGCGGGTGTATTGAAAACAGCTCCGGCTCTTTGTGCTGCATTTGTCGATTACATACATACTGCAATAAAGGAGCAAACAGAACAAGGGCCTCTCTTCCCGCTTGTCAGCTGCTGCTGTTTACCTTCCACATGGATGTCAGCTGTTTGTGCATCAGCCGTGTGCGTGTCAGACTTGAAAAAGGCCTTTGTGGCCCAAACTCCCCTCTGGCGCGCGTGAAAAATCGAAAGCACGTTCCCGTCCATAGATCAAAGCTAAGGAGTAATTTCCAGCTCACAGCCCATCAGTCATGCTGCTCTCCAGAACAACCTCTCCTTGGTCTGACTGTCCTGAGAACACCCAGCGGCACCCACCGCGAATGAAAGCTGACTTTTCTCCTCCACCACGGGAAACACAACCCGCTGGCTGGCCTCTCCCACAGCTGTGCCTGGTACCCAGTGCATGTCCGTAGATTCAGCGTTTAAGATCAGAAAGGAACATCAGAACGACCGGGGAGTGAACACAACCGGGAATCAAGTGGTTCCTTCCCCTGTCACCGGTTCCCAGCCTCTGACGCCGATCAGGTTGAGGGGTGTCTGCTGGCAAGGACTGGCCTGTCCCCCAAAGCCTGTGAGAGGGAGGGATGGTTTTTTCCGGGAGAGGTTGTCGATTGTCGGTGATGCACTGGAGGGGACGGAGCTGGGGTTGTAGGTGATGGCCACTGATGTGCTGTTATTTTCCAGCTTGGGGCTGTCTTGGAGAAACAGATTCTCAGGCCTGGCTCTGTCAATCTGTGTCCTCCCTTTCCCAGGGGGGAATTTCTGTTTTAAGAATGGCTAGTAAAGTTCCCTCCCTCTCTGCAGCGCAGCACCCACACCTGTTCGCCCCATCTCTCCTCTCCCTCTCCCTCCACCCAGCTGTTGCAGGTGTTCTGTGGCCCAGGCTGTGCCGAGAGATGGTCGGACACGTCTCTGCCCGACCTCCCTGTGAGGCTACTCTAGACAGGGGCTCTCTCCAGCCCCACGTGGGTGAGGTGGCCGGTACCCAGGGCAGGGAGACGATGGTCTTTTCCAAGGGGTTCCCTGAACCAGACACGATCCCTGAGCCGCCAGCAGGGACTTTGTGACCCCTTTTCCAAAGCTCCCCCCGAGTGATCTCTTGGGAGGTCGCTTCCCCCTCATCAGCCTTCTGATTCGCCTGCAGGTCCCCAGGAAGGCCGAGACACGTGTTGGCTGATCCCCCCGGGGGATTTTTCTGGTTATTTTGAGACCAGCTTTGCATACGGGTCCGTTTTGTTTCTCGTTTGCTGCTGCTGTGTCTGAGACATCTGGCAAGTCCTCTGAGCTCACTGGGCAATTTCAGTGCCACGGTGCTGAGGTTAGCGCTCAGTCGTCAGTGCAAGCTAACAGCAGTCATTGATGTTTAGTATTAGCATTAGTATTACTACTGCGTTGGCTGGGGGTATTGGTATTAGTATTAATACTGTGTTGGCTGGGGGGTATTAGTATTAGTATGAGCGACGAGGAGTCCTGTGGCACCTTATAGATTAACTGAAGTGTAGGAGCATAAGCTTTCGTGGGCAAAGACCCACTTCGTCAGATGTGTACTGTGTACTGTGTGAGAAGCATTTGGACACCCTTAGCTGCCTTCCAAAGATATTTTTGTGGGTTTGTGGTTTTTCGATGAGAACAAGAGACAGCGGATCATCAGACTGGCATCTGACGAAGAGTACTGTGTTGGCTGGGAGGTATTAGTATTAGCATTAGTACTGTATTGGCTGGGAGGTATTAGTATTAGTATTAGCATTAGTACTGTGTTGGCTGGGAGGTATTAGCATTAGTATGAGTACTGTGTTGGCTGGGAGGTATTAGTATTAGTATTAGTACTGTGTTGGCTGGGGGGTATTAGTATTAGTATTAATACTGTGTTGGCTGGGAGGTATTAGTATTAGCATTAGTACTGTGTTGGCTGGGGGATATTAGTATTAGTATTAGCATTAGTACTGTATTGGCTGAGGGGTATTAGTATTAGTATTAGTATTAGCATTAGTACTGTATTGGCTGGGGGGTATTAGTATTAGTATTAGCATTAGTACTGTGTTGGCTGGGAGGTATTAGTATTGGTATGAGTACTGTGTTGGCTGGGAGGTATTAGTATTAGTATTAGCATTAGTACTGTATTGGCTGGGAGGTATTAGTATTGGTATGAGTACTGTATTGGCTGGGAGGTATTAGTATTAGTATTAGCATTAGTACTGTGTTGGCTGGGAGGTATTAGTATTGGTATGAGTACTGTATTGGCTGGGAGGTATTAGTATTAGTATTAGCATTAGTACTGTATTGGCTGGGAGGTATTAGTATTGGTATGAGTACTGTGTTGGCTGGGAGGTATTAGTATTAGCATTAGTACTGTATTGACTGGGAGGTATTAGTATTAGTATTAGCATTAGTACTGTATTGGCTGGGAGGTATTAGTATTGGTATGAGTACTGTGTTGGCTGGGAGGTATTAGTATTAGTATTAGTACTGTATTGACTGGGAGGTATTAGCATTAGCATTAGTACTGTGTTGGCTGGGAGGTATTAGTATTAGTATTAGCATTAGCACTGTATTGGCTGGGAGGTATTAGTATTAGTATTAGTACTGTATTGGCTGGGAGGTATTAGTATTAGTATTAGTACTGTGTTGGCTGGGAGGTATTAGTATTGGTATGAGTACTGTGCAGCTCTGTGCTCTGCCGCTGGGGTTCACCAGGTACTTTGGCTGAGAGCTGGGGTCTCTACAAGGCCTGGCCTGGCTCCCCCCATCACCCCTCTCAGCCTGGCCGGCCCAGCGTGGGGCGCAGCGTCCCGCCAGAGCAGGAGCAGGTCCACTGGCCAGGCAGGGCACCGACGACACTGCTGGAGGCTCCACTTCCGAGGGCAGAACATCCCCCTGCCCCCTGCCCCTCTGCCCGCCCTGAGCTGCCTCCCTGCGTCGACCCTCCGGGCAGCCGGGGCTCGGGCGGGGTCTGACAGGAGCCATGTTCAGCCCTAACACTGCCAACCACAGCCCCTGCGAACTGCAGGGGTGTTTGGGACAAAGCCCTATTGCTCGTTCCCCCACTTCCAAGCGGGCTGGGGCGCTGGGCTGGGCTCCACTTCCAGGCCCTGACCCTGGCAGGCTGCGCCCTGTGCCCGGATGACAGGCAGCTCAAAGGGACACGCACAGGGGAAGCCGCTGCAGGACCAGTCCGTAAGCGGGAGCGGAGAGAGGTGGGCGTCCCGGGCCAGGCTCATTGGCTGCCCACCCGCCAGCCGGCAAACGCAGGGCCGGGCTGTAGCACCGGCCCCAGCGCTGAGCCAGGGGAGGGAGGAGGAATGAGACCTTGGCCGTGTCTCTACTCAGCTCCTTCGCTCCCTGAGTGCCCAGCACAGACCCTCCCACCTGGGAGACCTGCCGTCGGGTGCTGCGGGGTCAGACACTGGCTGTAGCAACAAGGGTTTGTTTAAAGTTTGTTTGGCCTGGTAGGGGCATTTTGCTGCCCTGGAGACGTTCCCACCGATGTGTTCTCCTTCCTACTGCTCAAAACAGCCTCCTTCCTGATGGCCTGCAGCAGGAGCTTTCGCAAGAGCGACGATTAACCACCCTGGCGTCTCGAGTCTCAAGCCCAGTGTTTCTGAAACTTTTTAAGATTGAGGAACACCAAACAATAACTTGTTTTTATGGGGAACACCAAGGATTTTTTGTTAAATCAAAAAAAAAAAAAAAAGGGGGGGGGGAAGGGGAGGGGAGGGGAGTTATTGAGAAAAAAAAGTTGCCTGTCCCTTTAAGAGCAGACGTTTTGAATTCTGTTGTTCTCTGTGGCACACCTCCAGCTGCCTCGTGGCACACCGATGTGCCACGGGACACAGTTTAAGAAACACTGCTCAAGCCTCTTACGTCCTCCTTTGCATCTTTCCCCGCTGAGCTAAAATCTCCGTAGGCTGCTCCCAGTGAGTCACCTCCTTAGAGCTCAAAGCTGTTTTGTCTCTGGTAAACTGAGGTGGGTGGGGGAGGAATGGAGCAGAGATGTGGTTAAGTGACAAGTCAGAATGGAAACATGTGTTTGTGGTTCACTCACTCGGCTTGACACTCACTGCCTGTATTCCATCCAGAGGCGGAGAGAGAACATGGGGAGTTAAGAGGCTCGGAGCAGAATTGAAACTAGAAAGGCTGCAACAGGAAACCCACTGCTTCAGAAAAACTCAGATGAAGTGATAAAGTCCATCACCACTTCCCATCCCCACAGCTCTGCCTAGGGAGAAGTCAGACGTGTTGCAAGCGAAGGGAGGGAGGGTTCTGTGCATGAGTGAGGGATGCACCATTCATAGGACCATCCCCGGGCTCCGTGTTTCGGGAGGGAGCCAGGCCGACCAGCTCTGGGCCCACGCCCGTCCCCAGCGCCCGGCTGCCCTGCGCCGGGGGACACTGGACGCTCCAGAGGTGCAGCCGGGGCTGAGCCGGACCTGGCTGCAGGGGGCAGGCAGAGCCCCTGTGGGGCCGTCACCCAGCTGGGAGCTGGCAGGGACCTGCAGGCGGCCGGTGTTGGACTTGCTAGGACATCAGGCTGAGGCCAAACACTAAGCTCCTCCCCCAGCGGGGGTCAGGCTCCGCCCCTTGGGGGGTCATGCGGTAGATTTCTTCTCCGATCTCAGAAGAGGCCTGGGGTGTGATGAAGTCTGAGATCCCGGCTCTCGTGCCTCCGCAAGAGGCGCTGAGCTGCCGACGCCCATGCCTGGGCAAGCGCGGTGGGTTGGGGCGCTTGTTCCCAACAGGGAACATGTGGCCATATTCCTGTCACTCGCTTTGGGCAAGCGGTGTCGGGTCACAGCTGGATGGCAAACATCTGGAACCGTCAGTTCTGCGCGGGGCAGCGTTGCCCACACAGAGCTGGGGGTGCTGCTGCGGGGCTGAGCCCAGCTGCGTCTGAGTCCGTGTCTGCTTCAGCCCGTGGCCCCAGTGACTCTGCTGCTGGCTGGGGACAGAACAGGCTCCTGCCCCCCACTTCTGGGCTCAGCCTGGGCTCCAGGGGAGCTACGGCTCCGTGACCCCAGCTGGGCTCTGGCCTAGGGCTGGTTTGAGATCAGAACAGAGGGGAGGGGAGGAAGGAGCATCCGCTGTCCCGGCGGCTTCCCCCACTCTAGGAAACATGGGGTGTAATGTCTCTGAGCCACGGCTACGTGAAGAAACAGCAAACAGGAGCAGCTGGCGGGCGAGATACCATGTAGCCAGCTCCCCGCAATTAACGCTGCTTGTCAACGTTTCCTCCTGCGGAAAAAGCCGACGAGAGGGCTGGGAGAGCCTGCCGAAGCGAGGGGGGCGTCTCTGTCACAGATCCGCAGAGGGGACAAGTTCTGAGACATCCCCATTGAGTTAATTCACCCGCATTGGTCAATTTCGCACCCGGGCCTTGCATAAGCGCCGGTAAAGTTCTCCCGGGCTCAGGACTCATCGGCTGTGTCTAGACTGCATCCCTTTTCCGTAAAAGGGATGCAAATTAGACACATCGCAATTGCAAATTAAGTGGGGATTTAAATTCCCCCCGCCTCATTTGCATAAACATGGCTGCCGCTTTTTTCCGGCTCGGAGCGTTGCCGGAAAAAAGCGCCAGTCTAGACGCGAATCTTTTGGAAAATAAAGCCTTTTCTGAAAGATCCCTTATTCCTCTTAAAATCAGGAATAAGGGATCTTTCGGAAAAGGCTTTATTTTCCGAAAGATCCCCATCTAGACTGGCACTTTTTTCCGGCAAATCTCGCTTGATGGTGTCCGCCAGCATCTTCCGTCATCGTGGGACTTTTGTGCAGTGTTGAGCGCGGCGGGGCCCAATCCTGGGGCTTTTGGATGCTGTCTTTGGTATTAACAATGATTTGCCTGTGGAGGTGTTTAAAGAAGAGTTGGGGATGACCAAGGCCGCCGTGTGTCCAGACAGAAGACGGGAAATGGCCCATCAGGCTGACCCCTCCAGCCATTAGGGTCATGGGACAATCAACTGCAATTTGCCCTGTCTACAGTGAGTTGGAAAAGTTGAAGGGAAACCTTGTGACTACGTCTACACTGGCATGATTTTCCGGAAATGCTTTTAATGGAAAAGTTTTCCGTTAAAAGCATTTTTGGAAAAGTGCGTCTACATCGGCAGGATGCTTTTCCGGAAAATCACTTTTTGCGGAAAAGCGTCCGTGGCCAATCTAGACGCACTTTTCCGCAAAAAAGCCCCGATCATCATTTTCGCGATGAAAATCAGCCGTTTTTCCGGAAAAACTTGCCAGCTGTCTACACTGGCCCTTTTCCGGAACAGTTTTCCGGAAAAAGACTTTTGCCCGAACGGGAGCAGCATCGTTTTTCCGGAAAAGCACTGATGATTTTACATGAGATCATCAGTGCTTTTCCGGAAATTCAAGCGGCCAGTGTAGACAGCTGGCAAGTTTTTCCGGAAAAACGGCTGATTTTCCGGAATAACTTGCCAGTGTAGACACAGCCCAAGAGTCTGGCAATGTTGGCCGTTGCCACAAAGAGAAATGGCTTCATCGTGGTTCGTTGCCCAATCACATTGGTGGGGGGGAAACTCCGCGACTGGAAAGGTTAGCTCCTCACTGCGCCACAGAAGAGTAAGACCGAAGTGTCTGTGTGAAAAAGCCAGCTTTCACAAGAGCGTGGGGGATTTTCATCAGAAAACCAAACATATTTCTATTTTCAGCAATCGATTCTAATCAAGAAACCGAGACACTTTGGAGGGACGCCAAAGATATCATTGCAGCTGTAGCAAGAAAACCCCCCAGGGATGACTAAGTATAAAAGTATTCTGATGGTGAGGTGCTCAGATAGTATTGTGATGAGGCCATATAATGAGACCGAGGCGTCTCCGTCAGTTAAATGTGGCTCAGGAGGGATTCATTTATTTACATTACAAGCTGCTCTAGGATCTTCACGAACAGCAGAGGCTCCGTTCCAGGCAGTGATCTCACCGAGTTCTTAGAGCTGACTTTCCATGGCTAGACACAACCAGGCTGCATTATCGCATGAATGTGTCCTCTCCACCCAGTCGAAGGCTATCGGCCTGTTTCTCCAGGGTCCTCCCCCTTGTGCAGTTATCCACACTAGTGCAAGGTGAGGATCCAGCGCTGGGATTTGGTAGCTCTTTACACTGGTGTAAATCAGGCCCCGCCCACACGTGCTGGTGTAAATCAGGCCCCGCCCACACATGCTGGTGTAAATCAGGCCTTGCCCACACGTGCTGGTGTAAATCAGGCCCCGCCCACACGTGCTGGTGTAAATCAGGCCCCGCCCACACGTGCAGAGAGAAGACTGCAACCTGGCTGGCTCTGGCTTTATCACGATTGCCAATCTTCAGCCACTCTTGATCAGGACTGTGGGTCGTTCCCTAGTGAGCAGCTGAAGCCAATCGCTGTATGCACATGCAGCGGTGACGTTTGTTTTTCATGAATTATCACTGTGACACCGTGCCATTGTTATAGTGCCAAGACCGACCTGTTATCTCAAGGGGCATTAACATCGATCACAACGAAATGCATTCAGGAAGAACAGGATGATCCCAGACTGGGACTAATTGAAGGGTGAGATCTGACTCCGAACGGCCTGTCCCTGAGCATGTGTAAATGCCTGCTGGGCTGCTGCAGAGTCACTCCGGATCTGCCAGCCTGACCCCCATTAGGGTCCGGTGTGCAAGCAGAAATGTGGGGAGTGTCTTTGTCTTCAGCTAGGAGGCCACGTCAGTGAGGGGTGGGTTTTTTGGGTCTGTTTTTGCATCTCACTTGTGTGCACCCTCCCCCCCCACAATTGATTTTTCTGTGGGTCAGCAGCCCCCCACCCAAAATGTTCCCCACTCCGCCTAATCTCTATGAAGCCATTTCATAGCTAGGAACCCAACGGTATCTTCTGGATCTTTGGTACGGACAGTTCCCCAGCGTCGTGGGGGCTTTGCACAGAGCCGCAAGGGGGAATCCCCATTAGACAACATGGGGCAGGTGTTGAGATGGTCCCGCCAAAGCAAAGGGAGGGGCCGACACCGGGTTGGTTTCATTCCCATGTAGATGCTTGAGGCCAGTTTCCAATCTTAGTAGGAGGGGCCCGTCCCTACGGTCTGGGGGAGTCGGCGATGACTCATTTCTCTAGGTTTTTGGTGTGAACTCAGTTCCATTGTCTGACATCCTCCAGGGCTCGGCTCGCTGGAAAAGGGTTCATCCTTCGACCCCCATCAAGGGGGCTTGGCTGGGACACAAGTTCCCAGCAGCCGCGACCCAGGCCCGGCGCCCTCAAGAGATGCTCACTCCGGCCTTCACACAGCTCCAAGCCCTCGGAGACTCAGCCGGCAACCGGGCTTTTCTCCCCGGGAACTGGCCTCACCCGACACTGGCCCAAACCGGGCTCTGAAGGTCCAAACATCTGCCCAGGTGTTGCTGGGCCCTCCCTGAACAGCACCACGCGGCCCTGCCATGACACCCCCTCACACCCCCTCACAGGCGTTTTCATACAGCGCCCCCCCCCCGCCCAAAAGGTGTGAGACTGAGCCCTCCGAGGTGACATTTCACCCAGGGCGGTGAATCCAGGGTCTGGCGGGAAACTTGCCCCTTGGAGGGAGGGGCCTTTGTACAGGGCAGGCCCTGGAGGGGAGAGGGGATGAAGCCCCTGGTGTCTGTGCAGGCCCTGGCTCAGGGCTGGGCTGTATCTATCCCAGGCGGCCGAGGGACCAGCTGGATTTGCATGTGGGCGGGATGGGCGGAGGCTCCACCCACCCACCCGTTCAGCCGTCAGTGAACACGAGGCCGGGTGACTCTCCGTGCGGGAACAGCTGACGTGTGAATGGTGCCAAGAGACACTCCCTGGGCGGGGCTGAGAAGGGGGAACGGGGCCACGGCAGCCTTGCTCTTGGGACCAGACTGGTGGCAGGGGCTGTGTTGCCCTCCTTACCCGTCCTATGCCCCAAGGGGGGGCAGGCCCACATTGGTTGAGTACGGGGCTCGAACCCTCGACCTCCGGCTCCAAAAGCAGGTCCCTCAGGGCTGTCAAAACAGCACCGCTGGGGACGGGGCTGCCTGTCCTGTCCCTGGGGACAGCTGGAGCCCCCCACACTCCGGCTCTGTCCCCTCCCACCTCTCTGCAATACCCCCGTGGCTCAGCCTGCCCCGGCCTGCAGGCAGAAGAAAGGTCAGAGTTACCACACGTTGCTCCACCAGCTCTGCCGGGCTGTGCCCGGAGCTGGCCCTGGGCTGATGTCACTGCCCCGTGCTGGCTGCTGACCCAGCAGAGGTGTTGGAAAAGTGGTGTCAGCTTCTCAGAATAGCTGGCGAGTCTGTCTATGTGGGTGAGGCTGGTTTCTCTGCGGTACCAGAAGTTTTCTTAGAATTTTGTATTTTTCTGTGCCTGGCCTTCCCCCAGCTCTTCGTCTCCTGCTGTGGGGAGTCTCCGGCCCACAGGCTGTCCCATGGGGCAGGGCCATAGCATTTCAGGACAATGCCTCCCATGTGGATCCTTCAAGCTGTGGGGCCAGGGCGGGGTCTGATTTCTGCCAGATGCACACCCTGCTGAGGGCTGGAAAACCCAGGCAATTCCTGGGGGCTGGGCTGTCAAGTTCAGACCCGCCTGGGGATTGGGCCGCCCACATGTACATGAGTGTGGGTTCTCCGATCCCTTAAGCAAGTTGGGAAAAGTCGGGCTGTGCTGCTCCCACGCTCCCACCGGAGACGCAGCCAGCTGCAGGGGTGTGTATAGCCAGGAGATATTCCAGCATCACACCCTTTACACCAGGAGAACCTCAGAAAACATCCCCCCCCCCCCGGAAGGTCTACCACCCCCCCCAATCCACCTCCCCACCACTGGGCTCCTGCCCCCACCCTGCTTGTGGGGGGCCCTGTGGCTTGCCACAGGCTGCCCCTGGAGCCTGGAGTGGGGACATGTCTCGAGCGCCATATTTTTGTATTTATGTATTTCACAACCCCACCAATATCCCGCTGGGGGTCAGCAGGGGCGGCCCCCCTCCCCCCCGGCCAGGTCCCCAGGAGTGGGGAGGGGAGGATGGAGCCGATGTTCACGGATGCCGGAGAGGGGCGGAGAGGGAGAAAGCAGCAGGGCTTCCGTCATCTTGAATATCTGGCCTTCCATCCAGCCTCCCCCCACCCTGTCCCCGGGGCCCCTTCCACGCTGATATGGGGGGGGGGCGGGTTCTGAAGCCGGCGCTCTAGCTCGCGCTGCACCCGGCTCTGTTGCCAGCTGGGAAAGTCCTTGGCCCAAACCTGGGTATCCCCTCCCAGCCCTCCCGGGGCTGGTTACTCTGATTTTCACTGTGTGGGGAGGTCCCCCCCCCCCGAGAAAGCAGGGAATGCAGGTCTGGATGATGGGTTGAGCAGTAGGGGCGGACAGCAGAAAAGCCAATTACTTAGCATAGTAGCAGATTGATACCTGGTATCAGGCTCTCTGGAGGGGGAAAAAAAAAATCACAGTTACCCAGCGGAACTCACTGCCACAAGAGACTATACCAGGCAAGAGCATCGGAAGGACTCAAAATCAGAAGTGGCATTTCTGTGGGTAACGGAGCATCCGGACGTGTAATGGCAAAGATTCGGAAAGACGCCCGGTGGTTTTTGAAGACCTACGAACCCACCTGAATTTGGGGCATAAGGCCAGGCAGTCCAAAGGTCTTGCGATAGTGGCTAACGCCAGAGGGAAAGAACAGAACAGGGAATCATGGAGTGACCCCTCCATCCGTCTATCCAAGGCATAAAACAACCTCTGATCTATTGGGGAACTTGGACTTCAGTGCAGGAATTAGGTGCTATCTATGTAGATCATCCCCGACCGGTGTCTGTCCAACCTGCTCTTAAATATCTCCAGCGATGGGGATTCCACAACCTCCCAAGGCAACTTATTCCAGTGTTTAACCACCCTGACAGGAAGCGTTTCCTGATGTCCAACCTAAACCTCCTTGCTGCAATTTAAGCCCCTTGCTTCTTGTCCTGTCCTTAAAGAGAACAGTGGCTCAACTTCCTTTTAATTAGTGATAGAAATGCAGCCGTGTTAGTCTGGTGTAGCTGGAACAAAAACCAGGACTATGTAGCACTTTAAAGACTAACGAGATGGTTTGTTTGTCTTTAAAGTGCTACATAGTCCTGATTTTTTTCCCTTTTAATTACAACCTTTAAGTGCTTGGAGGGGGTTATCTGGCCCCCTTTCACCCTTCTTTGCCCCAAACCAACCCAATCCAGTTTTTTTCAGTCTTGCCTCATGGGTCCTGGGTTCCAGAACATCCCTCGTTTCTGTAGGTCTCCTCTGGACTCTGGTCCATATTTTTCCTGATGTGTGATGCCGGACACTAGACACCACCCTCTGTCTCTAGTTGCGGCTGAGTCGAGAGGAAGAATTTTGTTGATGCGTTTTAATCTTATCAAGCCCTTCTCGAAAGAGTGGGCTCACAAATCCCCCCCATGTGAACACCCTGTAACGATGGATCAGCTCTGCGGAAGATTAGTGCCCGAGAAACAAGCTGATCATCTCAGATAATGGGGCGCATTGTCACCAGGCTTCAAAAAGTCCTTCATGGGCACAGGCGGCATTGGCTGTAAATAGAAGAACTAGAGGACACCAAATGAAATTAATGGGTAGCAGGTTTAAAACTAATAAAAGAAAGTTCTTCTTCACACAGCGTGTAGTCAACCTGTGGAACTCCTTGCCAGAGGAGGCTGTGAAGGCTGGGACTATAACAGAGTTTAAAGAGAAGCTAGATAATTTCATGGAGGTTAGGTCCATAAAAGGCTATTAGCCAGGGGATAAAATGGTGTCCTTGGCCTCTGTTTGTCAGAGGCTGGAGAGGGATGGCAGGAGACAAATCGCTTGATCGTTGTCTTCAGTCCACCCTCTCTGAGGCACCTGGTGCTGGCCACTGTCGGCAGACAGGATACTGCGCTAGAAGGACCTTTGATCTGACCCCGTACGTCTGTTCTTATGTTCTTATGGCTGAAGAACCGCTGGCTAACCTCTTTACTGGCTTAAAAGTTTTTCCAATGGTAGCAAACTTCATTCTACAGGCAGTCCCCGGGTTACGTACAAGATAGGGACTGTAGGTTTGTTCTTAAGTTGAATTTGTATGTAAGTCGGAACTGGTACATATTGTAGGGGAAACTCTAGCCAAACATTTCTCCAGAGCTCAGTTTTATTCTCCCACACCTCACTTCCCTCAGTCCTTTATTCTCAAGCTGAGGTGTCTGCTCCACGTCTCCCTGGTCTGCTTGGGTGGGCGAGGGGGGGGCGGCGCTAGCTTCATGTCTCCCTGGTCTGCTGGGGGGAAGCAGCTAGTGCGGGGTTGCTCACCCCGTTTGTAAGTAGGGATCCGATGTAAGTCGGATCCATGTAACCCGGGGACTGCCTGTACAAGGAAGGTGGCTTTTTCGGAAAAAGCTTGTTCGGAAAAAGGGGTGTGTGAACACAGATGAGAGGTTTTTTTTTGAAAGAAAAGGCCTCCAGGAAAAAGCACCGGTGCCCTGGTGGCTACTCCATCCACAGTCATCGCAACAGAAATGCGAAACAAAAGACAGCACTTTAAAGACTAACAAGATGGTTTATTAGGTTTTGTGGGCCAGACACACTTCCTCAAATCAAATTCTGGCATGACCATATCTACCAAAGGAATACAATGAAAAAAAGTGAACATATTATAAAACTGACAACTCAGATTTAGAACAGAAGGGGGGTGAGGAGGAGGGGGACGTCGTATCTATGAGATACTGATACTAGGGGTGATAATTGGGGAAGCTAATCTTTGTAATAATAAAACGCAAGCAAAGGGTCTGGTAGCATTTTATAGACTAACAAAATATGTAGGTGGGATCATGAGCTTTGTGGGCACCGCCCACTTCTTCAGATGACCGGGGTTAGTTCAATATTTGAGTTTCCTCTTTGGGAAACAAATTGAGACAACAGAAATGAGACATGAGAAACGTCCGATGTTTTCTAACTGAGATGGAATGTCAAGCGTGTCTGGTATTTTTGTTGAACCCCGATACCTATGTAGGTAGCAGAGCAGTAGAAGAGGAAGGAGGCAAAGTTTCGGCCCAAGCGAGGGGGAGGGGGGGGGGCGTCCTTTGAGCTCCCCGCCTCAGGCACCAAGATGTCCTGCCAAAGGCCTTGCAGGCTGGACGTGGCGGGGCGAAGAGGTGAGCTGGCTCTGAGCACCGGGTGGGATGTTATTCAGACAGAGCTAGATTTCTGCCCGATCCCCCCCTCTCCGGCGGAGACAGCTGCATTTTATACGGAGCTAGGTTTGTATTCTGGGAAGGGATTCCTGCACCCCCCGGGGGCAACACCGGGGGGTATGAGGGATCACATGCCCCCCAATGCCGTGGGCCAGCCAGTGGAGGGGCTACTGGGGCCCACAAAAGGATTGGCCCCCCCCCAGCACTCACCGAGAGGTGGGGAAAGCAGAAAGTGGCCCGAGCTGGATCGGCTCTCCTGTCCCCCACAGGCAATGGGGGCAGAGCAGCACAGCCGAGGGAGGGGCATCATGCTGCTCCAATTCCCCCATGCGCTGGCCCCAGTCCTGCTATCCGCCCAGGCTGCTTGAGTTGGGAGAAAAGGGGGTTTGCTGTGGTGGGGGGGGGGTCAGGTAGCCAGGGGCACCCCAGCTCCTCCCTCACCCGCCACTCCCAGACCCCAGCTGGCTGGATTAAGCTGTGACAACAGCTTCACTAAATGGTTGTGCCAGGGGACAATGGCAGGAAAAACGTCACCCCCTCTGCCCCCCCCACACACCTTGTTCATTTCCCGCTAAACATCCCCATTGATTTCGGTGCCGTTCCCAGGGTTTCCTCTCCTTGGCCCCAGCGCTGGCTCTGTGCCCCACGGTCTCGCCCTGATAAAGAAGCCAGAACTGGCAGGAGAATGAGCGCGAATGAACCAAAGCCTCTCCCGGGAGAGGACCCGGCCGCTGCCTCAGTTTCCCTCTGCTTTCAGGGAGCTGAGCTCCACAGGGCAGCTGCCCCCTTGCTGGGGGCCGGAGGAAAACAAAATTGTAACGACCTCTGACCTCAGCCCCACCCACCACATCTGCCAGGGGGCAGCCCCTCAGGGCAGGGGTCTGAGCCCCACAGCTTGGCGGCTGCTCAGGAGCACAGGGAAGCTCACACCTCCCTTTGCCACGGGACTGGCCTTGGGGCTGTCGGCTGCTCCTCAGCTTCTCCCACTTCGCTCCCTCTGATACCCAGAAAAACTGCCCACACCTTCCTCTTTCTCTTTCTCCTCCTCCTCCTCCTCCTCCTCCTCCTCTGGGTACTGCAGGAGCCTCTTAGATCCAGGCACAGCTCCTGTGGTCTCCTGCCCTCTGCCTACTGAGCACTGCAGGGGGTGCTTATATAAGCTCCCTTCCCAGCATGCTTTGCAGGGAAGCCCACTGTTCCCATCAACCCTGGGAACTACAAGCCCCAGGATTCACCGGTCCAGGCAGACCTGGGTTCCGAACCCCTCTTAAAGGGCCAGCACGCCCTGCCATGGGTCTTCCACAGGCTGGGTGGGAGAGCAGGGGCAGAGGTGGGGAGGCGGTGGGAGAGTCATTGGGGCCGGGCCCTCACGCCTCTGGCCACCCTGTCGCACTGGCCTCCGGCCGAACCAAGATCTTCCCCAGTCCTCTGGGTGTGGGGCAGCTGTGTGGCCTCCTCCTGGGGGGTCACAGTGGGGCCATGTCGGGCCACCTCCCTGTGCCCCCCTGCTCACTACAGGCCAAGGGGAAACTGAGGCAGGCCGGGTCAGCCTGCAGCTGGGTGTCTGTGATGGGGAGGTATGTGCCATAAGGTGTACCCACCCACCTCATGACCCTTCCAAGTTCCTCCTTCCCCCCACAACCGCCCGTCTCCCGGACTACCTCCCCCCGCATCTTCCAGCCCTGTGCTCCTTCCCACCGGCTCTGCCAACGCTTGTCCTGGCTGCTCCTGCCTCTCTGCTCCCCCCCACTTCTGCTGGTGCAAACGGGTGGGAGCTGAGACAGGTCTCATACCCAGCAGTGGGGCGGATGTGGTGGTGACCAGAAAGCAACACCCGGGGTGTGAGTGGGGGAGAGGGGGTGTGAAAGCTTGTTCTGAAATAGCCCAGAGCATTGACGCAGGTGTTAACACACCACAATGAGAAACACCGAGCTTTTGAGAAGAAGAGAAGCCAATTTCATGTGAGAATTGGGGAGCTGGGGCGGGCGGGGGGAGGGAGCTGGGAACACCATTCCCTGCTGTGCACGCTCTGGGTTTGACGCCTCATGCTTGTGCATCCGTGCAACCAGGCGTGGAAATGCTCCTCCAGCCCTCGTGCGAGGGGACCTGACCCTGTGAACCCACCTCGGCCCATAGATCCTCCCCTTTACAATCTCCCTCACCCCGACCTTCGGGCTCTGCTTAGGCCCGAACAGGGAAGCGGGGCTGCTGGGGAGAGGTTTGTTGAGCCAGGCTCCGAGGGCAGGACGGGAGCGGGCGACCGGGCTGGAAACGAGAGAGGGGTTTTGTGTGGAAACGTTGGACCTTTCTTCCCAAACCTGGAAATCTTCAGCTGAATTGGAAAAGACTTTAGTGGCACATTCAGGAGGCTCTGATTACAACTGGAAGCTTTTCCCCCCCTCAGAAAAACGTCGCCACGTTGCTTCATTGCAAACCACATTTTTCACCCCTTTGGCAGAGAACGACCCACCAGCCTCACCGGGGCCTGGCTCCTTGCAGGGCAGCATGGCCCGGATCGATGCCTGCCTATGGGGCTGGGACAGCCACTGTCAAACATCAGCCTGCTTTTCAGGGCCTGGGCCTGGAATGTGGGGACAGGCACAGGGACGTGGGTCAAGGGGTGAAAAAACACCCCTCCACCGTGCGCCGGGGCTGTGCCGAGAGAACCCCCCCAGACGTGTTGACGGATGAGCGCGTCCGTCAATGTAGCGGCATGACGTGGGAGGTGTCCTGCCCCCGCCGGGAGGGACCCCTTCCTTCCCTCAGAACATGGCAACTAGAGCAGCATCTCTAGTTGCCATGGCTATGCCGCCACGCAGGCAGAGCCGGCCTCTATCTGTATGGTGGCACAGCCATGGCAAATAGAGATGCTGGGGATGTCTCTGTAGCCTGCCCCAGACTCAGTCGGGGAATTCTCATAGAGGCTTTCTCTCTGTTCCTCTTCCTCATTGACCACATGGGGAAAGAGCGAAACTCCCCAGCGGTCTGTGAGGCTACCAGCTGCCTCTGCAGATGACCTGGCTCGGAAAACCAAGCAGGGAACTCTCGGGGCAGGGATACTGAGCCAAAAGGGCCCCTACCGATGAACTCCCTGCCCTGTGTTCATGGAGCCACCACTGGGCAGATTTGAACCTGGGACCTCTGAAACAGAATACAGGAACCTCTACCCTCTGAGCTAAAAGCCAGCTGACTCCCAGCCTGTGCTGTAGAGCTCTCTTGAGCTTAACTGTTGCTGTGGTCTAGGTACCACTTGCATTGCTCAGTAACCACACTAGGGCCGTGTCCAGAGTCAGGGGTTTTTTCGGGACAAGTAGCCTTTTCCTGAAAAAACTTCCCCTGCATCCAGACTCAAGCCGCGTTCTTTCGAAATTATTTCGAAAGAACGCGGCTTTTCTTTCGATGGCGGTAAACCTCAATTTACGAGGAAGAACGCCTTCTTTCGAAAGTTCCTCTTTCGAAAGAAGGCGTTCTTCAATGTAAATAGGCCGTCTTCGAAAGAGAGCATCCAGACTCGCTGGGTGCTCTCTTTCGAAAAAGGCGGATTTCTCTTTCGAAAGATCCGCCTGCAGTCTAGACATACCCTTGGTGCGTGGGTTACACTAAGAACTAACAAAACTCATGAGCACTTCCCCCCTGGTGCTCCCACGAGGCCATATCACCTTCATTTCCATGGGCCCACCTGCTCCTGACCTCTGGGGGTCCCCAACTCGAGGGGAGGACGTTCTCCTGTCCTCTCTGTGTCCTCAGTGCTCTCTGGGCTTTGCTCCCAGTTCTCTTGTTTCCTAGCAGCGCCGTCAGCTTGGTTTCCAAGTCTCTTCCTTGGCACCATGCGACATAGGCCCGTCTGTGCCAATGCGTTGCCTCGGCTATGTGGCTGCTCCCGGCGGGTCTGCAGTTAACTTGTTCTAGGGCTTGGTAAAGACTGGCCCAGTGGTTCAGACCCTGGACTGGCACTTGGGAGAAGCAGTGTCAGTTCTCGGCTCTGCCGCAGACTCTGTATGACCTTGAGCAAGTCACTTAACCTAGCAGGGTACAATGGGGCTCTGATCCCAGCTGGGGCAGGGATTGTCTCTTGCTGTGTCTGTGCAGCACCTGGCACAACGGGACCCTGATCTCATCTGGGGCAGGGACTGTCTCTCGCTGTGTCTGTGCAGCGCCCGGCACAACGGGGCCCTGATCTCATCTGGGGCAGGGACTGTCTCTCGCTGTGTCTGTGCAGCGCCCGGCACAACGGGGCCCTGATCTCCGCTGGGGCAGGGACTGTCTCTCGCTGTGTCTGTGCAGCACCCGGCAGAACGGGGTCCTGATCTCAGCTGGGGCAGGGACTGTCTCTCGCTGTGTCTGTGCAGCGCCCTGCACAACGGGGCTCTGATCTCAGCTGGGGCAGGGACTGTCTCTCGCTGTGTCTGTGCAGCGCCCGGCACAACGGGGCCCTGATCTCAGCTGGGGCAGGGACTGTCTCTCGCTGTGTCTGTGCAGCGCCCTGCACAACGGGGCTCTGATCTCAGCTGGGGCAGGGTCTGTCTCTCGCTGTGTCTGTGCAGCGCCCGGCACAACGGGGCCCTGATCTCAGCTGGGACAGGGACTGTCTCTCGCTGTGTCTGTGCCGCGCCCAGCACCACGGGGCCCTGATCTCAGCTGGGGCAGGGACTGTCTCTCGCTGTGTCTGTGCAGCACCCGGCACAACGGGACCCTGATCCCAGCTGGGGCAGGGACTGTCTCTCGCTGTGTCTGTGCAGCGCCCGGCACAACGGGGCCCTGATCCCAGCTGGGGCAGGGACTGTCTCTCGCTGTGTCTGTGCAGCGCCCGGCACAACGGGGCCCTGATCTCAGCTGGGGCAGGGACTGTCTCTCGCTGTGTCTGTGCAGCGCCCGGCACAACGGGGCCCTGATCTCATCTGGGGCAGGGACTGTCTCTCGCTGTGTCTGTGCAGTGCCCGGTACAACAGGGCCTTGATCCCAGCTGGGGGCTACTGAACATCACTGAAATATTATCAGTTACATGAATGGTCTAACTAATTTTGACACTACTCATGCCAGTTAAGTTATACATGCACAGGTGTGTGCAGAATCGGGACTTTTGCTCCCACACAGCACACGGTAGGTTTCCGAGTTGAACAGAGGACCTGGCTTGCAATTGTGCAGAGAATGAGACACCTGCCATGTCTGTATTCATTCTCTCTGAATCACAAGAGCATGTAGGCACAGCAGATGGTCTATAACAATGAGGCGATTACGAGTTAATAATTTGCTTTTCATAAATGTTAAACATTACACATACGGGAAGTTCAGACAGTCAGTACAAAGAAACTCCTCAGAATACATGAAACTCAGAATGTGGTTTTCAAAAGAACCCAGATAATTTGGTTTCTGAGAACGAAACAGGTTTTTTGTATTAAGTTAATGCAAGAAAGTAAATAGCAGAAGGCATCCTTGTGATAAGGGAAGAGTTAAGGGGAAGTTAAATCAGCTACAAAACTAAAATAGAAAAAGAGGGAGAAGTTGGCAGTAATTCATGTAAATAGGAGCCAGAGGGTTAGCCGAGTTAATCTGCCACTGGAAAAAACTAAAAAAACCCAATACCATTTGCATGTTTGTTTTGTTAATCTTGAATGTGCTACGAGTCTATTGGTTGTTTTTTAAGTTTTTAATGAAAACAGGAAGTTAGGAATTGCAGAACAATTACGTGCAAAAGAGAAGGAAGTAAAACTCTATGTCCTGCAGAGTTAGAGAACATTAATATGTTGTAAAACTACATTAGAAACAAACAAAACATCCTGACAATTGCTTTGCGCCATTTCCAATTGGGAATGATCATATTACAGGGCTATAAGTCGCCCCGTATACAGCCACTCTGCTCTAAAGTGGTTTAACGTGTGGAGTAGTGGGTAAGACGTGGTTAGCCAGACGGAGCCCTGAAAATAATGGAAGGTTTAAAAATCATAAGTGTTGAACTTTGCATTGGTCTTGGCGTTTTTGAGCCTTACATAGTGTTCTGGCCATGTTTTTAAAACTTTTCACCACAGCCAAAAGAAACTGAGTTTTTTTGTTAAAAAAAAAAATCAAACCTGAGATTTACACCTAATCAGCTCCTAACATTGAAACTTTAAGCAACATACCAGATACCACAAGATTTGTGATAAAATACAAGAGGTGCCACCTCTGTGGTCTACGCTTGTATCTCTCATCATTGAAAGGCAACAAGAAATGCACAGCAGGGCTGTGTCTACACTACAAGGAAAAGTCGGAAAAAGATACGCAAATTGCGGACGGTATCTTTTTCCGCTTTTCTTCCGAAAGAGGCTTTTCCGACATTTGGCCTGTCTACACAGGGCCAAATGTTGGGAAAAAACCTTCTTTCGATCCATCCCTTCTTCCTCGCAGAACGAGTTTTATAGGGATGCCAAAAAAACACATCGGCTTTTCCGACATTTTTTTCGGAAAAGCAGATGCGTTCCATGGAAGTTCCTTGATACCCCGGAAAAACTCTGTAGTGTAGCTCCCTGAATTCTATGCATGCTAGTTGTCCGCTGCTGACTGAAGTTGGATTGCCATGCACAGGAACTGTTTATTAAAAATGGGGATAATTCATTTTCTCCCTCCGCTCCACCTCCCCCAGCCTCTTGTTTGTCCCTTATCCTCTGACACTGTAAACCCTTCAGGGCAGATTGTGGTACAGGGCGTGGCACAGTGTCCCACTGATTTGGGCTGGCCTCTTTGAGTCTGATCCTGAGATAAGCACATTTAGCACCAAGATGGCATGTAGAGCACATGGGTTGCTATTTAGGCTGAGTTATTGCAGTTGGAGCATGGCTACTTTGAACTTCTTGTCCAGCATGCAGAAAGGGAATGAATGGAATGAAAAGCATGGAGCCAGGCCTGGCGGAGATGCCTTTTTGTTTGCTAAGCATTGTCTTTATTTGATTTTTGGCACTGGGCTGGGAAAGGACCCCTCCCCAGTTGGTGTTGGCTGTAGCAGGTGGAATGTGGGAGGACAGTGGACAGGTAGTCAGTAAGGTAAGGGTAATGTCTGAGTTTCAAGGAGCAGAACACAATGAACTGGGGCTTTCCATGGATCTGTGCACTTATCTGCATCCCACTTCGATGACCGGAGAGACGAACTTCCCAAAGGGCTCCCCCTTGGCCTCACAAAGCTACGGAGTCACGGCAGAGAGCGTTTGAAAAAGCGCACCTGTGACCTTGCATTAAGAACTCTTCTCCTGTGGTCTATAAACAACTCTCTGCATTGTGAGAAAATAACCGCCGGGGGACTGTCAATATTAACTCCACGCTTCGAAGCACACAAGTGTGTTTCTTACGCGGCCGATGGCTCTGTTTCCATAACAGAGACAGACTTTTTCAAAGCAAATACCAAGATGTTGTGCTTTAGATAGCTGTGTTTGACATGGAAACAAGGCTGAACAAAGAGCCTAGCAGCAGCATGCAACACAAAACAAACAGAAGACAAAAACAACAACAAAAAACCCTGCAGCAAAACAGAGCTCTGCACAAAACACAAAACCCACCCCTCTGAGGAAGAGCACGACAGAGACAAATATGTGAGAGGCATAAATCATGTTGCTCAGAGCATGATTGAAAGATGCTCGAGTACCACAGCAGGAGCAATCAAGCCCCTTCCTGTAGCAAGGATAGCCACAGACAGGCAACCGCCCAAGGACTAGGCTGCATGGCAGGTCACAGCTATGACCCTGGGCTGAGGTTTTACTTGAGACAAACCCTGGGTCTAGGGTGGCCATCGCAGGCTGTGTGTGTTGAGCCAGGAGGAGCAGTTGTGTGACCGGAGAGGAAACAGGGAGGCAGGACTCCTTGTGCACGGAGCTCGCTGCAGGGGGAGACATGGGAATTTCTGATCAAGGAACCTTTCTTGCTACTGTGGTCAGGGAGAGAGAGCTCCAAGCCCAGTTTTTGTCACCTACTAGAAGCAACTCTCCGGGGTCCTGAATATTCGCTAATCGCGTGGGCCAAAGAAACGTCAAGCGCGAACCTGCGACAGAGCCAGGTCTTGAAACCACGTCGTCTGAGTCACCAGCTCGTCCTATAGCTGGAGACCCCACTGCAACAACAAGACGCACAAGCGGTGAGCCAGAAAAAACAAACTGTGGAGACGAACAATTGGGAATCTGGCCCAAAATTGCTCCCCCGTCTGACACAATGGGTGTTCGTAACAACTTAACAAAGAAGCGGGAAAATTCTCTTGCTTTCCCTTAACGCACTGCCCAAGGGCTTCCCAGAAAAAAGGAACTAACCGTCAATGTACTGAGAACAAAAACTAGGAACCGTGCCTGCTTCCCCTGTTGTGCTCATATCCACCAGCTACAGGCCGCCACGATGTTCACCATGCTGACTGCCCATAGCTAGGACAGGCGGACTGTTGTGCAGAGGAAGAAATGCATCTTAAATATTATACCTCTTTAACCGTACCGTCACACACGCATGTTCTCTCTGACATGTAATCTCTCTGTGTACATTTTCCATGTCTTTGTGGTGTTTGCACAGTGGGGTTTCCAATCCCCAAAAGCCAGCATCCTCCAAGGGTTTGATCATGTCTCTCGAAGCCGTTGTGTGCATATTTATGTGCGTGAATGCACGTGTGGGTGCAAGGATTGGTATTTCTATTGAACAGCTGGGTGTGTGTAAAGTACACACACGTTACTCCACTGTGTACCCCACCAAAGGGTTGGGTCTGCGGCATATGCGGAGGGGGTCCAGTAATGTAAGGCTGTTAGTGGTTAGGGCCAGTTGAAAAATTTCCACTAAAATTGCTTTTTGGCGTAAAAATTGGGATTTCAATGAAATTACATTTCACACAAAAAGGGGCTGTTCCCCCTGGAAAAAAATCTGACTTTTGGTTGAAAAGCTGGACACTCTGCAAGGGAAAGTTTCTTAGGTTAGGCTAAGATGACATACATCTGACGAAGTGGGTCTTTGCCCACGAAAGCTCATGCTCCACCTCTTCAGTTAGTCTATAGGGTGTGTCTAGACTACAGGGTTTTGTCGACAAAAGTGGACTTTTGTCGACAAAACTAAACCTGCGTCTCTACTACCGCTGAGTTCTGTCGACATAACGTCGACAGAACTTGGCAGTTTTGTCAACGCTGGTAAACCTCATTTTACGAGGAATAATGCCTTTTGTCGACAGAGTTCTGTCGACAGAAGGTGTTATTGCATCTACACTGTCCTTTGCGTCTACATTGCCATGTCGACAAAACGCCTTGCTTTGTCGACAGAACTGAATGTTGTCTAGACGCTCTTTGTCGACAGAAGCTTTGTCGACAGTATCTGTCCACAAAACTTCTGTCAACAAAAGCCTGTAGTCTAGACGTACCCTAAGGTGCCACAGGACTCCTCGACACTTTTAGGTTAGGCTGAAACCCAAACTAGTTTAGTTTGCAAATTCTGCGGCAATGCATCATGGGAGCTGCAGTACTGGGGCCTCATGTCTCATTATGGACCAAGCTCTCCAGAGTGATTTTATCTCCCATGATGCACAGCAGCCATGGGACTTACTGAGATCAGGGCCCCGTTGTGCCGGACGCTGCACAGACACAGCGAGAGACAGACCCTGCCCCAGCTGAGATCAGGGCCCCGTTGTGCCGGGCACTGCACAGACACAGCGAGAGACAGACCCTGTCCCAGCTGGGATCAGGGCCCCGTTGTGCCGGGCTCTGCACAGACACAGCGAGAGACAGTCCCTGCCCCAGCTGGGATCAGGGCCCCGTTGTGCCGGGCTCTGCACAGACACAGCGAGAGACAGTCCCTGCCCCAGCTGGGATCAGGGCCCCGTTGTGCCGGGCTCTGCACAGACACAGCGAGAGACAGTCCCTGCCCCAGCTGGGATCAGGGCCCCGTTGTGCCGGGCACTGCACAGACACAGCGAGAGACAGACCCTGTCCCAGCTGAGATCAGGGCCCCGTTGTGCCGGGTGCTGCACAGACACAGCGAGAGACAGACCCTGCCTCAGCTGAGATCAGGGCCCCGTTGTGCCGGGCTCTGCACAGACACAGCGAGAGACAGACCCTGCCTCAGCTGAGATCAGGGCCCCGTTGTGCCGGGCGCTGCACAGACACAGCGAGAGACAGTCCCTGCCCCAGCTGGGATCAGGGCCCCGTTGTGCCGGACGCTGCACAGACACAGCGAGAGACAGACCCTGCCTCAGCTGAGATCAGGGCCCCGTTGTGCCGGGTGCTGCACAGACACAGCGAGAGACAGTCCCTGCCCCAGCTGGGATCAGGGCCCCGTTGTGCCGGACGCTGCACAGACACAGCGAGAGACAGTCCCTGCCCCAGCTGAGATCAGGGCCCCGTTGTGCCGGACGCTGCACAGACACAGCGAGAGACAGACCCTGCCTCAGCTGAGATCAGGGCCCCGTTGTGCCGGGCACTGCACAGACACAGCGAGAGACAGTCCCTGCCCCAGCTGAGATCAGGGCCCCGTTGTGCCGGACGCTGCACAGACACAGTGAGAGACAGTCCCTGCCCCAGCTGGGATCAGGGCCCCGTTGTGCCGGGCGCTGCACAGACACAGCGAGAGACAGACCCTGCCCCACACAGCTCACAATCTACATACACAAGGCACACATTGTGGCTGGGGTAGGGGGAGAAAGATTAATGCTGTCTTTGTATTACAGATGGGAAACAAATACAAAATGGTGAAGCATCTGTCCATGTTAGAATTATCCTAGGATTAAATGTAACCGGACCAAAATCCTGTGTCTCTGGCAATGGTACAATCAGATTTGTTGAAAGCTTAATGTAAATACCCCTTAACAAATCAAGAGTGAAACCGGATTTCTTTATCCTCATGCACCACCTTAGTCACACAATCACCCTGCGTGAGAAGAATCAGGCGTTGAGAGCTTTCTCCTGAGTATTGAAATACAACAGTAAAGAAAATGAAATAAAACCCCGCACATCTGCTTTTCCATGTCGTGTCTGTGTGGGGGAAATCTCACTCCCCTTGGGTACAGAGCCCCCAGAAGGGTCCGAGGCTGGAAGTCAAATCAGTGAGGCAGGACAGAAACCTAGAAGGAAAACTTTATTATGCATGCATGCAGGCTGACAGCTACCAGAGAGCAGTAGCAGCCAGCCCTGAGAGACAGATTCAAGGATTCTTTACACAGTATGTTCAGACAGTTCAGTTGTTGATTGTTTTCTTTAACATATCAAAGTCTCAGCAGAAGTACTCGGAGAGGTTTCTGTTCACACCAGGAGTGCTAGAAGTAAGTTTTACAGTACACAAAGCCACATCAGAACTTGAGTGGAGAAGTCTACAAGACAAACTGTGACAAAGATAAGGGTTTACATGACAAATTGTGACAGACCATGAACTTGAGATAGGTATTGTAAGGGTCTTGATTAGAGCTAATTTGATTTCTCTCTGTTACAGGGAGAGAGATCTGAAAAACTTTTAACCCTTACAGCAGGTTTCTTTTAGAGAGTTTCGATTTCCTGCACAATTCCCTTTTGAGTCTGGATTTCAAATGTGCAATGGTCCGTGTGGGCCTGTTCTTTGGTAGTTGGAGCCCTGCCTCGCTAAGCTGCATTCCAATCTGTTGTTCGGAGTCACGCAAGGTCGTTTCTTATATAATCGGCATTGCAGTGTATTGCCAACACAAACCCCGCAGAGGCCCTTGTGACCTCAGTGCTGCAGTTACAGGTAAACAGAATCATCTTCCAGAGTCTTATTCAAGTGAGAACATTCCCTCCGTATCTTTGCCCCTCCCTCAGGCTTGTCCCCCATTTCTGCACCCCATGCTGTGTTGATTAGCGTGGAAGGTCGACACAGCAGACAGGGGGAGCAAACGCACGCAGCTGAATGAATATCGTCATCAACAGAGCAGGAGATCTGACAGGACCACATTGGTGGTGCCTGACTGTACCCCCCCATATGGTTCAAGTCTCAGGTAGGAGCAGCAAACACCTGAGGGCTGTGACTAGAATGGCCAGTTTTTCTGGAAAATCAGCCGCTTTTCCGGGAAAACTTGCCAGCTGTCTACACTGGCTGCTTGAATTTCTGCAAAAGCACTGACTTCCTACTGTAAGAAATCAGTGCTTCTTGCGGAAATACTACGCTGCTCCCGTTCCGGCAAAAGTCCCTTTTGCGCAAAACGTTTGCGCAAAAGGGCCAGTGTAGACAGCTCAGATTTGTTTTCCGCAAAAAAGCCCCGATTGTGAAAATGGTCTGAGAGCGGCAAAGCCCCCCGCAATGCCCCACCCCAGTGGGGAGGCTACACATGGGGCCCCCTGGCTGCAGCCCCCAAGGGAAACCCCAGCAGCCCTCGAGGGACCCAGTGCCAGTCCCAGGGATACTTAATAGCCCTGGTGTGGACTCTGCCTTCCCATCCCCCTCATAGACATTTTTGCCAGCTGGGCAGTTTCTGGAGGGGGAAGAGTTGAAGCTCTGGGTGTGGTTTCAATTTCAGCACAAGCCTCCCTTTTCCAGGAATTGAAACTCAGTGGCTTGGCAAGATTTCTAGCTGATCAGGTTTTGTTTTCTTATCTCCTTAGCCAGCCTGGCGCCTGCCGGGCTCACACACAGCGCCCTGCCACCTCTGAGAAACAGTCCATACGGGCTGATCACTGACCAGGAGTGACCCAAGCCATCTGTGGGGTGATTGTCTGCCCCCCGTCCAATGATTAACACTTTATCGCAACACCTGGCAAAGGCCTATCAGGTGAGACTAGCTTATCGCCTCAGTGCGAATGAATGGGACACCCACATCTTGAATACTTCGTCCAGATGGGCTCACCTTATCTCAGGATATCAGAGGGGGAATGGTCCCGCTATTGTGGGGAACTTTCCTGGCTTCTATACCACCCCGGTATAAGCACCCCAGCGAAAGGATCTGAGTCCCCGCTCCCACTTCCTTTGCCCCATGGCCTCCCTGACCCTGAGGGCTCCCCCTCCACTCTCCTGAGTAGCAGAATCCTCGAAACCCCAACAAGGCTGGGCCCAGGTTTTCTGGGGTTTAATCCCCAACCTTGTAGTCACTTGGGGCAGGGGCTAGGGTGTCCCCACTCCGGGGTGCTCTCTGCGCACTGCATGCTTTCTTGACCCACTGATCATTCCATACAGTTCAAAGCAAATACAATGTATTAAACATCAAGGCTACGTCTAGACTGGCATGATTTTCCGCAAATGCTTTTAATGGAAACGTTTTTCCATTAAAAGCATTTTTGGAACAGAGTGTCTAGATTGGCACGGATGCTTTTTGCGGAAAAGCGTCCGTGGCCAATCTAGACCCGCTTTTGTGCAAAAAAGCCCCGATCGCCATTTTCGCCATCAGGACTTTTTTGCGCAAAACAAATCTCAGCTGTCTACCCTGGCCCTTTTCCCAGAGAGACCCAGAAAATCCCAGCTCACATGGAGGACAGGACCTGGCCTTCTAATTTCCTCATTGGTCTGTCCAACCTGTCAATCAGGCTGAGCTGGAGTATTGGCGTCTTCCCATTGTCTCTGGGGTCTTTCCGTCTCAGGGCGCTGATTTCTCATGGACCCTTCCCCTTTTGGTATTGGGAGCTGGCCAACCAAACACTCCCACTGAGTTTTAGTAACGGCTAACAGTCCCCTTACAAAGGCCTTGGAAAAGATTCAGAAAAAGGCAACAAAAAGGATGAGGGATTTGGAACGGGTCCCATAGGAAGGGAGATTATAAAGACTGGGACTTTTCAGCTTAGAAAAGAAAAAACTAAGGGGGCAGAGGTCTATAAAATCATGACAAGTGTGGAGAAAGCAAATAAGGGAGTCCCTGGCCGGCGGGGCGGGGGGCAGGCGCTGGCACCCGAAGCTGTGAGCTTGGCGGAGAGGCACAGACACCGGGTTTTGCTCTTGCAGGGCCAGCGGGGCAGCGTCTGGGTGCTCGTGGGTACGGGCAGTGGCTGTGCACCCGCTCTCCTGCTGGGAGATCAGGGGGATGAATGGCCGGGGAAGCCCCCAGACTCTGAAACTCCTCCCTGGCCAGCCCGGTTCCAGGACCAGGAGCGGGTCTTCCTGCCCCGCCCTGCTGTTCCCACACTCAGGGATCTGGTGCCTGGATAGGCGTTCGCCCGGGTGCCATTTTCCCTCCAGCTGGCCCTGCTTTTCGGGTGGCGAGGGGCTCAGTCGCTCAGGGGGGTCCCCCTGTTACGCCCCAGCGGCACTGGGCAGAGCTGAGATGGGGGCTTCTCTGTCTGGGAGGTTTCACAGCCGCCGTCCACCAGCTCTTAGGTCCGGAGACCGTTCCAGGGCTGGTTATAGGTGATGGGAAGCCAGCCTAGCATCCGGGGGTGTCTGTGAGCCCCTTTCCCCACCCCTGTTTTTTACCCAGATCCGTAGGGTGCTGCCTAGAACTTTCCCCAAAACTTTGGAATCCATTGGGCATGGGGCAGAAACGTGCCGACATCCCCCTTGCGTTGACCATGAGGCTTTGCCACCAAGCGAGTCCCAACCAGGTCCAGAGAGCAGCCCGCCGCCTCCTGGTCCCCATGTGCCTAGGGCCGGCTCTCTGCTGGGTCACAGCCACGCTGCTCCTGTGAGCCGCAGGGTCCGGACCCCTGTGGGGGAAGGGCGGCGTTGCCCCACTGCAGGCCAGACGCCGGGTGACGCCGGCTACACAGACGAAAGCAAGCGGGCGCGACCTGGCGTGCAGCTCCAGCAAGAGCCGAGTGGCTGCAAAAGCCAGCAGGAAGCTGTTTAAAAAGCTGGCAGGGCGCTGGGTTGCAACAGGACAGGACCTGTAATTCACGTTCACCCTTGACCAGACCTGACATTCTGATCTTTACTGGTGTAGACATAATCAGACAGGTAGGTGCTCTCCTCCCTTAGCACACCTATCTCATCTAGGGCGTCACTGCTGAGCTGTTCAAATATTTGTTATCAATATTTGTTATTAAGGGGGGGGTGATGGCGCGTTGGGGGCCCCCCAGTCTCCTGCACCCCGAAATGGCACAAACAGACTGCACCAGCCGGTGGAATAGAGGAAGTTTATTGCCTCTCCAGGATACAGCACAGCACAGATGTAATCTGGTCACAGAGCTGGGCTAGGATGCCTCAGGCCCCCTTGAGATGCGGGGAGACTGGGCCCCTAAACTCCAGCCCCTTTCCCTAGGCTGTCTCCTCCATGCTCCCAGACAGCCACTAAACTCACCCTCTTCCAGCCCTGCCCCCAGCCAGGGCAGCATTCCCCCTTCCTTTGTTCCTCTCCATGGGAGGTGTCTGGTTCAACCGGTTTGGCATCACCTTTGCATAGTGAGGTTTTCCCTGCTGGGTCTTGCTCCAGACAGCAGAAGTCACCACAGCCCAGCAAGTACCCCCACTACGTCACAGGGGGACATGATAGCGGTTTTCAAATATCTAAAAGGGTGTCACAAGGAGGAAGGAGAAAATTTGTTCCTCTTGGTTTCTGAGGACAGGACAAGGAGTAATGGGCTTGAAGTGCAGCAGGGGAGGTTTAGATTGGACATTAGGAAAAAATTCCTAACTGTCAGGGTGGTCAAATATTGGAATAAATTGCCAAGGGAGGTGGTGGAATCTCCCTCTCTGGAGATATTTAAGAACAGGTTAGATAGACATCTGTCAGGGATGGTGTAGACGGAGCTTGGTCCTGCCTTGAGGGCGGGGGGCTGGACTCGATGACCTCTCGAGGTCCCTTCCAGTCCTATGATTCTATGATTCTAATGACAGCTAGAAGTTTGAGCATCAACACCCAGTTCATGTCCTTCTCCCACCTGCCCAAACTGCCTCCTCCCCCGGAATTGCCAGCTGCCCCAAAGCACAGCTGCTCCCTCCAGGACCCTGCCAGCTTCTGCGTGGTTGCTGTGTGTCATAGGCTGTGTGTCATAGGCTAAGTATGGGGGCAGAGAAGAATCCATTGCACTTACGAGCAATAACTCACCAGGGCTGTGTCTAGATTGGCCACTTTTTCCGGAAAAGCGGCTGCTTTGGGGGAAAAACTTGCCAGCTGTCTACACTGGCCGCTTGAATTTCCGCAAAAGCACTGATGATCTCATGTAAGATTGTCAGTGCTTTTGCGGAAATACTATGCTGCTCCCGTTCGGGCAAAAGCCCTCTTGTGCAAATGCTTTTGCGCAAGAGGGCCAGTGTAGACAACGCGGTATTGTTGTGTGCAAAAAAGCCCCGATCGCGAAAATGGCGATCGGGGCTTTCTTGCGCAAAACCGCGTCTAGATTGGCACGGATGCTTTTCCACAAAAAGTGCTTTTGCGCAAAAGCGTCCGTGCCAATCTAGACACTCTTTTCTGCAAATGCTTTTAACGGAAAAACTTTTCCGTTAAAAGCATTTGCGGAAAATCATGCCAGTCTAGACGTAGCCATTCTGTATAACAAAAGTTTTTCTTCACGCAGCGCACAGTCAACCTGTGGAACTCCTTGCCAGAGGGAAAATCCTGACCAAAAAAATTCCCTCCAAAGAGGGTTCAGGATGATTCATGAGATAGATTTGCCACACCTTGAAAACGCTGGCGGTTGAATCACTGTCCCTGCGGCGCACCAAGGCAATAGCATGTCTGCTTTCAAAATGAGTCATCTTTCATGAGCTTTTAGACTCATTGCCCTGAGGCCCTGGGTCCAAGCCAGCTGGTGTTTATCCACGGTTTAGAGTCTGGATCAGTAAAACAGGCATGTCCTGTTTGAACTAGTCCAACGTTCTAATTCACACACATTCACCCCTAGGCCGGGCCCAGCCTCTTTACTTCTAATTCCATACCCAGGGCTTTCTGGTCCCACGGCGCTTCCCAGGAGCCGGGTTCAAGAGTCACCTGGCGGGGTCCCTGCACTGGCTGGGAGGATCCTGGTGGGTCTCAATGGTCACTCTGCAGGAGAGCTCTCCCCTCTCCGCTCAGTAGCTGCTCTCATGTGCATCCCTCTGAACAGCAGCCCCTCCCTTTGCATGTTACGGAAAACAGCCCCTTTCCCAGGCTGCCGGGTGTCCTGGCACAACCAACCCCCGACCTTGCTTCACGTTAGGAGACGAGGAAACTGCAACCAAGTTTGGTGGCCCTCGCTCGCAGGGGTTAGGATGAGTTCTTGAAGGAACGGACTTGCAGACAGACACACAGACAGACACATTCATAGATAGATAGATAGAGGGGTGTGTGAGGATAGATAGATAGAGAGGGTGGGTGGGGATGGATAGATAGATAGATAGATAGATAGAGGGGGTGGGTGGAGATACATAGATGGATGGGGATAGATAGATGGGGGGGGGGGGGTGGATGGGGATAGATAGATTTACCTGGCATTGCTTGGGTTCTTCAGAGCAGTGGCTGGGGCTCTGGAGGGTGCCGGAGTCGGGACTAGGTCTTGGGGATGTGGGGGCTCAGAGCGGAGGGGGAGGTGCAGGCGTCAGGGCTGGGGGACACAACCCCGCTGGGTGGGAGCTGGGGGGCAGGGCCCTGCAGGCAGAGCCGGAAGGTTCGGGGGGGCAGGTTACTGGCAGGAAGGGGAGGCCACGGGGGGCTGCTTGGGAGGGGAAGGGAGGCCCAGCCCTGAGCCCCCCACCCACTCTGGACTCTCTTTCTCTGAGCCTCGGGCTGCATGAGGGAGGGGATGCAGCTGTCAGGAGACATGAGCTCGTTTGGGGGAGGTGGGTCTGTCCTGCCCTGTGGGGAAGCAGGACCCTCTGGAGCCTCCTGGCCCCTAATTATCACCCCCCCCCCCCCATGGCCCTTTGGGCCCCTGGTCTCCTCAGCTCCTGGCCCCAGATCCCAGGGCGGGGGATGGGGGGGTCCAGGAGGCTCCAAACGGTGCAGCCGGCAGCTAAACAGCCCGTGTGCGGCTCTGGAGCTACTCAGAGAAGCAGGCTGCCAGGGCTGGAAGCAGGAGAAATGACGTGTCACGTCCTCGGGGGGCTGACAGGCACAGGCAGCCGTGCCTGGAACTGGATTCCCGCACACACCAGGCAGTGCTGGGAAGGCCTGCGGGAGCGAGTCCCTCCGCTGGCGGGGGAACTGCTCCTCGCCTGGAACAGCTGAGGGGGTCGCTGAGAAATCTCTGCCTTCGCCTCTGGCCAGGGATTACCCAGGTTGGACCTCCCTGGCCCGGCACCCTTGGGACCGGACTGGTGCCAGGAGGGAGCGTGCTGCACCAGGGGAGCTCTTGGAGGGTGGGGTACCAGCCTCCCGGCTGGGCTGCTGCGTTGGTCCCACCGGCCGGCTCCGTTCTACCTCTGCCGCCGGGGCTCTCTCATCCAGCCACGTCCGTTGGCCTGAGAGTCCCGGACCGCAGAGGCTCAGCCGGGGTGGGGTGTCTCAGGGGGTGTCTGAGCCCTGGGGTGAGCCGCAGCGTCGGCCTGTTTCCAACTGCCCGGTGCTCACACACACCCCAGAGTGTCAGAGATCTCAACAATCAACACGCCTGGAAAATCTCTCTGGGTCTCGTCTCCCCATGTGTCAAACAGGGAGAGTTACCCTGCTGGTCTGCTGTATCTGAGCCCAGCTGGGGCAGGGACCGTCTCTCGCTGTGTCTGTGCAGCGCCCGGCACGACGGGACCCTGATCCCAGCCGGGGCAGGGACTGTCTCTCGCTGTGTCTGTGCAGCACCCGGCACGACGGGGCCCTGATCCCAGCTGGGGCAGGGACTGTCTCTCGCTGTGTCTGTGCAGCACCCGGCACGACGGGGCCCTGATCTCAGCTGGGGCAGGGACTGTCTCTCGCTGTGTCTGTGCAGCGCCTGGCACAACGGGGCCCTGATCCCAGCTGGGGCAGGGACTGTCTCTCGCTGTGTCTGTGCAGCGCCCGGCACAACGGGGCCCTGATCTCAGCTGGGGCAGGGACCGTCTCTCGCTGTGTCTGTGCAGCGCCCGGCACAACGGGGCCTTGATCTCAGCTGGGGCAGGGACTGTCTCTCGCTGTGTCTGTGCAGTGCCCGGCACAACGGGGCCCTGATCTCAGCTGGGGCAGGGACTGTCTCTCTCTGTGTCTGTGCAACGCCCGGCCCAACAGGGCCCTGATCCCAGCTATAGCATTAACCGATAAGCTTTTGCTTATCTGTTAATCGACGACACTATTTCAGCCCTAGTCTAGATCATCCCTCACAAGCGTCTATCGAACCTGCTCTGAAGTATCTCCAGGGCTGGAGATACCACAACCTCCCTCGGCAATTCATTCCCTTGTTTCACCACCCTGGCCAGGGCCGGCCTTACCATGAGGCAAACTGAGGCAGCCACCTCAGGTGCCAGACTGTGTGCGTGTGGGAGGTGCCACTAGGACCCGGAGCGTAGAAAATTCAAAGTTTTGGCCCAAATGAGGGGGTATGGAGATGTCATTTGAGCTCCCCACCTCAGGTGCCAAAATGCGAGGCACTGACCTGACAGCTAGGAAGTTTTTCCTAATGTCCAACCTCAACCTCCCTGGCTGCAGTTTAAGCCCATTGCTTCTTGTCCTGTCCTCAGAGGCCAAGGAGAACAATTTTTCTCTCTCCTCCTTTTGACTCCCTTTTAGATACCTGAAAACTGCTCTCCTGTCCCCTCTCAGTCTGCTCCTAACTAAACAGGCCCAGTTCTTTCAGCCGTCCCTCCTCGCTCATGTTTTCTAGAGCTTTCATCACCCTTTTTGAGGTTTCACTTGATCACGCTCAAGTGTGTATCATTAATCACCTGTAGAAGCTGCTCTCAGGATTTAGCTGCTGGACTAGCACCAGCGAGGAAATGAAACTTAAAAGCTGCCAGGTGGAGGCTGTGCTTATGGGTGGAGATACACCATTCAGAATAGCCCATATCTACCAGCTGGTATTTTTAATTATAGACGAATGGGTTATGCAGCGTCAGCTGCACCCAAACTACAGGTGCCTGGGAGAAGCTACACACCTTGTGCTCTAAGGCGGTTCAAAGGCAGAAGCAACAGCTGGGGTGGGTGGAATTAGTTTTGCAAGGGATGTGGCCAGGGCCGGTCCTAACAAAAAAAGACAAACCAAAAAACCACGCAGGCAAAAAAAAAAAAAAAAAAAAAAAAGTCCCAAAAAACCCACAAACAAACAAAAAAATCCCACAGGCAAAAAACAAAAAAAAAAAAAAAAAACCCCCCAAAACAAACAAAAAAACAACAAAAAAGAGTAACCATGGAAACCTGGAAGGAGGATTCGGAAGGTCGGGCTCAAATACAGTTGCAGCCCCCCCCCCCAAGACCAGTTCTGTCGACGGCCCCTTGGAAATGGCAGCCCCGGGCAACCGCCCAGCTTGTCCATCCCATAATCAACTGTATGTGTGGCAGAGAGACTCAGCGCAGCCCAAAATATCTGTGGAAACCAACCAGAGAGTCGAGAGAGGCTGGCCCTGACAGAAAGAGCTTTTGGAGTATTTTTGGAAAAGCGTGTCTAGATTGGCAGGATGCTTTTCCGGAAAAGCACTTTTTGTGGAAAAGTGTCCGTGGCCAATCTAGACGCGCTTTTCCGCAAAAAAGCCCCGGTCGTCATTTTTGCGATCGGGGCTTTATTGCGGAAAAGAAATCTCTGCTGTCTATACCGGTCCTTTTCTGGAACAGTTTTCCGGAAAAAGACTTTTGCCCGAACAGGAGCAGCATCGTTTTTCCGGAAAAGCACTGATGATTTTACATGAGATCGTCAGTGCTTTTCCGGAAATTCAGGCGGCCAGTGTAGACAGCTGGCAAGTTTTTCCGGAAAAGCACTGATGATTTTACAGGAGATCGTCAGTGCTTTTGCGGAAATTCAAGAGGCCAGTGTAGACAGCTGGCAAGTTTTTCGGGAAAAGCGGCTGATTTTCCAGAATAACTTGCCAGTGTAGACACTGCCCCGGAGTTTTTGGCTAGAGGCTCAGCTCAGAAGGGATAACGCGCTTTAAGCCCCGGAAAGCACAGACCCCCCTAAGCACACAAGAAATAAGAAGGCAAGAAAATGTAGTGTCAGGCTGGTAGCTCTCTGCCCAGGAGGCTGGGGGTCCAGGCTGGCTGAACGACCATCGTTATCCCATGCAAATCTTCCAGGATAGGAGACTCAGCCCTCGTTAGGCAAATGGAGAAGGGGCCTAATCCGGGATGGAAATGTCTCAGCTGAGAGGAGATTTGAATAGCAAAGAGCCAGGGGAACAAATGCGCTTGAGACTGGCCCAATGACTGTGGCTGTTGACGCTGGAAGCGGTGGAAGCGGTGCGGCTGTACAACAGGAGGGGACGTGTGTGGGGGAGGAGGTGGCTGTACATTAGGACAGGTGTACGTGGGGAGCGTTGGGTGCAGCCCATCGTACGATACAGGAGGCAAATGAGGAACCTGAGCTGAGGCCAGGGAAGAACCCGGCTGAGTCTGTGCCCAGCCACATGCAAACCCCTCACAAAGAGACGGGCACTGTGGGTAACAGGAAATCTCAATCTTAATGGAACTTTCTTGGGGGACTTCTAGGGTCACCAGAGGGTTTAACCAAAAACACCCAATCTCTCCCCCTCCCCAAAAAAAAACACTGGTGAAAACATTCTGCTGAGAAAAAAGGGGGAGACCAAAGTTGTTAAGAAAAAAAAAACACAGCACGGCCCCTTTAAGAAATGCTTTTGAGGCTTTTTGGCCCTAACAGGCTGCCGGCGACCATCCACCGTCTCGTCTTCCTGCTCTGGGTCAGAAAGCTCCCCTGTGGAACCAGGCAAGCACTTGGGATTTTCGCCTCCTGGACAGGAAAATGTCAGAAAATACCAGACATTTTAAGTGTCCGGTATTTTCTGAATTTTTTACCCGTCAGGAAGCGAAAGTACCAGACTGTCCAGGTGAATACGGGACACCTGGCATCCCTAGAGACTTCTTTTGAAACAGGACTGGACTCCCCTAGGCCCCAAAGACCATCACAGCCCTCCCCACTAGACCTGGCTGACATATTTTGGTCAAAAATTTTTTTTGTCAAAATAAAAAATGCAGTGATGACACTGAAAGGCTGTGTCTACACTGGCAAGTTAGTCCAGAAAATCAGCCACTTTTGCGGAAAAACTTGCCAGCTGTCTACACTGGTCGCTTGAATTTATGGAAAAGCACTGACGATCAGTGCTTTTCCAGAAAAACTATGCTGCTCCCGTTTGGGCAAAAGTCTTTTTCCGGAAAACTGTTCCGGAAAAGGGCCAGTGTAGACAGCACAGTAGTGTTTTCCGCAAAAAAGCCAATCCTACTCATCCTGGCTGATAGCCAGGAAAGACCTCCATCTAGGTCTTTTTTGAACCCTATTACAGTCTTGGCCTTCACAATATCCTCTGGCAAGGAGTTCCACAGGTTTGCTGCATGGGGGATTACACTCAGAGCCATTCCCTCAATGTGTACCAATGAGCCCCCGGCTCCGGATGATATCCCTACGTCGGTTACACTCCAGAGGCTCTTTCAAGGTTTCCCGCACAAATCCAAGAGCTAGGAACCAACTACTTCAATGCGAGCAGAGACACTGGACAATTCTGGTCCACGTTGCCCCCCGTCACCAGGTTCCTTGGGAAAGCCGGCAAACCTACACTCACTACTGATACAGAATTCAATCATGGACTCGCGTATGGCACCCTTATGTTGGCCGGTACTTCCTCACTAGAGCCGTCTCATTAAAGCCATGGAAAAAGCGTTAACGAGTGTGGGTGTGAGCCCCGCACAAACTAGCCCTAAACAATAGAGAGAGGAGTGTGCAAGAGAACATCTGCTTGAAGTTTAGCTCGGGAAGATGCAAATGCGGAGTAGCAGTGACCCACACACCGCGGCTAGGTCCACACTACAGCTGTTTTTTTTTCTTTTTTTCCCCAGAAAATCCCTTTCTTTCGGAAGATCCCTTCTTCCGCGTGGAATGAAGAAGATGGGGCTTCCAAAAGACCGTGTTTGCACGTCTGCAAAAAAAAAAAAAAAAGCTAGCAGAAGAGTGAACGTGTTCCCTGGACGTGGTGGGGGTTTCCGGGCAAAATCCTACAGTGTAGAAGTAGCTATAGTGCGGGCTCATTGTCCGACGGAGTGATACTTAGACCTCTTACAGAGAGAGATAAGAACAAGGGAGTTCAACAGCCATGTTTCTTAAACTTTTTAAGACTGAGGAACACCAAACAGTAGTTTTTTATGAGGATCACCAAGGATTTTTTGTTGAGGAAAAAAAAGGATCGGAGGGAAGTTACTGAGCAAAAAAAAAAAAATGGGGGGTTGCCTGCCCCTTTAAGGGCAGCCATTTTGAACTCTGTTGTTCTCTGCAGCATACCGCCAACTGCCTCACCGCGGCACACGTAGTTTAAGAAACACTGCTCTCCAGACTATACTGAGAGCCAGGCCGCTGAATAACTCAGGCAAATGAAGCCCGGGATTTGAATTTCCCGGGCTTCATTTGCATAAGCCGGGCGCCGCCATTTTTAAATCCCGGCTCGTTCGAACCCCGTGCCGCGCGGCTACAGGCGGCACAGAGTAGCTAGTTCGGATTAGGCTTCCTAATCCGAACTAGCTGTACTCCTCATTCCACGAGGAGTACAGCTAGTTCAGATTAGAAGCCTAGTCCGAACTACCTAGTTCGTGCCGCGTGTAGCCGCGCGGCACGGGGTTCGAACGAGCCGGGATTTAAAAATGGCGGCGCCCGGCTTATGCAAATGAAGCCCGGGAAATTCAAATCCCGGGCTTCATTTGAAAGTGCGGTATACCTACATTACCCCGCTAGTTCGAATGAGGAGGGTAGTGTAGACATACCCTCATGCTGATGCTGCTCTGAAGTTATGCTCCAGAAGGTTCTGGGTTCAAATCTACTGAGTGGTAGTTACACAAGTCTCCAAAAATGTGCCTCTTAGGAAGAATAGCTCTGTCTATTGGTTTATTTGTGCTGTGCGCAGTGTGGTGACAGGGGAGGCCTTTATAGGGTTGTAAAATCCATCCTGGAACGTTATCCTGGTTTCTCTTGGAATCAAAAGGAATCTCTGGAGCTGATTCAGAAGCCTGCTTTGCTAGGAGCAGTCCTATCATGTTCAAGGTATCTGTCTGGGGGTGGGGGTTGAGAAGAAACAGTCCTTTCCCTCCACTGCACCCATGATTTGAAGTCATCTGGACTTCCGCCTTAGTGTTGTTGCGGGAAGCATTTTTTTTTTTTTTGGCACAGATGGAGGATTGATGCCTTTGCCAGTCAGCTGGGCTGGGGGACGGAGGCATCAAACACAAATCAAAGCCTTCTCCTCCAATCTTGCATCCGGTCCGCTCATATTGCCTGCCCCACAGGCCAATCCACACCCCCCAGCCGCCCCTCTGCCGGCCAGCTTCCCAGAGCTTCAACATTCCTGACAAGCATGTGCTATAATTAGGGGCATGGGAATCCACTAGGAGCGGCCTAAAATAAATGTCCTTTCAAATCCCCTATGGCCAATAAGGGGAGGGCGGCAGCTGTGCTAATTGGCCTGCTTGTTTTCCAATTTAGGTCACAAAGAGCCTCTGGGTCTCCGTTTGATGAACCTCTCCCCGGCTTCTCAGCCGGCCTCACCGCAGCGATGCTGAAACCAGAGCGAGGTGGGTACAAAAGGTAGCCCCTCCTTGGAGGAAAGGACTTGGGCCCGGAGCGATAGACAGCGTGACACTGAGCAGCCAAACATATAACTTGTCAGAGCCGAGAAAACAACCTGGCGACCCACCACGCCTAAGCTACCTGCCCCAGCTGCCTGTCTCCCCCATTGGCACACACATTGGCCAATGGGAGAGACTGACCCCATTGGCGTGTCCTAAGCTCCTCCCCTCTGGCTCAGGTGGGCGTGGCCGAGAGATGTCCGCACTAGAAATAAGGGAACAATTTTCTCATGGAGGACACGGAGTTTAATAAGAAGTTAAATAAGAACAAATGCAAAGTGCTCCACTTAGGAAGGAACAATCAGTTTCACACATACAGAATGGGAAGCGATTGTCTAGGAAGGAGTAGGGCAGAAAGGCATCTGGGGGTTATAGTGGACCACAAGCTGAATATGAGTCAGCAGCGTGATGCTGTTGCAAAAAAAGCAAACGTGATTCTGGGCTGCATTAACAGGTGTGTTGTGAGCAAGACACAAGAAGTCATTTTCCCGCTCTACTCTGCGCTGGTTAGGCCTCCGTTGGAGTACTGTGTCCAGTTCTGGGCACCGCATTTCAAGAAAGACGTGGGGAAATTGGAGAAGGTCCAGAGAAGAGCAACAAGAATGATGAAAGGTCTCGAGAACATGACCTATGAAGGAAGGCTGAAGGAATCGGGTTTGTTTAGTTTGGAAAGGAGAAGACCGAGGGGGGACTTGATAGCCGTTTAAACTTGTTCCTCTTGGCCTCTGAGGCTAGAACAAGAAGCAATGGGCTTAAACTGCAGCAAGGGAGGTTGAGGTTGGACATTAGGAAAAACTTCCTACCTGTCAGGGTGATCAAACACTGGAATAAATTCCCCAGGGAGGTTGTGGAATCCCCATCTCTGGAGATATTTAAGAGCAGGTTAGATAAATGTCTGTCAGGGTTGGTCTACTCTAGACAGTACTGGGTCCTGCCATGAGGGCAGGGGACTGGATTCGATGCCTTCTTGGGATCCCTTCCAGTCCTAGTGTTCTATGATAACCCCGCCCAGTGGGGAAAAAGGGTCGGCGCGGGCTGTCCTGCCCATCCAGTGTCTATTCAAGCCATTGAGCTATGGCCTATTCTTCAGGCTACATCCGGCCGGGCTCAAAACTGACCCCCCGAAAGGCAGTGGGTCCCAGCGCCCAGGTTCCAGCCTGAGTCCAAACATTCATACCCCTGTTTTGCAGCCCGAGCCAAAACCAACTAGCCTGGACCAGACCCAGGTGCTTAATTGCAGGGTTAATTTAATCACATACCCTCTCACGGGTGTTGCACTCTGTACCACTACTTACAGAGTCATGTGCGGGGAGGAGGAGGAAGAGCAAGAGACAATGAGAACGAGGCTGGTGGTGGGGCACGTCACATGTGCGATCACAGACCTAAATTCTACTCCCTCGGCTGCCGTGATGTATCCAATCAAACGCAAAGGCTGTATGGAGCTCATAATAACCACAAAGATGTTCTCATGGCTATGCCGGTTAAAGAGAACCAACCATAAGAACATCAGAACAGCCAGACTGGTCCATCTAGTCCAGTGTCCTGTCTTTCAACAATGGCCAATGCCAAGTACCCCAGAGGGAATGAACGAAAATGGTAATCATTAAATTATCCATCCCCTGTTGCTCATTCTCAGCTTCTGGCAAACAGAGGTTAGGGACACCATTCCTACCCATCCCAGCTAATAGTCATTGATGGACCTAACCTTTGTGAATTAATCTAGCTCTTTTTTGAACTCTGTTACAGGGTTCACAACATCCTCTGGCAAGGAGTTCCACAGGTTAACTGCACACTGTGTTTGTTGTAAACCTGCTACATTTCATTTTGGTGACCCTAGTTCTTGTGTCATGGGAAGTGGTTGAAGTGCTAGGGATCAAGCAATTTTTTTACATTCATAATCGATGCAAGCAAGCCCACAAGTGCCGGGGCCACGAAGTTCTGAGCCTAGAGCTGCTGGGTCTCAGCCATGGCACAAATTAATCAGTAGACCCAACCCTTTTCTGGAAATGAAACAAGAGGACAACAGGAGTCAAGCTGATTTAAATCCAGTTTCCCCATGTGCTTATCTCATGATTAAAGTGGTGATTTAAATCACTCCTCCCTGGCTTACTCGCAAGGGAGGTACCTTGTGTTTTATTCAATGTGTTCCTTGACCCATTTTCAGCATAGCATGATACAAAGAGGCTGGGTTAAGAATTGCCTTCACCCAGTCATTAGCAAAAATCATAACCCAGCAAATGACAGCACATGATTGCAGCATTTGCACGCTCACAGTTTTATGGAGCGTTTCATCAGATTGGACAATTTTACAATCTCGGCTCGTGGAATCAGGTGATTTAGAGGAGACTCGTGGCTTCTATTTAAAAAGGAAGACTCTAGCCTTCTGGGTTGTGGAGATGAGTCTAAAAACGTGGTCTCTACACTCGCAAACCCAAGATGTACAGGTCGAACCTCTCTAATCTGGCACTCTCTGGTCCGGCAACCTCCATAATCTGGCATGATTTGAGTTAGCCAGGTGTCCACTTACCATGGGTGTGGCCAAGTTTTTGGCAGTCCCAGATAGTTTGTTTACAGCCCCCAGTCCTGGCTCTCAGTGGTGTGTGCTATTCTTTAGGTTTACCCCTAAATGTTTTCTAAGGTTACACCTATACAGCAGCACTATTTTGGGATACTTCCGGTATCCCGAAATAGCGATCCCGCGTCCTCACAGCAAGCCCGTTATTTTGAAATATTACAGGCTCGCTATTCCGACGTCCCTGTAAACCTCATCCCAGAAAGAGAAAAGGACATTTCAGAAGAATGGGTTATTTCAAAATGTGGCTCTGTGTAGACAGTGCCAAAGTACGAAACAAGCTATTTCAAAATACGATCAAAATATGATACGCCATTTGCATATCTTATTTCAAGCTACGGTTCAGTGTAGCCCTCTGAGCCCAGCAAACAGTGGAACGGCTGGTAAAGCTGCTATATGTATTAGCATGTTTTTTATGCTTCTCTGCTTTTTTCTTTGTGCCAAATACAGTAAAATGATGTAACAGCACTCAAACTTTGTTATGAGATAACCTGGGAACCCTTGTTTAGGTGTAGGCTTATATGGGGTGAATCAGTACAATCCGAGATGTGATTAAAAAGCGTTTACAAGTGCTGTTCCATTTATTTGCCTCAGGAAAATAAACAATCCATTTGCTACCATATCGAACTCCCCTGGTCCGGCACATTCTCTGTTCGGCACCCGTCAGATTCTGAGAGTGCCAGATTAGAGAGGTTGGGCCTGTAGTAAAAAGAGGCAGCCCCCTGAAGCCTGGTATAAGGCCTCGGGGCCTGAGCTCAAGTAGTGAGGCCTTGCAGATGCAAAGCAAAATTAGCAACCCAACCGTCAGGCCGGGAGCAGACGTCCCTGCTACACAATGCGTCTGAGTGTAAGTTTACAGGACCTGGCCGGAACAGGCCTGGTGTTGCTGAAACCCAAGTGCGCCTAGGAACGAAGTTGCCATAGAAACACGTTCCAGTGCCAGACCACCTGCGGACGAGATCCTTGTATAAACACATGCCTCAAAGCCAACAGCAGGATATACTGACGCCCTCTGAAAGAGGTCAAATAACAGCATGATGGATAGAGATCTGCTGAGCCAACCAACATGAAGGTCAAGGGCGTAACGGACCAACTCGCAGGGCGGTAACTAACCATGCAGCAGGGCTAGTACAGTAATTCCTCATTTAACACTATCGATGTGTTTCTGAAAATGTTCGAACCAAGCAAAAACGTGCTATGCGGGGTCAATTTTCCCATTCAAAACAATGTAAAAGGTAGGGGTTGCGTTTCAGGTGGTGGTGGCAAAGTCAATTTTTTGTTGGCGCTGTGTTGTCAACTTCAACATCAGATAACTAACAACACAAGATCTCTAGCAACACAAGATAAACCCGTGAGTGAGCGGAGGAGCGTGGTGACCACGTGTATTCATCCGCTCATGCGTATTACCACGGTTTTCACCAACTTCTATGCCACCGCACGAAGTAGTCCGCCACTTGATTATTTTCGTGTTATTTCGGGGACGTTCGTGTTGTTCAAAAAATGTTCCCTAAAGAAAAATCGTGCTATTGCGAAAACGTGTTAAGCCGGCATGTGTTAAACGAGTAATTACTGTATGTAATTTCTATGTCTGTAATGGGAGGTCTCAGAAAGGGGGATCTTTGTCCGGCCGAGGGGGAAATGGAAAGTCCCGTGATTCACTGAGACTAGTCCACTCACCCTGGAGACAGTGTTATTCCTCCGTTCCACGGATGATTGACCTAATCGGGTACCTTCGTTACAGAACTGAGTTTGCTGGTCTTTCGGGGCCCTTCGAGCGACAGCGGCTGCGTCCCTGCGCATAGCAGGGACGGTGCACCCTGAAAACACTCCCACGCAGCCAACGAGTGACGAGGCCGGGGGAAAATACACAGAGACCGGCCTTTACATCTCATGCTTTTTAAGGCAATCGGCTGAGTTTCGACCCTTTGGCCTCGGCTCAGTTCCCGACACGGGATCTGCAGGGGCCAAGGAGGCTGGTGAATCAAGGCTGGACGGGGGACCCATGTGCAGAGAGCACCCGAATCCGTTACACATGGTCCAGAGGGATTTCCCCCCGGCGTGCCTGCCCGTAGCAGCACCTGCCGTCTCTAAGGAGACGGCCCCGCGATCCCCAAGCGTTCTCTGCTCCCTGCTGAGAATGTGACGCGGTTGGTTGCATTTCCCGTGTGCGTTTGTCACGCGGGATGGGAACTAAGCAACCCAAGCCTGTGTGTATAACTACACACTGGGCACCAGCCAGGGAAGCCGGGGTGTGGGGGTAAGAGAGACTGGGGCACAGGGGAAAACTGTGTGTGGTGTTGGTTGGAACAGCCTGTTGCCAGCTCAGAGGTGGCTGAAGGAGGGTAGCGAACTGCCCCACGCCCCCAGTCCAATGTGCCACTGGGGGCAACAAGTACCGACATTGATCTCTTAGCTGAATTGCTGGCTTGTCACCCTTTGTTACCCCCACGGCTTCTCCTGCCCCCTGATCCAGGGCTAGTGACAGAACTTCATTTATGCCAGGGCCCGGCACCTCTGGACCCGGCAGCTCAGAACCCAGCACCTGTGGGCCTGGCAACTCAGAACCCGACACCCGTGGGCCCGGCAGCTCAGAACCTGGCACCTGTGGGCCCGGCAGCTCAGAACCCGGCACCTCTGGGCCTGGCAGCTCAGAACCCGACAGCTCAGAACCCGGCACCTCTGGGCCCGGCAGCTCAGAACCCAGCACCTCTGGGCCTGGCAGCTCAGAACTCGGCACCTCTGGGCCCGGCAGCTCAGAACCCAGCACCTCTGGGCCCGGCAGCTCAGAACCCGGCACCTCTGGGCCTGGCAGCTCAGAACCCAGCACCTCTGGGCCTGTCAGCTCAGAACCCGACAGCTCAGAACCCGGCACCTCTGGGCCTGTCAGCTCAGAACCCGACAGCTCAGAACCCGGCACCTCTGGGCCTGTCAGCTCAGAACCCGACAGCTCAGAACCCGGCACCTCTTTCCTTGTCACGCTGAGCTGGAGGGTCTCAGGGCCAGCTAGAAAATTTCCATCCCTGTCTGACCGTAGCCAAATGTCTTTCTGTAGAAAGGTGGAAAATGCAGCAGTAGCGTCTGCAGTCCGTGCAGCTGGATGGGCCGTGCTCTCTGATAAGGACAAGCTAGACGGGCTCCGGACCTGCAAAGATTTCTGCGTGTGCTTCGCTTTACGCACAAATGGGCGCAGAAGTTAGGTGCTGCAAGCCAGCCCCGTGTATAAATCTTTGCAGCATTGGTGGCTACCTCAACTTTAGCAAGGCTTTTAGTATGGGCTCCCACAGCATTCTTGCCAGCAAGTTAAGGAAATATGTATTGGATAAATGGACGGTAAGATGGATAGAAAGCTGGCTAGAAGGCCGGGCCCAGTGGGTAGTGATCAATGGCTCGATGTCAGGATGGCGGTCGGTTTCTAGCGGAGTGCCCCAAGGATCTGTTCTAGGACCGGTTTGTTCAATATCTTTATGAATGACCTGGATGAGGGGATGGATTGCACCCCCAGTAAGTTTGTGGATGACACTAAGCTAGGGGGAGAGGTAGATACGCTGGAGGGCAGGGAAAGGATCCAGAGTGACCTAGACAGATTGGACAGGGTCAAAAGAAATCTGATGAGGTTCAACAAGGACAAGTGCAGAGTCCTGCCCTTGCAACAGAAGAATCCCAAGTGTTGTAACAGGGTGGGGACCAACTGGCTAAGCAGCAGTTCTGCAGAAAAGGACCTGGAGGTTACAGTGGATGAGAAGCTGGATATGAGTCAACAGGGCACCCTTGTAGCCAAGAAGGCTAATGGCATATTCGGTTGCATTAAGAGGAACATTGCCAGCAGATCCAGAGAAGTGATTGTCCCCCTTTATTTGGCTCTGGGAATGCCACACCGGGGCTGTGTCTAGACTGGCAAGTTTTTCCGGAAAATCAGCAGCTTTTCCAGAAAAACTTGCCAGCTGTCTACACTGGCCGCTTGAATTTCCGGAAAAGCACTGACAATCTCATGTAAAATCAACAGTGCTTTTCCGGAAATACTATGCTGCTTCCGTTGGGGCAAAAATCTTTTTCCGAAAGACTTTTGCACCAAAAGGGCCAGTGTAGACAGCACAGTACTGTTTTCCACAAAAACGCCCCGATCACGAAAATAGCGATCGGGGCTTTTTTGCAGAAAAGCGCGTCTAGATTGGCCACGGCCGCTTTTCCGCAACAAGTGCTTTTCCAGAAAAGCGTCCTGCCAATCTAGACGCGCTTTTCTGAAAATGCTTTTAACGGAAAAGTTTTCAGTTAAAAGCATTTTCGGAAAATCATGCCAGTGTAGACGTAGCCCCAGAGTATTGTGTCCAATTCTGGGGCCCCCACTACAGAAAGGATGTGGATGCGTTAGAGAGGGTCCAGCGGAGGGCGACCAAAATGATCAGAGAGCTGAAGCACATGACCTATGAGGAGAGGCTGAGGGATTGGGCTTGTTTGGCCTGCAGAAGAGACGAGTGAGGGGGGATTTGAGAGCAGCCTTTAATTTCCCGCAGGGGGTTTCAAAGAGGCTGGCGAGAGGCTGTTCTCAGTAGTGGCAGGCGGCAGAACAAGGAGCAACGGTCTCAAGTTACAGTGGGGGAGGTCTAGGTTGGATAGTAGGAAAAACGATTTCTCTGGGCAGGTGGGGAAGCGCTGGGATGGGTTTCCAAGGGAGTAGAGTCTCCATCCCTAGAGGTGTTTAAGTCCCAGCTGGACAAAGCCCTGGCTGGGATGATTGAGTTGGGTTGATCCTGCTTTGGGCAGCGGCTGGACTTGATGGTGCCTGAGGTCTCTGCCTACTCTGTGGTTCTATAATAGTTCTGTGCCTCTGTGTGTCTGCACTGAACTCCTGGTATGTGCAAAATCCACCCTCTGAACTCGTCCTCTCCTTTCCCTTTCCAAATTGGGGAAGGAATGCAATGCTGAAGGATTCTAGTACGTCCCACCCCAATAAGAGGCTGGGAACCAGCTGCCTTCTGCTCCCACACAAAACCGTTCAGGGGGCTGCCTAGGAGGAAGCAGTGCCGGGAACAGGAGAGAGGAAGAGAGACCCACAGGGCCACCAGAGGTAAGGAGGCGTTTGCCTGGTGAAAGAACAGAGGCTAAGCCTGGGGTGAGGAACCTTTTTTGGGTCGGGTGCCACTGACACAGGAAAATCAGTCGAGGGCCGCACGCAAGGGAGAAGCAAACAAAAAAACCCTCTCACCCAGCTGAGGAGACAGACACTCTTCACCTTCCCCTCGCACACCAGAGCGTGGGGGTGTCCAGGCTAGTAGATTTTGGGCCCCCCCAGGCTCTGGGGTGGAGCCAGAAATGAGTGTGCAGGGGGAGATTCTGGCAAGAGGGCTTGGGGTGTGAAGTCAGGGCAGGAGGGAGGATGCAAGAGTGGGGTGGGGGTTGGCGGGTCTGGGGGGAGGGTACAGTTCAGCAGTGGGTTAGGGGTGGGAGTCTGTGGGGGGGGCAGAAGCAGGCTGGGGGGTGGGAGGGCTGCATGGAAAAGAGGGTGCAGGAGCAGAGTAGGGATGTGGGGGTTTTGGTCAGGAGGGGGTGCCAGAGCAGAGTGGGGGTAGGTGGGCTGGGTGGGAGGGGGTGTAGAAGTGGGTTGGGGGAGTCTGGGCAATTGGGGGGGCGCTTACCTGGTGCAGCGCCCCCAAGATGCACATGGCTTCAAGTCCCCCATTGATCCCAGGCACCGCCCCCTGCTGCTCCTATTGACTGCAATGACGCCCAATCATAGCAGCAGGCTGGGGGAAAGGGGAACGAGGCAGCTTCCTCCCCCTGCCAGCCCTGGCTTGCCTGATTCTGGCCCACAGTAGGGGTATGTCTACACTAGCCCCCTAATTCGAACTAGGGAGGCTAATGCAGGCATTCGAAGTTGCAAATGAAGCCCGGGATTTAAATATCCTGTGCTTGATTTGTATCTTCCCATCCGGGCGCCATTTTTAAATCTCCCTAGTCCGAACTAACCGCCCGTGGCTACACGCAGCAGTCAAATGTTAACTCGAACTGGGGCAAAGCAATTTCGGGGGCCCCTGTGGGCTTTACTCAAGGGCTGTGTCTAGACTGGCAAGTTTTTCCACAAAATCATCTGCTTTTCCGGAAAAACTTGCCAGCTGTCTGCACTGGCCGCTTGAATTTCCGGAAAAGCACAGACGATCTCATGTAAGATCATCAGTGCTTTTCTGGAAATACTAGGCTGCTCCCGTTCGGGCAAAAGTCTTTTTCCGAAAGACTTTTGCCCCAAAGGGCCAGTGTAGACAGCACGGTAGTGTTTTCTGCAAAAAAGCACCGATAGCGAAAATGGCGATTGGGGCTTTTTTGCGGAAAACCGCGTCTAGATTGGTCACGGACGCTTTTCTGCAAAAAGTGCTTTTGCGGAAAAGCGTCCTGCCAATCTAGACGCGCTTTTCCGAAAATGCTTTTAACGGAAAACTTTTCCGTTAAAAGCATTTTTGGGAAATCATGCCAGTGTAGCACTTTAAAGACTAACAAGATGGTTTATTAGATGATGAGCTTTCGTGGGCCAGACCCACTTCCTCAGATCAAATAGTGGAAGAAAGTAGTCACAACCATATATACCAAAGGATACAATTAAAAAAAAATGAACAAATATTTGGTATATATGGTTGTGACTATTTTCTTCCACTATTTGATCTGAGGAAGTGGGTCTGGCCCACGAAAGCTCATCCCCTAATAAACCATCTTGTTAGTCTTTAAAGTGCTACATTGTCCTGCATTTTGCTTCTGCTACCCCAGACTAACACGGCTACATTTCTATCACTATGCCAGTGTAGACGTAGCCTGGCACTCCCTGTCTCAGCCCTCAGACATTCTCAGGGGGGCTACTGAGGGATCCGGGGCCGGGCCCCCCTGGGGCAGCTCTGAGAAGGGGGAGGGGCTTTGGGGCCGCCTTCCCCTGCCCTCCTGGCTGACACCTATTTCTGTAGGTCCTACCCAGGCTGCATGGCCCTGGCAAACCCCAGGGTCTGGGGTGCGCTTGGGTGACCGCTGCGCTCTGTTCCTACAGAATCCGTGTTGCAGGTTCTTGGCTGCAGGCTGTACCCATCCTGCGGGGGGGGAGTTCCCTTTGGCCCTATTGCCACGCCCCCTCCCGCCTCTCCAATCAGAGCAAGGGGGCGGGGCGGGACTGGCGGTGCATCCCTATAAAAGGGACCTGGAGCGGGGCGCGCGAGCCTATAGCTCTGTGCTCGCAGGCGGTGTTAACCCCTTAGTGGCTGCAGGGCGGGTCGCGGCTGCCGAGCAGGTGAGCAGACCGCTGCAGGCGGGGGTACCTGCCAGGGGGGTGGGGCCCTTAAAGGGGTGGGGTCAGGCTGGCACCGCCCCTCCCCTGCATTGTCTCTAGGAAGCCAGCTCCTTTGCCCAGCTGGCTGCAGGTGGGGCAAGCCGTGGGCTCTGCTGGGCCCCCCAGAGCTGCCGGATCTTGCCCCACTCAGGACCAGATCTGCCTGGCCCGGCGGGGGGAAAAATCCCCCAGATCTGCCTGGGCAGGGCAGCTGCTTCCCTTCCTGCGAGAGTCACACGCTGACGGGCGTGGAGTTTAAACTCCAGTGACTCATTAAATTGCTCACCCAGCTCGTGTGTGTGTGTGTGTGGGGGGGGGAGGGGGGGTGTAGCATTTCTATAGGGCTGGGAGGGAGGCTGCTGGATGAGTGCGTGGGGAGGTGTGTTCGGCAGGGGCCCAGCAGAGCAATGAGCAATCTAGAGAGAAAAGTCTGTTTGCTCTTTGCTCGCTGCTTGCAGAAAGCGCCTGTCTCTCTCCCTGTACGTTGCTGGCACAGCCCAGGGGGTGATGGGGAGCATTCTAACCCGGGGCATGTCATCTCTCTCCCCCCCAAGGCAGGGGGCAGGAATGGCACAAGGGGCAGGCAGGGAAGAAACAGGCTCCCAGGATGTGCCCCTAGACTTGTGGCACGTCCAGACTCCCAGCATGTTGTGGCACAGAAAAATCAAAAGAGCAGAGGGGATTGTGCACTGTTGGTGCTCTCTTTCCACGAGGAAGAATGCCTTGTTGCACGAGCCCTTGCACAAGAAGGGGTGTGTGGACGAGAAATGGAGGGGGAGGGGCTTGTGCAAAAAGAAGCAATCGGAAAAAGCACTGGTGCCCTGATAGCCATTCTGTAAACAGAGTCCCTGCAGTCTGGACATGCTTGTGCAAAAGCGTGTTGCTTTTACGATGCACTTTTGCAGTGTGGTTGCACTCTTGTTGCAAGAAGCTTTTTGCAGAAGCTTGCAATCTGGACGTAGCCTTAATGGAGAAACTGCTGCGTTTTCTGCATCCCAGTTTTCTCTCCCTCTCACATGGCATGCCTGGGCTGGGGAGAATCAGCTGTCTCTTGGTAAAGCTGGCAGACATCAATGTCACCAATATTTCTGTGGGGGGTGATCACAATGTAGATATGAGAAATGCATCATCCAAGCTTTGCAGTCACCAGCCTGTTTCTGAAGGGGGTTGTTACAGCGAAGGAAGAGTAAAGCCAGGTCTGATTGGTTGGTGGGACGGTATTTAGTGTGTGAGATTGGCTTTTGTGTTCATGGCTTACCGCACATGACTTGTGTGGATCTCCGCATTGGCTTCTCATTAAATAATTGCCTTGAGCGCCATCAATTTTGGGCAGCTGTGAAAATTTTAAGTTGATGATGGGGACAGGGGGAAGCTTAAAAATCCCTATTCTCCATCCAAATGATAAAGAAATAAGCATAACATTCTGCCAAGCCTCGTTATGGACAAAATGGGGACTGGCAATTTAGCAGTTCTCCTCTCCCTACTCCTCCCCCTCCATTACCCTGCGCTGATTAAGCCTCAGTTGGAGTATTGTGTCCAGTGTTGGGCCCCACATTGCAAGAAGGATGTGGAGAAATTGGAGAGGGTCCAGAGAAGAGCAACGAGAATGATGAAAGGTCTAGAGAACATGACCTATGAGGGAAGGCTGAAAGAACTGGGTTTGTTTAGTTTAAAAAAGAGAAGATTGAGGGGGGACATGAGAGCCATTTTCAGGTATCTAAAAGGTGTTATAAGGAAGAGGGGGAAAATTGTTCCCCTTGACCTCTGAGGACAGGGCAAGAAGCAATGGGCTTAAACTGCAGCAAGGGAGGTTGAGGTTGGACATTAGGAAAAAGTTCCTGCCTATCAGGGTGGTGAAACACTGGAATAAGTTGTCCAAGGTTTTGTGGAATCTCCATCTCTGGCGATATTGAAGAGCAGGTTGGACAGGCGCTTATCAAGGGTGATATAAGCCAGGCCAGGGCAAAATATGGCCTGTGGGATGGATCCGGCCCATGGAGGCAGCAGGGAGCCTCAGGCAGGCTCCCCACCTTGCCTCAGGCAGAAACATGGCTACAGGGCTCCCTCTCTTTTTTTAAAACTCGGTTTGTCAGAAACCGGCCAATGGGAGCTTTGTGTTAGAATAACAGGCAGGTCAGAACCACGCCCCCTCTCTTTGGCTGAGTTGTTCATGAAGCACCTGGCCAGGCAGGCCGGCTGGCTTGGAAACATTTTAAGTGCTGCAGGCAGGCAGGCTAGTTTGGCAGCTGGCAAGTAAGTCTCTGGGCCGCAGCCTACTTCCCTGATTCACAAAGGCACGGCATTCCAGCCTGATGGCAGGGAATAGGTTTTCACACCAGGCACAAATGACCTGTGGAACTCCCTGCCACAAGATCCCGTTGATCTTTTTTTTCCCTCCTGCCCAGCATGTTACATTCTAGGGATGATGAAGCTGCCCTGAGAGAGAACCATTAATATTACACAGTAACTTAGTGGGAAAGGCTCCAGATCCTTCTGTGGCAAGATATGAGCCCCAGTGTCTAACCAGAGGGGGTGTGGGAGGGACGGGTGATTCCATCACTGTCTGGTACAGCAATTTCCTGCCCCTCCTGCTGATCATTCCTGCCTGTTCAGATGTGGTGGGTGCAACTCTACACTCAGACATCACCAATCAGAGCTGTGGGGGGCGGAGGGTAACCCCAGTGGGGCACTGGCTCATTTCACCAGTTGGGGGGCAGGGCTCAAGGGTTTCAGTGGGGCTGCCCCAAGTCACACACATCAGGGGTCTGGCCCCACTCTCTGTCTGTGGTACTGGCTCCCTGGGTGTGTCAGGGACTTTAGGAGCCTGCAGCCGACAGTAGAGAGACCAAGTCAGCCCCGGCTCTGTCAGCTCCACCTGCCCCAGCTGGGCAGGGCTGGGGCTGGGCAGATAAACCAGTGACACCAGCCAGTCCGAGTGATTCCGCAATTCTCTCCGCAGGAACCCGCCTCTCACCCCCCTCCAGGCACCAGGGAAGAGACACGGAGCCGGGATCATTCAGCACCTGCAGCTAGTTGGGTTGACCCTGAAGATAAAAGCAGAGACGAGGAGAGCTTTGGACCGGCTCATTGGAACCCGGCTCAGACCCAGCCTGGCTGGTCGGGGCATTTGGGCCAAACTCCCCATCCAGTAATATTGGAAAGAGGGGTTTCCTGATCACCCCAAGTAGCCAAACTTCTCACCGTATTGATCTTCTCTGAGGGTCTCCTTTCCATAAGGCTCTGCCGGACCCACAGTGACCACGGCCCATAGTTCCTGGCTGTAGAAGGATGGTTCCGGTGGACATGGCCACGGATCTCTCAGACCCCCAAAAGATGGAGAATGGGGAGACAAGGTCAAACCTACTCCCAAATGGCACCGCGCACAAGGATGAGAAGTTTTCAGGTCAGTCTCTTTGGGGTCGTTCTACAGCTCCCCTTCCACGTGGAACCCGTATTAACGTGGGCCTTGGTCTCCCTCTAGTGGCTGATCTGTATGAAAAGAAACAAACCAGTTACTGCCTGCCAGGGTCGGCACAGAGGCTTGCGGTGTGTCAACACTCCACTGTTATTTTGAGATAACGAGCGTTATTTTGAAATAATGCGAGCGTCTGCAAAGCCATTCTGTTATCTCGAAATAATGGGCAGCTTATTCCGGAATCTGTAAGCCTTGTTCTACGAGGAATAATGCCTCTTCCGAAATAGCTATTTCCGAATAAGGCGTGTGTAGATGCACCACGGCTGCTATTTTGAAATAGCCCCTCCCCAGGGCCATTCCAAATTATTCCTCCTGGGGCTTTAAATCGAGAGAGCATGTCTACATTAGGGAAGCCAGCCTGGGACTGATTTTTGAGGCTTCCCTGCAGTGTAAATGTGCTATTTCGGAATAGCTATTCTGGAATAGTTGATTCCGAAATAGCAGTGCAGTATAGATGTACCCCATATGGTCTGGTCTAGACTAGGTCAGCTTAAGGTACGCAACTCCAGGTACACAAAATGCATAGCAGAAGGGGGAGTACTGGATGCTAGCGGGGGTAGCCCTCGGCGCTCGATTTACAGGTCTATACTAGACCCTCTAAATCAAATGCTAGATCGACCTCCAGAGATCGATCTTGTGCTAAGTATAAACATGCCTGGAGATCCCTCTGTCTCGTTCTTCCATATTCACCTCACTTCCTCCTACAGTCCTGGACGGGCTGGTCAAATTTTTATCTACACCTTCTGAGTGGAAATGGCTTTCTTTAATAAGAGATTTCTCCCTTCTCCCCATGAATCCCTTTGGTCAGATGTTTTCAGGGTGTCACATAGAACCCAGACCCGTCTTCCTTTCTACCAGACAAGTTATTGTTTGGGGGAGAGGGGAGGGGAAGAGATGTTTGTGTTTGAAACCAGCAGACGGATCCATTTTGGGTTGGAAATGTCGGGGTCTCCTCTCCCTTTGCAGAGAACCCTGTCGCCAGGCAGTCAGAGGTGTGCCACGGAGAACAGAGTTCAAAATGGCCACCCTTAAATAGGCAAGCGACCTTTTTTTTAACTCAACTTTTCCTTGACCCTTTAAAAAAAATTGTTTGGTGTTCCTCAGTCGTAAAAAGTTTAAGAAACACTGATTTAAAGGGAGAATACTGAATATCTCCAGTTGATACCCACGTTTTTTCTGGTTTTTTTTTTAGTTGAAAGGACCGCCCCCCTTGGAGTGAAAATTTTCACTTCTTGCTCTTTGCAAAATATCCCCCCCTTTAAAAAAAAAACAACCCAGCTCTACCTGCTGCTGATAGTGCGGGCCCTGCCCCTCCCTGTAATAGAAAGCAGCATGCGCATGAACGGCGATTTCTCTTGCAGGTTTGTGGTTTCGGTTGAAAGCGTTGGCCCAGCGCTACGCGGTTCTGAACCAGCTTCTTGTTCTTCTCCTGGCCAGCCTGGTCGTCATCCTCATCATCATCCTCGCGGCCCGGCCAGGTGAGTGAAGCACCCACATAGGCCCCTCTCAGAAACACCACAGGCCCACCCGACTTCTTCTGCCTCTCCCCCACCCCACTCCTCCACTGCTTCAGCCCTCACACCTGACTCTGCTGAGCCCCCTGTGGGGTCTACCTCCACCCCCCTCAGAGTCCCACCAGTTGGCAGCTCAATCAGCCATGCCCCTCACTCCTGGTTACCCAGGCCTAGGAGTCATGGTGTTCCCCCCTTCCCCCCCCAAGATGGGAGGAACCTTTGGGGTCACAGGGTGCTCAGTGCTGTTCCATGGATGCTGCATCAGAAACTGGGCCATTTCTGTGGTTAGACCCCATTCTTCCCAAAACGTTAGCACTCTCATGGGGACACACATTCAGACTACGACTAGTTTTCTTGGCCAAAAAATATGCTAATGAAGGACTCATTTGCATGAGTTGTGATCTCATTTGCATATGTTCTGCCTATCTGGTTTTCTGCAATAAAACAAGCAGTGTGGATATTTTCTTTTTCTGAAAAACCCCCTTTTCCCACAAGATCAGTAAACCCCCTTTTGGGGGACGGGGCATGAGGATCTTACAGAAAAAGGGGGTTTTGTACAAAAAGAAAACATCCACACTGCGGCTGTGTCTACACTGGCCACTTATTTCGGAAAATCTGCCGCTTTTCCGGAATAACTTGCCAGCTGTCTACACTGGCCGCTTGCATTTCCGGAAAAGCAGCTGATAGATCGTCAGTGCTTTTCCGGAAATACTATGCTGCTCCCATTCGGGCAAAAGTCCTTTTTCTGGAAAACTGTTCCGGAAAAGGGCCAGTGTAGACATCACAGTAGTGTTTTCCGCAAAAAAGCCCCTATCGCGAAAATGACAATCGGGGCTTTTTTGCGGAAAAGCGCATCTACATCGGCACGGATGCTTTTCCGGAAAAGCATCCTGCCAATGTAGACACGCTTTTTCTGGAAATACTTATAACGGAAAACTGTTCCGTTTTAAGCATTTCCGGAAAAGGGTGCCAGTGTAGACGTAGCCTGCTAGTTTTTGCGCACAAATGGATCGGCAGAAAATATGCAAATGAGATCCGGTCTCATGCAAATGCACTGCTCATTAGCATATTTTTTGCCAAGAGAACTCGTAATGTTGACATAGTCTCACTCCCCTGCATAGACCGTGGCGGGAGAGCGCTGTGCCAGCAGGGGGGTGGGGAGGAGAGTGAAAAAAATCACTGGGCAATACCAGGCCGGGGTCTGATTCTTCTCCCCACACCTTGTGTGTGGCCGCTTCGGCCAGTGTAGACAGAGCGTAACACTCTTGTGGTGTCTGTAGGGCAGCACCAGGATTCCCCCTCCTCACTAGCGCAACAGACAGAGTTTGGAGTCATTGGGGAGAGTTCTCTGATCAGGCTACGGCTACACTGTCAGGTTTTTCCCACAGAAGATATGCAAATCGTGCTCTCATTTGCATATCTTGTGCCGATCCTTTTTGTGGAAGAGGTTTTGCCATTAAAAAGCCGCATGTAGACATGGGCATTTGTCGTCTTTTGTGCAAGATCCTGTAAACCTCATTTTTGGGGGAATAAGGGATCTTGTGAAAGATTTTTTTTGTTCCGACAAATTGCCCCATCTACATGGGGCTTTTTATCGGCAAAACCTCTTCTGCAAAAAGTATTGGCACAAAATATGCAAATGAGAGTACGATTTGCATATCTTCTGTGGGGGGGAAAAAAACACAGCAGTGTAGACCTATGAGAACATCCACCCAATGTGCAGCGGCAGCCAAAAAAGCAAACAAAATTAGGAATGATTAAAAATGGATGGAGAATAAGACAGAAAATATCTGATTGCCTCTATATAAAACCATGGGATGCCCACATCTTGAATACTGCGTCTAGATGAGATCACCTCATCTCAAAAAAGATATTTTAGCTTTGGAAAAGGTTTAGAAAAGGGCAATTAAATGAGGAGGGGGTTGGAACGGGTCCTGTATGACCAGAGATTAAAAAGACTGAGACTTTTCAGTTTAGAAAAGGGGAGACTAAGGAGAGAATAGGCTAGAGGCCTATAAGATCATGACTAGTGTGGAGAAAGTGAATCAGAGAAAGTGATTTACTTGTTCCCCATAGCACAAGAACTGGGGGGTCACTTGATAAAATTAATAGGCAACAGGTTTAAAACAAACACAAGGAAGTTCTTCTTCATGCTACACACAGTCAACCTGTGGAACTCCTTGCTAGAGGATGTTGTGAAGGCCAGGACTTGAACAGGTTCAAAAAGAACTAGATACACCTGTGGAGGATCAGTCCAGCAATGGCTTTTAGCCACAATGGGCAGGGATGGCTACCAGGGATGGATCACTGGATGTTTCCTGTTTTGTTCACCCCCTCTGGGACACCTGGCATTGGCCACTGTCAGCAGACAGGCTACTGGGCTGGATGGACCTTTGGTATGACCCAGTACGGCCACTCTTATGGTCTTCACCTTCATGTTTCCACCTTCCCTTCCAGAAAGGTGCACAAAACACAGGGATGTGCTCCCAGTAGAGAGAGACTCCCATTAGCCTAACTCCTGTCGTGCTCTGAGACTCTGACTTGGGAGCTGGAACAGCTGCTGCCCCTACTGTGGGGTCAAGCAGATATGGCAGAGGGGTGGGACCAGGCTGGCCCCCTGTGGTTTCTGACCCTCTTGGGCCAGATCTCGGGAGTGTGTCTAGGGAGCATCTCACCTGCATTGACAGAGATTACCGGCCACTAGGTGGCGCTGATCGAAAACCGGCCTCTCCCCTGTACCCTGCTGAGTGGTAACAGCGCCACCTACTGGCTGGTTGCACCAATCCCAAGTGTGTCCGTCTCTACCTGGCTGCGGGGTGGCAGCGCCACCTGCTGGCTGTTTATAATTTTCTCATTGGTAGGTGGGTACCGTGTGAGGCCTTTTTCCCCACCCTGGCCTGTCTGTTGTAAAGGGGAACGTGTCTCCGCACAATCAGCTGTACATGTGTGCACTGTGTGCCATGGTGTGGTGTTCTGGGGCCCCGTTCCCTTGGCTACAGAGCAAGTTGTGCACAAATCTCTCACCCTGCTGCTTTCTCCTCTCCAGACAGGATACCTGAGCCGTCTCCAACGGCTGCTGCTTGCTGGGTGGCTGCCTGCCCTGATGGCTGGGTTGGGTACCGGGGGAAGTGTTACTATTTCTCAGAGCCTGAAGCAACCTGGACCGACAGCCAAAAGAACTGCTCTGCCCACGGCGCCTCCCTGGCTGGGATTGACACACAGCAGGAGATGGTGAGACTGATTCTAGGCTGCACGGGGTAGGGGAGGCACAGACGGCTGTAGGCTGGGCTTGTCCTGGGACTGGCCTGGCCCCGGATGCTGCTGGAATTTAGTGCAATTTCTCCTAGCCCAGAACAGCTGCAGCTCCGAGGGCTCTGCCCATGCCCCATCCTCCCCACACACCGGGCATGGAGTCGGAGCCCTGAGAGAGTAATGTGCCGACCCTCTGCTCCTGGGGAATTCCCAGCAGGAGGAATCGAGATGCTTCTCAGCCCCTTTTATGTGACAGGAGCACCCTTGTCAGCCCAGGCATTTAAAACTCTGCAGTCAGGCCCCCCCCCCTCCCAAAACCATGTGATTCATTTCCAAACAACAGCCACAAGGGCTTCTAATTTTTCCAGTGTCAAAGCTTTTAGGGGCTCACATTTTCAAGTTTCTCAGCAGCCATGAGTTTCTACCTAGGAAAGACAAGGGTCTCCTGTAATCCCCAGACTCTGGAGTGTTACAAAAGCCACCAGCCAGTATAAGAGTCTCAGTAATTCATGGGGTTGGGTCAGAAACAGGAGTGTTTAAAGGCCTGGGACGCAGAGCCAGGGAGCTGCTAAATACCAGCGCTGCTTACAAATCAGCATGTCTAGCCTAAGGGAAATTCAGGAGAAAAACAAATGTCAAAGCATCAGACCCAGAACAAGAGACTGAAATAAATCCGCTTGTAACGTTCCATTCAGATCCAGCCATATAGGAAACCATCTGTGTAACAGGGCCACACTAACCTTTCTGGAGAGCGCCCTCCTCTGGTCGAGCACAGTCACAAAGCACCCTTGGCGACACAGCCCTCTGGCCAAGTCGCACACCCCATGTGCTATCACACAAACCTTTCCAGGGTCCATCTCCGTGTTCTCTGTAGTGACTCTGGCCAGTCACCAGGTCTGCATGCCTTGGGTTCCACACAGCAACTGACTGCTGCTCTGCTTTGTAACTCCTTTTATAGGGACTTCCTGACTCCTTGATAGGCTATCTCCCTTGCAGCCACTCTAGCATGCTTGAAGACTTCTCTATAGTCTTTTTGGGCTGCACCACAGGGCCTGGTCCACGCCATGACAGTCTGGTTTCAACATTTGATCAAACCAATTTTTTCAGTGATAGAAATGTAGCCGTGTTAGTCTGGGGTAGCTGAAGCAAAATGCAGGACAATGTAGCTCTTTAAAGACTAACAATAAACCATCTTGTTAGTCTTTAAAGTGCTACATTGTCCTGCAATTTTTTCAGACATTCACAGATCAAAACAGCTTGGCTTGTAAAAGCAAATCCAAAACATTTGGTTTCAGCCTGATGCAACACTAAACAGCAGGCATGTTTCGTCATGGGAGTTGTCATGGTCTCTTTTGCTCCCCTTCTCTTCTGTGCGCCAGGATCCCTGGCTAAACTACATTTCCCATGATGCACAGCAGTGGCTTAGGGAAACCCTGCTGCATCGTGGGAGACGTAGTCTGGGGAAACTCAAATCATAGCAGGGGATGGAAGCATGAGACAAATATAATTCCCACGAGGCAACCCTGGTAGCCCAGCTGGCCACAGACTAATGTTGAACAGAGCCAAAACACAATCATTGCTTGGTGGTAAATGGAAGAATTTCAGCAAATTTGACATTTAACTGAAAAGTTCCTTTCTGCAGGAAACATTTTGTAATGGAAATATTGTGATGGAAAATCTCCAGCCAGCTCTGAAAAATTCACTAGGCTAGTCTTAGTGTGATGTCCATACCTGGACAGATTTCCCTGTATTTTATGGAGCGGTTGGGTGCTGTCTCGAAACTGGATTGTCGTTTCCTGGTGCAGAATTCCCAGCTTTCCTGGCCCCCTATGTAATAGCCCAGAGAACCCAGTGTTGGTTGTAGAGGGCCAAGAAATGGGGTGTGAGGCATGTTTCTTTTCCTCTGTGACAGGATTTCATAAAGCGCTATAAAGACGTCAACTCTAACTACTGGATCGGGCTCCGGAGGGAACCAGGCCAGCCCTGGAAATGGACCAATGGCACCGAATTCAACCAGTGGTGAGTCCCGTTGAGTGCTGTTCACTCCCCCAGGGTTGCCAGGTGTCTGGTATTGAACTGGACAGTCTGGTATTTGGACTTTGTGTCCGGTAAACAAATTGAGAAAATATTGGCCATAGAAATTTTCTATTTAAGCCAGTTTTTCTGCTTTTCCCGGGCCTGGTTCGGTGCTTGACGGAAACCCGTTTGGGATGTGCGGCAATTAAAGGGGCCGTGACTGCATTTCGGCCCAACCTCTGGAATCACCCTCCAGGTCTCTCCCTGATTAATTCCCAGTGCTGCTGCTTTTTTCTTTTTTTGACACTTTTATCAAATTTGTGTCTGATATTTTTTTTTAAGCCATCTGGCAACCCTGTATGACTGAGGCAGCTCCCCTGAGCCTGGCCCTGTGGTTAAGGCCGGGCACCGTGACTTGAGAAGTCTGGTTCCTGGGACACGCTCTCCTAGGCAGGCTCTGTGGCCTTGGGGTCAGTGGGAGCTGCGCTAATCGCTGGGTGGGACGGCTCGTTGTGTGTTGCAGGTTTGCGATAGCGGGCGGTGAGCGGTGCGCGTTTCTCAGCAACGGCCATTGCGGCAGCTCGCGCTGCTCAGGGGAAGGCCGCTGGATCTGCAGCAAACCCGCCCGGAGCCCAGAAGGCGGAGTCAAGTGACCATGGCCTGGATGACGTGGCCTGATCCTGACAACGGGGCTGTCCCAAAGCAGCCCCAGCATGTGGGGCACGTGATGTGCTGGCGAAGGCGCGGGGGGCCCAGCAGCAAGGAAGAGAGATGCTTGTTGGAGGACAGAACAAAGCTGCCCTCCCCCCCGGGAGTCTCTGCCTCCCATTGGCCTGTTTGACACTCCACCGATTTCACATGAAGGCCACGTCCTTGCACGTCTGCTCTGGTTCTGTTCCAGCAGCCCCCCACCCTGGACTCGGAGAGGGAGCCTGGTCTGGCAGAGGCTGCAGCTCCAGCCCATGGCCAGTTTGGGGTGTGCCAGGAGTTCTGTCTCCCTCCTCGGGCCAACTGGCTGTGGCCCAGGGAGTTTCTTCATCTCCTGCACAGCCCCTCCGTGACTGAGTAGCTCGGGAAGGGGCGGAGTTACTGCCTCCAGTTCCTCGTGCGGCGGAACCTGCGGCCAGCGAGGCTCAAAGGAGCCGGACGTCTCCCGAGGAAAATTTTTATAATAAACAGTTCCCAGAAGAGAAGCTTTTATTTGGCAAGCCTTAGGGCCTTATGGGTCCACCCCCAGCAGAGAAACGGAGGCAGCAGCTGCCCCCTGCCAACAAAGCCCAATAAGCTGAGGACAGTGTGTGAGTCTCCTCTTTCACTGTCCTCCTCCTTGTCTTTCCCTCCCCAAGATGGGGAAGGTCCCACCATGAATGAGGGGAAACACTGGAGGCCCCCCATGAACAAGGGGAAACTCTGCCAACGTGGAGGGGAGTGATGTCTTCGTGGGAGGGGCTTTTCCATGGTCTCTGCCTATTAAAGTGCAGGGTTCAGCATCTATGCACCTTCCCTGGTGGAAAGGATGTATCCAGGGGAGCGTGGTGGGGAGACACTGTGACGGCGTGATGAGGTTTTCCCGTCTCCTGCACCCCCGAAATGGCACAAACAGACTCCACCAGCCAGGAGAATTGAGGGTGGTTTATTGCTTCTCCAGGATACAGCACAGCACAGATGTAATCTGGTTACAGGAACTGGGGCTAAGAGGCCTCAGTGCCCCCTGGAGATGGGGGAGTCCCAGCCCCCCTCCCCAGCTCCTTCTCCCCTGCTTTCCAGACAGGAACTAACTCTCTCTCTTGCAGCCCTGCCCCCCAGCCACGGGCAGCATCCCACCTTCCTTTGTTCCTCTCCCTGGGGGGTGGCTGGTCCGACCAGTTTGGAGCCACCTTTGCATAATGACTCACCCTTTCCCTGCTGAGTCTTGCTACAGACAGCAGAGGTCGCCACAGCTCTAGCAAGTTACCCCCACTACGTCACAGACACACAGGGCATTGAAAGAGTCGGGCTGTTCTCCTGCTGGTCAGGCGCAATTCCTGGGCACAATCCCTGAATACACAAGGTCTGTGTCTAGACTGGCCAGTTTTTCCGGAAAAACTTGCCAGCTGTCTACACTGGCCACTTGAATTTCTGCAAAAGCGCTGACTTCCTACTGTAAGAAATCAGTGCTTTTTGCGGAAATACTATGCTGCTCCCGTTCGGGCAAAAGTCCCTTTTGCACAAAACTTTTGCACAAAAGGGCCGGTGTAGACAGCTGAGATTTGTTTTGTGTAAAAAATCCCCGATCGTGAACACGGCGATCGGGGCTTTTTTTGTGGAAAAGCGTCCGTGCCAATCTAGACGCGCTTTTCCGAAAATGCTTTTAACAGAAAACTTTTCCGTTAAAAGTATTTCCGGAAAATCATGCCAGTCTAGACGTAGCCAAGGTGTGAAGAGTTTTGCAGAGAAGCACCTTAACCACTGTGCTAAGCATCAGGAAGCCAAAAATCTTATTTCTGTGGCAACCAGCAGTTAGGGGCTACAGCTGGGATCGGGGTCCCCATTGTCCCGGACGCTGCACAGACACAGCGAGAGACAGTCCCTGCCCCAGCTGGGATCAGGGCCCTGTAGAGCCGGGCACTGCACAGACACACGGAGAGACAGTCCCTGCTCCAAGGACTTCACTGTCTAAATGGACAAGACAAAGGGTGGAAGAGGAAACTGAGGCACAGATTGAGCAAGTTACTTGGTTAATATCACCCAAGACACCAGAGCCAGGCTACTCTGTGGCCCATCTACAACAGACACTCAGCATTCACGTGGCTTAACAGAAAGCTTTAGCATCCATGGGATGACGGACACAACTCCCAGCTCTGAGCCAGAGCTTTGCAGCTGGCGTTCTCAAAGTGCCTCCCAAAGGCAGGGCAGTCTCATTATCCTCTTTCCCAGAGGGGGAGTGACGCACAAAACGGGATTGTCTGCACTGCATTACACACCCTGCCTGGCCTGCATCAGCTGCCTGGGCCTCCTGCCGAGGGGCAGGTGACTTACACTGCAGAAGTTTGGTCTAAATCAGGACTGGGCAAAATACGGCCCCGGGGCCGGATCCGGCCCACGGGCCACCCTGCCGGGACCCTCAGGCACACACACAGCTGCCGCGTTTCTCTGCTCTGCGTGGAGAGGGAGGGTTCTCCCTGCCCCCAGCCCCATCCTCTGCGCTTATTGGCCAGAAACAACCAGCCAATAAGACCTGACCTCTGCTAATCTCTCAGCTCCTATTGGCTGAGAGATTGGCCTGTGAGACCCTGAACCCACCAACTCCCTCCCAGGCCCTGTACCCTCTCCTACTCGCCTCCCCCAGGCCAGAACCCTCTCCTGCACCCATACCCCCTCCCTGACCCTACATCCCATTCCCCTGCTCCAGGTCACAACCCTCCTCCACCCAAATACCCTCTCAGATCCCACACCTTCTGCACCCCAGTCCCTTACCCCGTGCACCCTTCTGCACCCGACCTCCACCATAGACCCGCCACCCTCTCCACAGAAAAGTGCAGCCCTTGGCCACTTACCAAAATCATGGTGTGGCCCCGCCACCAAAAATTATTGCCCACCTCTGGCCCAGGACATCCACCGAGCTCCAGTGACGCAAATGCTTGCCAGCTAAATTCCCTCTAAGGGGCACGCTTGCAGTGAGATTAGCCATGCTCTGTTTGGTAGTAATTCAAACACCCCCCTTTTGGTCTGTCTGCTTTAGCTGGTTTGGGGATCCGCACAGACCTTCCAGGGTGAAGCATGGAGAGTGAATATCCCAGTCATCACTATGGAACACAAATACATTCAGGGGTTTTTAAAAAATCTGATTGGATTAATTCAAACCCCTTTGTAACAAGTGTTTATTTGAAACAATTGTGCTAATTGCATTCTGAACGCAGAATTCAGACTTGTTCCACTGATGGCTTTGCAACAGACCATGGAGTTAGTGATCAGACAGCTGTCTGCAGCTCAGAACCACAGAGGTAAATGGCTGTGTAATTTATAGAAATGTTACTCAGTATCTCTTTTAAATAAAAGAGGACCATGAAAATGAGTTAAGTCTAGGTTGGAGATTAGGAAAAACTATTTCCCGAGGTGGGTACGGAAGCACTGGGATGGGTTTCCTAGGGAGGGGGTGGAATTTCCATTCCTAGAGGGCTGTGTCTAGACTGGCCAGTTTTTCCAGAATATCAGCTGCTTTTCCGGAAAAACTTGCCAGGTGTCTACACTGGCCGCTTGAATTTCCGCAAAAGCACTGACGATCTCATGTAAAAAATCAGTGCTTCTTGCGGAAATACTATTCTGCTCCCGTTCAGGCAAAAGTCCCTTTTGGGCAAAGCTTTTGTGCAAAAGGGCCAGTGTAGACAGCTCAGATTTGTTTTCTGCAAAAAAGCCCCGATCGCGAAAATGGTGATCGGGGCTTTTTTTTGCAGAAAAGCGCGTCTAGATTGGCACGGACGCTCTTCTGCAAAAAGTGCTTTTGTGGAAAAGTGTCCATGCCAATCTAGATGCTCTGTTCCGAAAATGCTTTTAACAGAAAACTTTTCCATTAATAGCATTTACGGAAAATCATGCCAGTCTAGACGCAGCCAGAGGGTTTTAAGTTCCAGCTGGACAAAGCCCTGGCTGGGTTGATTGAGTTAGGATTGGTCCTGCTTTGGGCAGGGAGCTGGATTCAATGACTCCTGAGGGCTCTTGCAGCTCTGGGGTTCTACCCCTACAAGGACCTTTATCAGTTTTATATATACAAAAAGGTAGAAAAAATATCTTTCTGTGAATACTTTGTTAAAGGACATAAAATGAAGCAAATGCCCTCAGACATCACTCTTTTTAGTTAAAGAATTGACTTCAAAACAATGTATTTAAAATAAGAGCTTTAGGAACTGGATCCAAAGTCCAATTTATCTGTAATAAATACAAAAGAACTGTCGAGAATTATATTGGATTGATGTCATCTCTGATCCAAAATGAAATCGATCTCTGAGACACAATGGGAACGGGGAGAAATATTCAATCAGATGCTGTCTGGGGTATGCCTACACTGCAGAGATTTTTTCGGAAAAACATCCATTTTTTTTTTAAAAAAAACTTCATTTACGTCCATACTGCAAGCATCTTCTTTTGAAAGAAAATTGAAAAAACTGAAGGGTTTTTCTGACATTGATAAACCTCTTTCTATGAGAAAGAGGCCTTTTTGAGAAAAAGGCATGTGTGGATGGGGAAGAGGGAGATCTTTCGGAAGAAGAAGAAAGAGGAAAAAGCACAGGTGCTCTGGTGGCTACTCCACCCATAGTAATCACAGCTGAAATGCAAGAGAGCATCCATTCAGTGTGGACACTTGTTTTGGAAGAATGTTTTGGGAAGATCTCTTCCGAAAAAGCTTCTTCCGAAAGAAACCTGCAGTCTAGACATAGCCTGGGTATGCAATCCTACACACGCTCAGATATGTGAGTCAGAAAGGCCAATGAACACAGCTCCCGGAAAGGAGAAGTAGATTTAACTGGGGAGGAAGCCCAGCTGGGGGAGGGCTATAAACAGAGGAGTTTGGCTACTGAACATTTGCAGGATTAATATTTTTCATTTGATTGCCTATTAAATATGTATTTAAAGTCCCACGCCTCGTTAATTATCCCTTGGTTTAGACAAAACTCCTGCTGCTCACGGCTGGGAAAACTTAGATGGATACTGCTCATCAGCACCATCTCTTCTGCAAATCGGACAAGGTCTGGCCTGTTGTCCTCCCAAGCCCAGCTGGGCCGGGAGTGGGTCCTCTGGATACCTGGGTCTGTTTGGCAGGTCGTCTCTCAGTCAGGCCCTCTGCTCTCCAGCTCGGCCAGTGCATCTCCTTCTGGGTTCATTAGCCGCCCCCAACCCCTCTGCCGTACCCCCCTCACTGCCACAGGGCACCCCAGCCCGGCTCCTCTGGGAGGGACAGTGACACCTGGAAATGTCAGGGGACTCTCAGGAAAAGGAACCATTAGGGACCGGGGGGGGGGGGGGGAGCGCAGCTGATAGATGCTCTAAGGGAGGTAACGAATGCACCTCTGAAGCTGAGAGCCCCTCGTTAGCGATAGGAGGTAATGAGGTTTTCGGGTAGGGTGGGCAGAGGCACGTCAGGGAATGGGCAGGAGCGATGGATGGGCCAGGGAGAAGAGCAGAGAGTGGGACCTGGCAGAGACGTGGAAGGAAATTCATCAGCTGGAATCAACAGTTCAGCCCCCTTAGACACACTGGATCCGTGGGCTTTTACTGAGCTGGGCTCCAGGGCAGACCCTTCTCTCCCAGTCCTGGGGTGGGAGGATGGGGGGGGAGGGTAGGATTAAAGGTTCCCAGGGCTGAGCAGAGCCAGACACCCCATGGCCCAGCCCTGTCCCCAGTAGCACTCTGCCATCCCTGCTGGAACAGGAAAAGCCGGAGCTTGGACTCGCTTCTACAGGCTGAGGTAGGACTGGGAGCTGGGACGCTTGGGTTCCATGTCTCACGTTGCCACCAGTTCTTGGTGTGATTTGGGCAGGTCTGTGTCTGTGACTCAGTTTCCCCAGGTGTGACACGGGGATAACGGAGCCGTCCTCTGAGGACTCCTCTGTGCCCTGTTCAGAGCGGGACGGCGTCACGCTGGCAAACCCACTGGAATGTGGAGCTGCAGCCTTGTGAATGAAGCCGATTCCCCTTCACCGCCCCACAGCTGCTCCCCTCGGCCGGGCCTGACACCGGGAGCCTGCGGGACAGAGGAGAGGGCCCCTGTCAGCGCCTGCGGGTCCGTTACACTCACTCAGCAGCGGCTCTTCCCTGTGCTAATGGGATCCTCCCCCACACTCTCCTCCCCTCCAGCCCTGCCCTGGGGCTGCCCCACCCCACCACTGCCAGGGCCTGGCCAGGGGCTCTAGTGGCCTCTCCAGGCCCATAGGCCAGGGACCTGCTCCAGCCCCCTCCTGCCTGCTGCACTGGGCCCTGCCCATCTCCCGCCTGCCCCACGGTTCCTCCCCACCACGCTGCCCCTCCTGGTCCCCTCTGGCTGCTCTGTGTCTCCCCATTCTCTCCCTGCCCCGTGTCCCATGTCTGCTCCCCCCTCTAGGCCAGTCTCCAGATTTCAGCATCATCTGACGTGGAACATGCCCCCCCAGGGTTCCCAACCTTCCCCCCTCTCTGGAGTCCCTCATCCTCTTCTGCCCACAGCTGGGAGGGAAAGTGAGTCAAGGAATCACTCACCGGGTCTGATCCAGCCGGGATCCATCCAGCCTGGTCCAGCCCTTCTCCGGAGAGGGGCGGGACAGTCCCACCCAGAACAGAGGTCTGCCTTGGGTCAGGTCCTGGAGGGCCTCCTGCAGAGACAGGGTGACAGGCAGCTGGGGACCAAAGCTGGTTTGTCTCACATTGCCAAGTTGTCAACAACAACAGCGCCAGCACAACTATCTGCATCTGTCCCTCTAGCCCCAGACACACCCATTATCCATTCACACCCATCTATTTATCCATCTATCTCCATACACACCCATCTATTTATCCATCTATCCCTCATATGCCCCCTCTAGTCATCTCTATCCTGCTGTTCCCCCTCCCTCTGTACCCAGCCAGCCATGTGCATCTCTCACATTCTCTGACTCTCTCTTCCACCCACCCACACACAGACACACCCTCTGCTCCAGCTGAGCTGTGCTGGGCACACCCCGAAGTGGGACAGTACCAGCAGCTTTAAGCCCCCTTGTGTGGTCCTGTGGCAAGTGATTGAGATGGGGGTTGTCAAAGCTGCGTAGGGGATTTGGACACGCTGTTATTTACGATTAATGGGCATAGGTGTCCAAATCCCCTAAGCAGCTGTGAAACTCCCAGCCCCAAAGTATCTAATGTACCCCTTGGGCTCTGTACCCAAACTTGAGCCCCACAGGGGCAGCCCCAGCTGAGATGTTCCCGGCCCTTTTACCAGCTCCTCCCGGTCCTGGATCACCAGCAGCTGGGAGCCCCTCGCGGTGCAGTCACTGTGACTCTCATCCCAGGTTTTCATTCCTGTGGAGACCCAGTAGCATTTGTCCCCGCGCTGCTGCCAGTCCATGGGGCAGAGTTTGCACCCGGCGCCCCCTGCAGAGAGACGGGCCCCAGTAACACTCTGGGCCTCATTCCTGGCTGCTCCCTCCCTGTGACGGGGGCAGAGCTGGGGATAAAAAGGGGCTGAGGCCCCTTCGGGCTCCCTGAAATCTGGGGCTGACCCAGGTCCTGCCACTGGTCCCGCCCCCGCACAGCCCAGCAGCACCGCACGGTGCCCCTTAAAATCAGACGCCCCGGGCTAGGGCCCGGTCTGCCTGTAGCTTGGGCTGGCTCTGTCTCTCAGTGCATCCCAGCTCTGCCAACATGTGGCTATCCCAGTATTCGATTGTTTGGAAACTCTGCCTGGGTGGTACCTCCCCCCCCCCCCCTCCCCGGAGCAGTACCAGGTATGGCCACTAGGTGTCGCTGCTGCATTGGGTTCAGAGCCCACTCCCACCCTAGGGATGGGGGCTAGATGGGAGCAGCCAGCAGGGGGCAGCGTGTTCCTGCCCTGCTGGATCCCCACAGCCTGGCCCAGTGGCTGGGTTCCCCCTGGCAGTGCCTGGGGTGGGTGGCTCAGACACACCCGTGCTGGGGTTACCTGCTGGGCGGGGCTGGGCCGGGGGGCAGAGCTGGGATCGGACACGCTCCAGGTGGGTGCTGCAAGCTGCTGGGCTGGGGTCCTCGTTCCCAGGGGGTGCCAGGGTCTGTCTCTTCTCGGACTCCAAGTGGGAAACTGCAAAGCGGCATAGAGAGGAGAGAGGGGACAGGTCAGTGTGAAGGGAGTTGCTGGGTAAAAGCACCAGAAGAGACCCAGGGCCTGGCTTAAAGCCTGTTCAGCTCCATCTCCTCTGACTCCCCTGGGCTTCGGAGCACCCCAAAGGGCCAGTGTCTAAAAAAGCATCTGGCTTGAAAGTCAGTGGGAGTTTGGTGCCTAAATCCTTTGGGCCCTTTTGCAAACCCAGCCCCTGTTTGCATCTCTATTATCCACCCCCATTATGGCAGTATCAGAACACCTCAGAGTCTTTGCTAGATTTAGCCCTTTATCCCCTCCCCCCCCATGCAGCTGTTACCCCCTTGCACAGGTGGGGCCGCTGAGTCACTGAGCACCTCAAGGGGGCAAGGAGCAGCTTGGGTTCCAGGCTGAGGACAGACCCTGTAGGCTGCCTGTCGGGGGCTGCAGGTTTAATACCATATAGACCAGAGGGCTACGTCTAGACTGGCATGATTTTCCGCAAATGCTTTTAACGGACACTTCTGAAATTTGTGAAGTGCCCCCCCCTTCAAAAAGTATTGCCCACCCCTGGTATAGACCCTCCTCGCCCTGCCTCATGCCCCAGCAAGAGGAAGAGCCACATGGGCTGGAGTGGAAGATCGCACAGGAAGCTGAGACAGTGACCAGGGCCTGTGGTCTCTGCGTCCAGCATCAGGGCCTCTCTGGGGCTGTCGAAGCTGGCTCGGTCAAAACAGGGCTCCCTGCCGGCCTCCCCCTCCAATGCAGCCACCCCGAGACCAAGGTGAGGGGCACAGCCTGTCTGTCAGAAGTAATCTGGCCCCTCACTTTCTCTGTGAGGCAGGGGAAGATCACGGGGACAGATTATTCAAGGGGTGTATGCACATAAAGAGAGGTCCAAAGTAGGGTTTCCAGAAACACCCCGGCCCAGCTCTCCAATGGTATTTAGGTGCCTAACTCCCTTGGGTGGTAAACACACTGGGGAACCTACGCCCTAGGTGCCAAATTCCCATTGATTTCAATAGGCTTTAGACACCCCGGGGGTTGTTTTTATGCACCTCACTCCATTATTCAGCAGCTAAACCCCTGTGGCATTCCAGCCTTAAGGGACCAGCCTAGGGTCACACGGGGAATCGGTGGCAGAGCCAGGACTGGTCCCAGAGCTCCCATCATGCACCCAAGCTATTGAGCCGGGCTTGCTCGCTGAGCGACTCTGAATTGTGGCCCGGTCCCACCCCATCTCGCTGGGAACACGACTTTCAGGGGAACCATTCCCACCCACCGTTCAGTGACAGCCTTTTGTAGCCAAAAGAGAGTATTTCAGCGGTGGTTTAAAGTTCCTTATACTTCCCTGTTTCCTGCACCTCCCCCCCAGCTGCCCTTGCTGCTGCTTAGCACCGCAAATTAAATTATGCTTCTGGTCTACCTTGCAAACTAAGCTCTCTAAGGTGCTTCTATTGTTTGCTGTGAGTGGAGGAGCTGGGCACAGAGAAGGGTGTGTGTGAAATCCGTCACCAATGCCCACATGGCCAGGAAGAGGTGAGAAACTTGGCGTGATTAATGGACAGTCAGTGTGAGTTCATGGGTGGAATTATCTGGGTTTAATTCTCAGCTCTGACATAGATCTGCTACGTGAACCTGGTCAACTAATTTTGCCTCTTTTGTTTCCACTGTCTTGCCTATTTAGACTGTGAGCTCCTGGGAAGCGGGGAATGTCTCTCACTCTGTGTCTGTGCAGAACCCGGCACCACGGGGCCCTGATCCCGGCTGGGCAGGGACTGTCTCTCACTCTGTGTCTGTGCAGCACCCGGCACCACGGGGCCCTGATCCCGGCTGGGCAGGGACTGTCTCTCGCTGTGTCTGTGCAGCGCCCGGCACAACGGGGCCCTGATCTCAGCTGGGGCAGGGACTGTCTCTCGCTGTGTCTGTGCAGCGCCCGGCACGACGGGGCCCTGATCTCAGCTGGGGCAGGGACTGTCTCTCGCTGTGTCTGTGCAGCGCCCGGCACGACGGGGCCCTGATCTCAGCTGGGGCAGGGACTGTCTCTCGCTGTGTCTGTGCAGCGCCCGGCACCATGGGGCTCTGATCTCAGCTGGGGCAGGGACTGTCTCTCACTGTGTCTGTGCAGCGCCCGGCACGACAGGCCCTGATCTCAGCTGGGACAGGGACTGTCTCTCGGTGTGTCTGTGCAGCGCCCGGCACAACGGGGCCCTGATCTCAGCTGGGGCAGGGACTGTCTCTCGCTGTGTCTGTGCAGCGCCCGGCACAACGGGGCCCTGATCTCAGCTGGGGCAGGGACTGTCTCTCGCTGTGTCTGTGCAGCGCCCGGCACCACGGGGCCCTGATCTCAGCTGGGGCAGGGACTGTCTCTCGCTGTGTCTGTGCAGCGCCCGGCACAACTGGGCCCTGATCTCAGCTGGGACAGGGACTGTCTCTCGCTGTGTCTGTGCAGCGCCCGGCACAACGGGGCCCTGATCTCAGCCGGGGCAGGGACTGTCTCTCGCTGTGTCTGTGCAGCGCCCGGCACAACGGGGCCCTGATCTCAGCTGGGGCAGGGACTGTCTCTCGCTGTGTCTGTGCAGAGCCCGGCACAACGGGGCCCTGATCCCAGCTGAATGACTAGCTCAGTGTGAATAAAAGTTTCCACCGACTTCGATGCCCTTTGCAGTTGATCACCCCCTCACTGCCCACTGTAGTGTCAACACAGCTCCTGTGCTCTTTTTACTTCCGCTCCAGTACCACGAAGAGATAGTATCAGTGTTTCCCCTACCACTCAGGTAAACACGGTTATAAACAGGAACAGAGCAGCAAGGGGAATCTTCTCCCCAGAGCCCAGCTGGTGCCTTACACCCCGGCACAGATCCGCTCTAGGCTGCAGATAGGCAGTAAGCCGTGACTATGGGGGTAGCTTTCTGTTATTGTTACTATTTCTATTGCCACAGCAGTGGGCAGCCATGGCTGGTAAGTGTCCTCCTTCATCTGAGTGGGCGATAAAATTGTCGAAACCAAGACGGTCTCCTGGGAGAGGGCGGTTTTACTCCCTGCGCTTGGGTACGTAGAATTTGTGGTGGGTGCCGACTGAACCGTAGCAGCCCTATGATTGGCTGCAGAGGGAGCGCCTGGCGCTCCCAATGTTGTTTGCAACCAACACACACCTCCCTTTACGGGCCCTGCATCTCACTTCATGTGGTGAGTATATTGTATGAGTTTGTGTTGTTTCTTAGGAGTCTCCAACTATCAGGTAAGTAAGTTGAGGGTTACCCTGGGGTGAGACTTTTCCTCCCAACCTGTCCTGGTGACCCCGTGAGGAAGGAGCAGAGAGGATGGAGGCACAGCCAAATAAATGTATCTGAGAAGCAAATAAATGAAGTTACTTGCTGCTGAGCAGGAAGCAGGATCGAGAAGGACAAATAAAAACAAATAAAAGGAAGTTCTTTGTTCAGTGCACTGTCAACCTGTGGAACTCCTTGCCTGAGGAGGTTGTGAAGGCTAGGACTATAACAGGATTTAAAAGAGAACTAAATAAAATAATGGGGGTTAGCTCCATCAATGGCTGTTAGCCAGTATGGGTAAGGAATGGTGTCTCTGGCCTCTGTTTGATAGAGGGTGGAGATGGATGGCAGGAGAGAGATCACTTGATCATTACCTGTTCTGTTCACTCCCTCTGGGACACCTGGCGCTGGCTACTGTCAGCAAACAGGGTACTGGGCTAGGTGGACCTTTGGTCTGACCCAGTACGGCCGTTCTTATGTTCTTATGTTCTAAGGATCCACAGCTGTCCCTTAAAACCTCTCAGGAGATTGGTGGTAAGGGAGACAACGGAGGGGATCAGGAGCTCTACAGACATAGCAAAATTCAAATTTTCCTTTTAAAAAAATCTCCTTTTAGATGAGAAATTCTGTCAGCGCTAGACTAGCGTTTGGGTTGGTTTTTTTTCCAGCCTAATTAGTTCTTATGTGTGCCTTATTTTTATCCCATTCTAGTGTATACCTGGCTCTATCTTATATCCATCCATCCATCCTTATCACACCCCATTTATCATTCTGTGGTACCCTGACATTATTGAAGTTTTGAGATGAACAGATGAAACATTGTTGCAACCACTGTTATATGTTGGCACCAAATTGTGTACAAAGAAGCTAATTAAGATGTGGATGAAAAGCGTGCCCCTGAGGAGGTGTGAATAAATTCTAGGGTGGGCGCGATGCAACCCAGCCCCCCACCATCAACCCCTCCAAGAAAGAACTTGGTCCATCTGATAAAAAAAATCAGAAAATACTGGAGATGTGTTTTCCTGGCTCAGGCGTCCACCGGAACACACACAGCTTGGGCCCGGTCAATTCCCGTTGTTTTCTTTTTTTTTTTGCTCAACACATTTTGCTGCTATTTTTAGGGGGTGGGGCATGAGGGTTTTTCAAAAATCAAAAAGGGGGCGTGATAGTGAAAAGTTTGGGAACCACTGGCATAGAGCAAATTGTGTATCTTATTTCAAGTTTAGGGTGCAGTGTAGACACACCCTTCCTCTAAGACAGCTGATTTTTCCACCTTTGCTACCAGCCTGCCTCGAGAACCTTGCAATTGGTGTATGCAACTTGGATGCCTTTTATCAATAAAACTTTGGATTTTAGATTCTAAAGGATTGGCCCAGTGAGCTCTTTTGGGTAAGATCTGAATTATAAATTGACCTAGGAATGTGGCTGGTGCTTGGGGTTTGGAAGAACCTGTCTGGGTTTGGTGAGATTGGTTTTCATGACTTATTTGTATAAGGAGTGCAGTGTCTAAGGAGGGGTTGCATGTAGGACTTCTTGCTAGCCAGTGTCGCAAACAGAAGTGCTCCTTGTGATTGGTTCAGTGCCTTCTGGTGGAGAACCCCCAGGCTTGGGCTGTAAGTAGCCATGTCTCCATCAATTCACCTTGATTTGACCCTCAAAGTGGAGCCCCAGAAATCCCCAATAGTACAGTCACAGTCAAGCATTTGGGAGCATCAGAGAAATTCACCAGCACTATGGAGTTCTGGAGGGACAGGACAGTCTGTTCTATTCACTGACGGACCTGCACGGACACACCCGGCGCCGGCAGCTACTCACCCCATATTCCCAGCGCTACCACAGCCATCGCCAGGACAATATTCCCGATCCCGCTGACCCACAGCGCTGTGCTGTGCCACCGGGGACTCTGGGGACCTGTAAGAAGCAACGTCTGGTGAGAAACAGTCCGGATCTGGTGCATGAAATATTGTTTCAAAGAGAAATATGGCCCTGAGGTTATATTGTCGGTAGAATCCTAGATCCCTGTAGGGGGTTTATTATAGTTTTGTGCTGTAATGTCTGGGAGGAGTAAATTCTAGCCATTCATTTAGCTAAAGTCTTTCTCAGTAGATAACTCTTGAGACCTTGCCTGTAAGCATTAAAACCATAGAAAGTGGGTCCTAGAGAGTCCCCAGGAATGCTAGGGAAGCAGGAAGTGAACTGACAGCAGACTACGCAAGCCAATGGAAGCAGAGTGCGGGATTTTGGAATGGAAACAGTGACCCTCCAGCTCCTGTTGTGTGGGTGGCACAGAACCTGGGAGAACATGAAAGAAGCCAGGGAGCCAGGCGTAGGGAATCCAGCGACATCCATGTCTGGGGAAAAACTAAATCTTGAAACTACAGATATGTGAGTGGAACAGGGGATGTTTAGTCAGATGCTGACCAACACCCCGTGACTATGGGGTTAACACAGGTACCTAGCAAAGGTGTCAGCCGGGGGCTGGGAGAGCCAATGGAGATAGAGGGTTGAAATTTGAATTGGATATAGGTCCCCTGCCTACTTTCGTTGTGTGGGAGAAGTAAGACCAGGAGTTGAGAGACACAGAATGATTTAAACCCAGCCAAGACTACCATGCCTCCAAGGAATTCGGGGCATGGTAGTGGACTGAACAAAGAGAACATTAGACGTGAGGACCAGGGAAATGTGAGCCTGGCTGTGTTCAGGGTAATTTTTCTGTATTTTGTGGTTTGGTTTGAACTGCTCTGTGTGTATCTCTGCCTCCCCTCCCCCTTTACCCTCTAAGCATTGTGCCAGAGATGTTCTCTGATGTTTTTAATTTGCTTTCCTTAGTTGCTCTGTAACATCCAGCAACCATGTCTACTTTATCCAGTTTATCTTTTGTTTTGTAATACCAATCCCTTCTTTTAAGGTGGTGATTCAATTCTTGTGTCCTGGAAGGTCTGTCTGTGTATCAGCAGGCCTCCGACTGAAGGGTCAGCTACCAGAGACTGCCGCTTGTTTTTCTCTTTTCGTTTTTCAAGCTTTTTTGAGGCAAAAGAGCTTGGGGTACCCTTGGGGGAGGTTTCAAGTGTTCACCCCTGGTTTTTTAGGGATCAAAAAGCACTTGATGGTGCCAGCAAATCCCCCAAAATCTGTGTTTTATGATTCTGGGGGGAAGTTTTTGTAACTGGTGTCTGAAAAGGAAAGGTTTTGAAGCTCTCTTGTGGACCCCAGCTTCTGCACTCAGAGGGCCAGAGTGGGGAACCACCCCAGACAGATGTGGTCTGGTTATTTTCTTGATTTTGGGGTGTGTTGGGCTTCTCTAGCCCCTTCCACTGTAACTCTCCAAACTGAACCCCAGAGAAGCAATTCTCTGTGGTTTTGATCTCTTTGTTGGTTTTGCTGCTCTGTAACAGCGAGCAACCAAGCCATGGTTTTTTCGTTTTGCTAATGAAAATCGTCCTTCCAAGGCCATGATCCCATTCCTACATCCTGGAAGGCAGGAGGCTCTGTGTGAAGCTGCCTAAGACTGCAAAGCCAGCTATGGAAAGAAATTACAGGTTTTTTCAAGCTGAATCATAGAACTCAAAAACTGGAAAGGGACTTGAGAGGTCATCAAGTCCAGTCCCCTGCCATCACCGCAGGGCCAAGCACCGTCTAGACATCCCTGATGAGTGTGTGTCCAACCTGCTATTCAATATCTCCAGTAATGGAGAGTTCACAACCTCCCTGGGCAATTTATTCCAGTGTTTGACCACCCTGACACTTAAGAACTTTTTCCTAATGTCCAACCTAAACCTCTCCTGCTGCAGTTTAAGCCCATTGCTTCTTGTCCTGTCATCAGAGACCAAGATGAACAAGTTTTCTCCTTCCTCCTTATGACACCCTTTTACATCTTGAAAACTGCTCTCATGTCCCCCCTCAGTCTTCTCTTTTCTAAACCAAACAAGCCCAATTCTCTAGACCTTTAACCATTCTTGTTGCTCTTCTCTGGACCCTCTCCAATTTCTCCACATCCTTCTTGAAATGCGGTGCCCAGAACTGGACACAATACTCCAACTGAGGCCTAACCAGCGCAGAGTAGCGCAGAAGAACGACTTCTCGTGTCTTCTCACAACACACCTGTTCATGCAGCCCAGAATCATGTTTGCTTTTTTTTGCAACAGCGTCACACTGTTGGCTCATATTTAGCTTGCGGTCCACTATAACCCCTAGATCCCTTTCTGCCGTACTCCTTCCTAGACAGTCGCTTCCCATTTTGTGTGTGTGAAATGGGTTGAGAGTACCTCCAGGAAAGAATCCCAAATGTGTCTTCCAGGGTTCTCAAAGGTGTGGGAGGTGGCTGCAATTCCAAACCAAGAACCTGGACAACTTGAGGAACATGCAAAAGGGGCCATGCAAAGGCACCCTCCATCCTGAGAGAGGGCATGTCTGCACTACAGAGTGTTTCTGAAAAAACGTCAATTATGTCTACATTGCAATCGCGTTCTTTCGAAAGGAAATTGAAATAACAGAGGGGTTTTTCCGACATTGGTAAACCCCTTTCTACGAGGAAGAAGCTTTTTTCCGAAGGAGCTCTTTCGGAAAAAGCCGTGTGTGGACGGGGAAGAGGGAGTTTTTTTGGAAGAAGAGGAAGGAGGAAAAAGCACAGGTACCCTGGTGGCCACTCTGTCCATGGCAATCACAGCTGACATGCGAGAGAGCGTCCATTCAGTGCGGACGCTATCTGTTGAAAAAGCAATCAGAGCAGACGCTCTCTTTCAGAAGAAGTTTTTCTGGAAGATCTCTTCTAGAAAAGCTTCTTCCAAAAGAAGCCTGCAGTTTAGACGTAGCCAAGGTAAAAACCTAAGGCGTGCTTCTCGGTGGGGACAGGGACCTCAGCTCGGAGCCTTGGCTGGGGGAGACCAGCAGAGCTGGCTCAGCAGGACTGGGTGGTGAGGAGCCACAGAGAGCAGAAAGGTGAGCAGCAGTGGCCGTGCCAGCACCCCAGGAGGCGCCCCCAAGGGGTCGTCTGACCTCCCCCCGTCCCATGCACCACCCATAGAAACACAGACTGCCAGCTGCAGGTACTCGGCCAATCAGCTGGGCAGCACCTGAATCTCTCCTAGGTGGTGGTTCGAGCCCTCAGCTTACAGGGAACCCTGGGAACTGTCCCGCGTTCATCCGCCAGAACTGGAGCTACACGGCCAGGGGAGCAGAGCAAGCTGGGCCTGTGTTGCTCCATTTCTCCCACTGCTGCTGGGGTGCTTCAGGGATGGACCACTGCTGTTGCCTTCTGGCCCCATTAGTCCCCTAGGTTGCATTGCTCGGGGGAGGAGGAAGAGGTGAGACGGGGTGAAGCAGGAGCAAGGAGAGGCCAGGCCTGTGGGGCAGAGGGTTATTCTGGTGTTTCTCCAGGCTTGGGGGGTGTCATGTAGCTAGTGGCCCCTTCACCTCCATTCACCACTTGCCTCCGACTGAGACGGGGCTGAAGGAAGTGGCGGCAGCGAGGCGTGTGTGTTGGCTGAGCTGAGGCCTTGCAGTGCGAGGGAGAATCAGACCCACCAACGCCAGCGTCCGTGGGCGAAAAGTCCCCGGCCTGCGTTCTGCAGATCAGACCTGCATGAAGCTCACAGACCCCTGGCCAGAGCAGTCCCCTCTCCTGAGGACACAGGGTGCACGGGCTGAAATCCACCAACCGCTGGACACCCCGGAGAGTCTGTTTTGCAGGGCACCGGCCCGGCCCTCTGCAGAGATGCACTGAGATAGGGAGGCAGGCAGAGGAAACGGCAGCTGAGAAAAATGCCCCCTTGAAGTCAGAGCTAGCGTGAGGCGGGAGCCACAGACAGCTGGAAGGGTTGGCTCCGGTGTGCATTGAAGCCGCTTGATTTCCCCGGGGCAGGGTCTGGGTGAAACGCACAGGTGTCCACAGCAACTTCATTAGCTCTCAGCCTTCACCCGGCGCCTACCACCGACCCCCCTCCGGCGAGCGGTCGGGGCAGGGTTTTATTTGTGCCAGCGTCCTCCTGCGACCGCCGCCGACTCACCAAGCTGCCAGCCGGAGCTCAGTGGGGTGTTGCTGGAGACTCACAGTCTGATGCCACCTCCCAATGGGTGTGTGGTGCCCACCCCAGACTCCTGCCCCGAGGGACCCGCCTGCAATTGTGAGCTGTGGCCGAGAGCTGATCCAAAGTGCCCCAGCTACTCCCCAGACACCAGAGGGTCTGCCCGGCACTGCTCCGCTTTGGGGCAGGACTTGACAGCAACGGGCTGCCCAGAAAAATCCACCCTGGAGTTTAATCCGAACCCGCCGGGAAGTAAAAGCCACTTACCGAGGGGCAGAGCTGAAAGGGGAGCCCGGGAGCCAGGGAAGCCAGGGGAGAGGTTCAGATCCGCATAGACGATCTCCCCTGCCATGGGGTCACCAGCGGAGAAGAGCTCACACCCCTGGCTGTGTTGGCAGGACAGACTGCAGCGCGGATGTGCCTGAAATCGACCTCACAACCACGCCAGGAAGTGTCGCCTCTCCGAGAGCGGAATTCCACCCCTCACGTGTGACGGCGAAGGGTCCCTGCAGGACGAGGGCGGACTAAGTCAGGCAACCCTGAACTGCTGGCTGCTACAGACCCGGGGCCGAGGCTTTCGGCTGGCCCACAGCTTCGAAGTAGCTCTTCTAGGAGCTCGTCGTCGGGCACCAAACGCTGGTCCGAGAATTGAAAAACCTGCTTTTCAAACTCCGTTCAAAACTGCTGGGTGACTTCGCGCAGGTCACTTCTCTTTCCTGTGCATCTGTTTCCTCCCCTGCCTCTTCTCGAGATAGGTTGTGAGCTATTTCTGGCAGGGGTGTGGGTAGTGCCCAACCCAACAGGGCCCTGATCTCAGCTGGGGCAGGGACTGTCTCTCGCTGTGTCTGTGCAGCGCCCGGCACAACGGGGCCCTGATCCCAGCTGGGGCAGGGACTGTCTCTCGCTGTGTCTGTGCAGCGCCCGGCACAACGGGGCCCTGATCTCAGCTGGGGCAGGGACTGTCTCTCGCTGTGTCTGTGCAGCGCCCGGCACAACGGGGCCCTGATCCCAGCTGGGGTAGGGACTGTCTCTCGCTGTGTCTGTGCAGCGCCCGGCACAACGGGGCCCTGATCTCAGCTGGGGCAGGGACTGTCTCTCGCTGTGTCTGTGCAGCGCCCGGCACAACAGGGCCCTGATCTCAGCTGTGAATCACCTCTGATTGAAATTAGGTTCCCAAATACCTCTGATAGTCTGGCCCTAAGTGATTTTCCAGGGCATACGCTAAGTTAGACGCAGAACTTTATAACCCAAGTCTGGGTCCCGGACCGGTGCATTAACCAGAAACCCATCTTCTGTCTCCTTCTCACACTATCGTGAAGACATTTGTCCCACGTGGGAATGATTTGCCCAGAGCTGCTGTTGTGCCTGGCATGTAGCAGTGGGAAGCGTTACCGAGATGTCGGATTGGAACGGATCCGTAACACTGCCCCGGTTCCAAGAGTTCAGCAGAGGGGCTGATGGAGGATCCAACTAGCCAGACCAGTTACTGGCTGACATCTTGGATGATCTGTTTTTCAACCCTGGCCGGATGTTGCATTGGAAACTATTAGTCTCAGACCACAACCGGCCAGGCAAGAGGCGTGTTGTGTGACAGTCGTTAACCAGTGTTAACAATGCACGAGGGCCAGATCTTGAGCTGCTATGAATTGGCCCTAGCTAGGTTGACCATATGCCCCATTTTGGCAGGAATAATCCCTTTTTAAGCCCTCGCCTGGCCACCCAGGTTTTTGGGCCAAAGTGGGCATTTGTCTAGGTCTGTAAAAAAAAAATGGGTGCAGAGGAACATGTTCCGGGGCAAGCCTGCACATTGGGGAGGAAGATCTTGGCAGGACTCGGGTAAGCATCTTGGATCAGCCCTATACAGGTGGGGTAGGGCCAGAGGGTGTCCCATTTCTATGTGGGAGATATGACCCCACCACCGGCCCCCAGCTCTGCTGGAACCAGACAGCCAGAACCCCGGCTGGTGCAAAGCTATTTTTTTCCCAGTGTGCATTGCGACAATTTATCCCAATGACACAGACACAACGAGGGGGTCTCAACAGGCTGGCGTGACCCCGGATGGGTCTCTGGAAACATCCACGCAGTGTGCAGACGCCGTCAAAGAGGTTAACGGCATGTAACCAGGAAGCTGGACATGAGTCAACAGAGCGCCCTTGTAGCCAAGAAGGCTAATGGCATATTAGGTGCATCAGGAGGAGCATTGCCAGCAGATCTAGAGATGTGATTATTCCCCTTTATTATTCCACATCTGGGCTATGTCTACACTCGCGGCTTCTTGCACAAGTATGACCATTCCACACTGCCTGCCCGCTCTTGCACAAGGAAATTTAAGTCCGGCGTGGTAAAAGAGGGCTTCTTGTGCAAGAGCTACGCTCTTTTTTAACAGGTGTAAGCCCTCTTGTGCAGGAGCTCTTACGCAAGAGAGCAGTGTGGACGCTCGGCAGGGATTTCTTGCGCAAGAAAGCCCCCTGCGCTGGGGTTGTGACTTCTTTGGAGGATAGGGACATAATTCAAAATGACCTTAGCAAGTTAGAGAAATGGTCACAGGTAAACAGGATGAGGTTTAATAAAGAGAAATGCAAAGTGCTCCACTTAGGAAGGAACAATCAGTTCATACATACAAGATGGGAAGCGACTGTCTAGGAAGGAGCATGGCGGAAAGGGATCTAGGGGTCATAGTGGACCACAAGTGAATATGAGTCAACAGTGTGATGCTGTTGCAGAAAAAGCAAATATGATTCTAGGTTGTATCAACAGGTGTGTTGTAAGCAAACTCGTGAAGTCATTCTGCCGCTCTACTCTGCACTAGTTAGGCCCAGCTGGAGTACTGTGTCCAGTTCTGGGCCCTCTACTGTAGAAAGGACATGGACGCATTGGAGAGGGTCCAGAGGAGAGCAACAAGAATGATTAAAGGCTTAGAGAACATGACCTATGAAGCCAGGCTTCATGGACTGGGCTTGTTTAGTTTGCAAAAAAGAAGATTAAGGGGGGACATGAGAGCGGTTTTCAACTATCTAAAAGGGTTCACAAGGAGGAAGGAGAAAATTTGTTCCAGTTGGTTTCTGAGGACAGGACAAGGAGCAATGGTCTTAAAGTGCAGCAGGGGAGATTTAGATTGGACATTAGGAAAAAATTCCTAACTGTCAGGGTGGAGAAATACTGGAATAAATTGCCAAGGGAGGTGGTGGAATCTCCCTCCCTGGAGATATTTAAGAACATGTTAGACAGACATCTGTCAGGGTTGGTGTAGACGGAGCTTGGTCCTGCTTTGAGGGCAGGGGGTTGGACCCGATGACCTCCTGAGGTCTCTGCCCACCCTGGGATTCTATGATTCTATGATTCTATGATACTGTGTGTTGATCCGGTTGCTCCATCTCGAGCACGTGACAGTGGAACTGGAAAAGTTCCCGAGACAGGCTCCTGAAGCGATGCAGGGCACGGGACGGCTTTTGTGCTGGCAGATTATACTGCTGTTTAGCTTAGAGACGAGGCGGCAAAGGGAGCATGTGATTGAGGTCACTACAAGATGAAGGGTGAGGAAACAATAAAGAGAGAAGTGTTGTTTGTCTTTTCCCCCAACAGGAAGGCAAGGGAGCAGCGGATGAAGTGAATCGGCCACAGGCTTAGTAGAAATCCGAGGGAGGTGTTTTTCGCAGAACACACGGCGGACCTGTGGAACTCATGGCTGGGGGATGGTGCCTGGGCCGAAAGCGTAACTGGGTTCCCAATAAAGAACTGGCTAAGCCCCTAGAGCAGTGGTCCTCAAAGTGCAGCCCCCCCCCACCCTGAAGGTTGGAGAACCAGGGAAGCGGGGGAGCTCAGAGCCTCAGCAGTTGGATCCGGCTGGTGGGAGAAGCAAATGGCTCCATGCGCTACTGTTCTCCCTTCCCCACAGCTGGGGGAACGGCAGGGCAGGGAAATGTTAACTGGAGGCTTTCCATGCTGCTCCCATTGGCTGCAATTCCAGCCAATGGGAGCAGTGAGAGGCATGCCTCGGAGTATGGTAACCATCCCCCATCTCCCTCATGCCCAGACCCGACTCCCATCCTCCTTACATACAACCCAGGGAAATTGTGGAATCTCCATCTCTGGAGATATTTAAGAGCAGGCTGGATAAATGTCTATCAGGGATGGTCTAGACAGTGCTGGGTCCTGCCATGAGGGCAGGGGACTGGACTCGATGTCCTCTCGAGGTCCCTTCCTGTTCTGTGATTCTATGATTCCGAGACCCCATCAATGACCATTAATCAAGGTGGTCTTGAATGCATCCCCATCCTCGGGGTGTCCCTGAACTTTTGACTGCCAGAGACCAGGAGAGGAAGCCTGAGGTGAGGGAGAGGGAGGCTTGAGCATTGGCCTGCTAAACCCAGGGTTGTGAGTTCAATCCTTGAGGGATCCATTTAGGGATCTGGGGAAAATCTGTCAGGGTTGGTACTTGGTCCTACCATGAGGGCAGGGGACTGGACTCGATGACCTCTCGAGGTCCTTTCCAGCTCTATGAGATAGGTGTATCGCCATAGATATATAGGTGAATCTCTTCCAAAAGCTCTGGTCCCGGCTGGTGTTGGAGACAGGACTCTGAGCTAGATGGCTCATGGGGTCTGACCCAGTGGGGTCCAATGCCCATGGTAGGTCTGACTTCCTTCACTCTGCTCCCCAGAGCTGTGCTGGTTTGCCCTAGCTGAGGCTTTGGCCTACCACACGTCAGAAAAGATCCAGTGGCTACTTGCTGTTAACCACATCCCCATGCTAGCGAACGTGGAGTGTCCGCTTTGAAAGGCCACTTTGCTCTCACACGGTTTCACACCCTCCCTTTGGGGTGTGCGGTCACAAGGGGACAGGAAAAGGAAAAGGGGTCATGCAGGTTTGAACTGACCCTTCCTGGCCAGGCCCACCCTCTGCGACATGGAAAATTCAGCATGTGTGTGTGTGGGGGGGGTGGGAATGACCCAGCCAGGGGCCCTGTGGTCGAAGGATGCAATTTAACGGGGAGGCCGCCGGATGATGTAGAGACGGAACTATAGAGCCATGAAGGGTGGGACAGTGAGATATCAGTGGCCCCGATGCTAAACAAAGCTGTGTGTCATATTTAGGAATGTGATGGTAGCTCCTTAGAATCATAGACTCACAGAACCCTAGAACTGGTAGGGACCTTGAGAGGTCATTAACTCCTGTCCACTGCCCTCAACTCAGGACCAAGCACCATCTAGACCAGTAGTTCTGAAAGTGGGCCATATGGCTCCCCAGGGGACCACGCCTTACTTCAAGGGGGCCACATAGAAAAATCTGGAACATTAGGGGGCCACGGTAAGTTTCTGAGGGGGCCACCCAAGCTTAACTGCCAGGCGCATGATAAATGAGGCTCAGAAGGGGGCGATGAGCAAACAGACCGTCCCTGACGGGTGTCTGTGCAACCCGCTCTTAATTATCTCCAGGGATGGAGATTCCACCACCCTCCTAGCCTCCAGTGTTTCACCACCTCACAAGCAGGAAGGTTTTCCTAAGTCCAACCTCCCTTGCTGCAGTTTAAGCCCATTGCTTCTTGTCCTCAGAGGCCAAGGAGAACAATTTTTCTCCCTCTTCCTTGTCACACCCTTGTAGATACTTGAAAACCGCTCTCATGTCCCCTCTCAGTCTTCTCTTTTCCAAACTAAACAAGCCCAATTCTTTCAGTCTTCCCTCATCGCTCATGTTCTCTCGACCTTTCATCATTCTTGTTGCTCTTCTCGGGACCTTCCCCAATTTCTTGAAATAAATGCCCTCGGATGACGGGCTGTCCCCGTTACTGTAACCTCCGTGCACCTTCCAGACTATGACGTACTTCCCCTCACAACGCCCCCATGGTCTTCCTTTCTTAGAGCTGGGAGCAAAACAAGAAAGGAAAGGCCAAATTTCCAAAGGTCTTCAAGTTCTCACAGCTGCCAACAGGGCACCCAGTGGCGTTTTTAGACACAGGGCCCGGGTTCACCGAGCAACTTCGGCGTCCCCACGCTGAGCAGTGCAACACCCAAGTCCAGGAGGGGAGATGGGGCAGCCCAGAATGTCTGAAACTGGGGTGATGTTGGAGGGGGAGGGACATCAGGACATGAGGTACATAGGCCCCACATGTCTTTTGACTGGCCTATCACCTTAGTCCAGGGGTGGGCTGCTTTTTACGCCATGCATGATGATGCTGTTGGTGCACCAATCACTTGAACATCCCAACGTTTGTGACAGCTGCTAGACCCCCGCCTCCCAGCACCAAAAAACGCAAGTGGGCCCCTAGTGAGAATGGGTCCTGAGCAACGTGTCCAATAAGCTGAGCACAGGGATTGGCCCCCAGGAAAGATTCAGGTTTCACCCAGATGAGTAGCAGAGCGCCCACAGCTAGCAGCTACTGGTGGTGCACATCAGCACAGACCTTGGTGCACTGAACAAAAATGATTCCACACACACACATGGAAACAATGAGAGGGCCCCTTGGTGTAGTGAGGCAGCTGCCCACTCTGGCTGGACAGGTTAAATCAGGCTAGAGAATGCGTGCGCAGAGCCCTGGCCAATCAGAGAGAGGCTTGTAAGAAGCCAATCAGAGAGCCGCTTGCTGGGGCAGCTGTGGTTATAAGAAGCTGCCCAGCAGAGCAGAAGGCAGTTGGGTCCTGATCGGCTCCCAGCATGGGAGTAGCATCTGGAGAGAGCAGGACTGGGCAGGCTTAGGGGAGCTAGAGAGGGAGGCTACAGTCTGATACCTGCCAGGTTGTGGCCTTGATTTGGTGGCTGTGGTCCTGGGATTACTGTGGGTCTAGAACAGAGGGGGTGCTCATGAGAGGTGGGTGTTGACCCTGTCACAGTAACCTCTATGGATGCAGCAGCGACCAAAGCACCAACAAAAGCCCTGAACGGAAGGTCAGCGCTGCTGCGATCCATCTTCTGGAGTTCGATTTAGTGGGTCTAGTTAAGACTCGCTAAATCAAACTCAGAGGCAACCCCCATCAGCGACCAGGACTCCTGCTCCTCCCACTCTGGAGACGATGGAAACTCGCATTCGGGTTCATCGACTCCAGCTACATAATTATCGTGGCTGGAGCTGCGTCTCTTGCTTCGACCTGGCCTTCTAGGGAAGGCATGGCCTGAGCCACAAGCAGCGACAGAAATCTGCAAGCATGACGCCAACTTCCATTTTGTCGGGCCAGGCATTTTTAGTGACAATCCGCAAGGCCGCGATGGCACGGAGGGTCAATCAAACTACCTGAAAGTCCCACTAGTGGTCTCTCCTTTTAGGGCTGAGCCTAGGGGTCTGATCATAAAGACTTTTTCTGGGATTTGCAGCACCATCATTCCTGTATGATTGGTGCCATGTGACTGTGGTCCCTCTTGTAAAAATGGGTAGCGCAGTCCTTTTCCTTGGTCTTCTGGAGAGTGACCAGTTTCCAGTGTTCCCTGTAAGCTGAGTGCTTGGGCAGCCACCCCTGGAGAGATTCACATGCCACCTGGCTGATTAGCAGAGCCTCCACAGACAGCAGCGTCTGTCCCCAAGACAGCGTCCACACTGCCACGGATGCTCTTCCGCAAAAGCACATCTCTTGTGCAAAAGCACAGGGCAGTGTGGACACGCTCTTGTGAACGACCTTTTGCACAAGAACTCTTCCGCAAAAGTTCTTGCGCAAGAAGCCGCCGGTGTAGACGTAGCCTAAGAGTGGACAGAGATTGTGCAAGGGAAGGGCCATGTTGGAGGATACACTTCTTTGGGGAGGCCAAGCCAGAGACGGCCATGAACATCTGCAGCAACGAGGGGATGGAAGCAGAAAGCTGCGGCGACAGAAGGCTAGAAAATCGGCGGGAGAGGGGAGGGGGGGCGAAGGAAGGGAAGGAGAGAAGGAACCTGCAGCCGTTGCATGAACTAAACCTGTAGAGGTGGCTGGCCGGAAGGCTAGACACAGAGACATCAGCAGAGCTGGTGGGGATGGATGGACCTCCACGCTCTTCCTGGTGTATGTTTTTGTTTACAAGTGCAACCCCATCTAGAGGCATGGGGACCACTTAGAGGTTAACAAGCGTGCTCTACGGACAACGAGCTTTTAGCTCCTGCAGTAGCAGCTCATTCACTAAGCTCCAGTGGTCCCTGGTTCAATCCCCCCTGCCGACAACTGGGGTCCATCGGTATCCCGCAAGGAGGGAGTAAGACTGTACAGCTACGTTTACACTGGCAGCTTCTTGTGCAAGAGACGTGCTCTTGCGCATCAGCGTCTACGGCAGTATGGATGCTCTCTTGCGCAAGAAAGCTCCGATGGCCATTTTAGCCACAGGGGTTTCTTGCGCAAGAAATTCATGTTGCCTGTCTACACTGGCCTCTTGCGCAAGAGGGCTTACTCCTTGTGGGGAGAGGAATAACTCTTCCAGAAGAAGCCCTGTTTTCCGACACTAGACTGTAAATTTAACGCGCGTGCAGTGTTGACACCCGGCAAGTTTTTGTGCAAGAACAGCTGTTCCTGCACAAGAAGCCACCAGTGCAGACTTAGCTCACGTGTAAACTCTTCCTGGTGAAGCTGGTAGCCACAAGGGCTGGGTTCAACATGTCGCAGTTCCTCTTTGTGCTACAAAGCCCTCCCCCCAGGAATCTGGAAAAACTTCCCCACCTGGCCGCTCTAGGCAGCAGCTGTTCCCCTTTCACAAGCCCCGAATCTGCGCTCAGGAAATAAGAATTCTTATTAAAAGGGAACTGGGCATTAGCTTGGGAAAACACAACTACCACCATCAGAGATAAGCAAACCATCCACCCCCAATGGTGTCCTTTGGCCCCGTTTCTCACCCGGCAGGGTGAACATCCAACTCACAGGTCATATCCTCTCCCTCACCCCCCACCCCTCACGGCTACGTCTACACTGGAGGCTTCTTGCACAAGAACTGTTTTGCGGAAGAGTTCTTGCGCAAAAAGTCTTCCACAAGAGCACGTCTACACTGGCATGAGCATTTGCGCAAGAGCGTCTATGGCAGCATGGACTCTCTCTTGCACAAGAAAGCTCCGATGGCCATTTTAACCGTAGGGGTTTCTTGCACAAGAAATTCATGTTGCCTGTCCACACTGCCTTCTTGTGGAAGAGCTCTTGTACAAGAGGGGTCATTCCTCGTGGGGAGAGGAATAACTCTTCGGGAAGAAGCCCTGTTTTCCGATGCTAGACTGTAAATTTACTTGTTCAAGAACACACGTGCAGTGTAGACACCTGGCAAGTTTTTGCACAAGAATGACTGTTCTTGTGCAAGAAGCCACCAGTGTAGATGTAGCCCCCGAGTCGTTGTCCTGGGTGGGGGGAAGCACAGGGGTCAGAAGAATTCATCCCCCAAGCCCAGCCACTGCGACCGGCTGTCCTGTTCATGTTGTATGTGCTGTTTGTTGTATGTGCTGCCCACTGCTAGGTCGTTCGCTCTGCCGCTGTCGGCTGCTGCCATCGTTGATTTCCCAGTGGCCGCCTGCCTCTCTACCACGAGAGATCCTGCCCCTTAACCTGGCTTATTGTGATCTCAGCAATTAACCAGCTCCTCGCTGCCTGGGCAGGTTGGGCCCCTCTGCAGGTTTGGGCTTAGCACTTGAAGCTGGCCTTCCAAGGAGTGTTGAGAGTGATAAAAGACTCTCCGTTGCGTTGCGTTGCGTTGCGTTGCATTGCGTTGTGTTGCCTTGCGTTGCGTTGCCCTGCCTCGCCTCGCCTCTTGCCTTTCACTGGAGTTTGTCATTCCTACCCCACTGTTTAGCGAGTGAGGTCCCGTTCAGGGTGATTCTCGCCATCAATGCAGGCTCGTTACCATCCTGCTGCCCGCTACCTGTCCCATCAGGAAATTAACCTCTCATTACGCCTGTGCTGAAGGTATTTGTAACCCAGCTACAGCCCAAACCGATCCCTCAGGCAGCCCAGCGTCCTTTGCGGCGTACCCAGACAGAGTGGGCGTGCCTATGCAAATACAGTCGGGGGCTGTGTTCCCTCCTCCTCCCCAGCTCATGGCTCCATGCCAGGGAAGAGTTTTTTCAGACCGGGCTAAGCCAGGGAAATCATCCAATCTTTGGAAAAATGACTCTGCTCCCCTACTCCAACCATGTCCCATCACTCTCGGCGGTGGAGGGCCGGAGGAGGGGCTGTGGAGGCAATTTGGGCACAGAACACAAATCACTCGGGGTATATCTACACTTGCACTCTCTTTCGATAGAGAGATGCAAATGCAGACATTCGAAGTTGCAAATGAAGCCGGGATTTAAATCTCCTGCGCTTCATTTGCATAATTGCGTTATGGCGCTATTTCGAAATAAAAAAGTTATTTCCAAAGAAGGGCTGTCTTTCGAAATACCCGCATCCACACAGCGTTTTGATTTTGAAATAGCGCCATAACGCGATTATGCAAATGAAGCGTGGGATATTTCCATCCTGGCTTCATTGGCCATTTCAAATGTCTGCATTTGCATCTGTCGAAAGACGGTGCAAGTGTAGACGTACCCTCGGTGGCACTTCAGCTTCCGCCTTGCAAACTGGAAGGGACTTCGAGGGGTCATCCAGTCCGGACCCCTGCCCTCGTGGCAGGACCAAGCACTGTCTAGTTCATCCCTGACAGGTGTCTGTCCAACCTGCTCTTCAATATCTCCAGGGATGGAGACTCCACAACCCCTCTAGGCAATTTATTCCAGTGTTTCACCACCCTGACAGGTAGGAAACTTTTCCTAGTGTCCAACTTGCCCCCTGGGAAAGTTCTCTCCCCGCTAGCGGGGTGTTGCTGGCAGCTGAACTCTCTTAACACACTTTGTCAGGGGTTCACATGAGCCCAGCGTGGAGGCGCGCCGCCCCCTACTGCCGGGAGAGGTGAACTTTCCAGGTTGATTTCTACTGGCCCGGCTTCTGTTCCTATGAGTGAAGGCAGGTGGAAGTGAGTTGCCCGAAACACTGAGCCCAGAGCAGCTCTTAGCCCCTGCTGGGTTTTATTTCACAGCCCTGTCCGCCCCCCCCAGGAATATCTACACATCAACTCCCCCCCCCCAAAAAAAATATGCAGTAGCAAATCTACTGCAGCTCACACTCCAGGGCCAAAACTAAGTGATTGCTACATGGGCTGGAGTTCACCATCGAAGAGACACCCTCCAGTCAGGTGTTAGAGCAAGGGTGGGGAACAGCTGGCCTGGAGGACAGATCCGACCCAGCAACTTGCCTGGATCTGGGCCCTGTGGCTTGGAGCCTCCCCGCCCCCCAACATCAGGAAACTGGCTCTTCAGCCCTGCAGCCCTGTTCCTGTCCAGACCCTGCACCCCCAAACCGCTCCTGCACCCTACCCGCTCCTGCACCCTACCTCCCGTCCAGCCCTCCCCCAACCCGCTCCTGCACCCTACCTCCCGTCCACCCCTCCCCCAACCCGCTCCTGCACCCTACCTCCCGTCCACCCCTCCCCCAACCCGCTCCTGCACCCTACCTCCCGTCCACCCCTCCCCCAACCCGCTCCTGCACCCTACCTCCCGTCCAGCCCTCCCCCAACCTGCTCCTGCACCCTACCTCCCGTCCACCCCTCCCCCAACCCGCTCCTGCACCCTACCTCCCGTCCAGCCCTCCCCCAACCTGCTCCTGCACCCTACCCCCATCCAGCTCCTGCACCCTACCTCCCGTCCACCCTTCCCCCAACCCGCTCCTGCACCCTACCTCCCGTCCACCCTTCCCCCAACCCGCTCCTGCACCTTACCTCCTGTCCACCCCTCCCCCCCCAACTCCCAACCTGCTCTTACACCGTATCTACCATCCAGCCCTCTCACCCCCAACCTACTCTTGCACCTTTCCTTGACCCCACACCCCAAACTTGCTTGCCGACAACCCCTTCCCACACCCTGAATTTCTCATTTTTGTCCCCACCATAAAATCTACTATCCTCCTCCTAGGCTCTGGTGTGCGAGGGGGACGTGGGGAGGGGTTTTCTGCATCTCGGTGGGGGGGAGGTTCTTTTTGCTTCTTCCTTGTGTGCGGCCCTGGACTGGTTTTTCTGTGGGGCAGCAGCCCCCAACCCAACAAAGGTTCCCTGGCCCTGGTTTGGAGCTTGCGGTATGAGAATGGCCACATGGCTTGTTCTTAGCCTGCTAGCACCCGGGTTCCCAGCCCATGGTCTGCGGACCCCGGGGGTCCGTGGGAAATTTTAAATGCAGGGATGGGACCCCCCGCGGTGGGTCTGATCCTTGGTTTTCTTTTCTTTTTCTTTTTTTTTCTTTCCTTACTTTTCTTTTCTCTCTTTCTTTTCCTTTCCTTTTTCCTTTTCTCTTTCTTTCCCCTTTTCTTTTCTTTTCTTTTCTTTTCTTTTCTTTTCTTTTCTTTTCTTTTCTTTTCTTTTCTCTTTCTTTCCCCTTTTTCTCACTTTTCCTTTTCCTTTCTTTTCTTTTCTCTTTTCCTTTCCTTTCTCTTTCTTTTCCCTTTTTCTTACTTTTCCTTTTCCTTTCTTTTCCTTTCTCTTTTTCTTTTCTTTTCTTTTCTCTTTTCCTTTCCTTTCTCTTTCTTTCCCCTTTTTCTTTCTTTTCTTTTCCTTTCTTTCCCTTTCCCTTTCTTTTCCTTTTCTTTTCCCTTTTCCTTTCCTTACTTTTCTTTACTCTTTCTTTTCTCTTTTTCTTGGTTTTCTGTTTCTTTTTCTTACTCTCTTCCCCAGGGAGGAAGGCAGGGGGCATGAAATGTTAACAGACTGAAAAGGGGTCCATATGCTTGAAAAGATTGGGAACCGCTGCTTTACCACGAGGCCTGCATATTTAATTCTGTAGACCCAGGTTCTCAGAGTCACCGCTGCAAGATTTTGAGGGCTCCCACCCCCCCATGGCAGTCGTACCACAGGAAACTTCTGTTTTCTGCATGAAGGGATGCAGATAAAGCTGGGAAAATAAAGGTTTTTTTGGGGGGGGAGGGGGGGTTATGCTGGCCATTCTGAAAAAACCATAAGACCATTTATTTGGGGCTGAACTGAGAAAGGACACTCTTTGAAAGTTTTGGTGAATTATTAAGAAATTGAAAAAGAAAAACCCACCCCACTTAATTTGGGTCTGTGGTGGGGCAACTCCCCACACTGGCCAGGAGCCTGCACAGAGCCCTGGCCAATCAGGCATAGGCTTTTAAAGAGCCAACCAGAGCGTAGCTTTCTGGGACAGCCCTGTATAAAAGCAGCTGCCCAGCAGAGAGTAGGCAGTGAGGTGCTGGCCAGGGAAGGTGTGGGGCTGGTTCCCAGAGATGCACCTCTGCTAGAGCCAGGCTGGCCAGGCAAAAAGAGGGCTAGAGAGGGGTTACAGCCTGATACGTGGCATGCTGAAAGCTTTTCTCCAGGGGCCGGGAAGGTGCAAAGGATCCCAGGGGAAGTGACCCAGGGAGCAAGAGGCAGTGAAGGGGAGCAGACAAGGCAGGACCAGGCTGCTGCCCGAGGGTCCCTGGGTCAGGACCCACAGTAGTCCCTCACCTTGCCACTAAGCTATGGCCAGTACAGACTGGGGCTGGACTTGGAGGCCACAGTGACAGGAGAAACTCAGGACTGCGGCTAAACATCCCCAGAACCATAGACTCACAGAACACTAGAAGGTCATCAAGTCCCTCTAAATGTGTTTTCTTAAAGGGGCAGACTTTTTTTTTTTTTTTTTTTTTTTTTGCTCGAAAACTTTGTGCCAGCTCGTTGCGCTGGATCCAATGATATCTTGGCTCTTTGCCCAAGATGGGTTGGCTGCCCCTGAGCTAGATCATCCCTGGCAGGTGTCTGTCCAACCTGCTTTTAGATATCTCCAGGGATGGAAATTAGAAGGTGGACGAGAGACCGCTTTAGAGTCCAGCGTCCGAACACGGGTCCAGCGTCCGAACACGGACAGAGCAGAGTGATGGAGGGAGTTGCCAGCCAGAGGAAGTGCCCTGCTGAGGACAGAGCTAATTCCCAAAGCTACCAGTAGGAGGTGAGTCGACCCTGTGAAAGGGCCGAATGCACATTTTGTTGGATCCAAAAACGAACCCCGGCGTTTTCATTCTGAGCATTGTAAGCGTGTGCTCAGTGACATGAAAGGGAGGTTTTGAAACTGCAGGTCCCTTTAAGCCAAAGGGGGGAGAAATCAAAATGGCATCCAAGGGAACATTTTGTCTTTTTTGGTGTTTGTTTTTGTCCCTTATTTTCACAGAAGCCATTTGCAAACTTGAGGTGGACTTGCCAAACGTCCCAGTGTCACTGGATCCTGCATTTATCGCAGAAGAAAAGCTTTCTGTGCAACGTTTCACCTATATACGGAATAAAAACCACGCGGGGTCCTGTGGTACCTTAGGGTGTGTCTCGACCACGTGGCTTTGTCAACGGAGCCATGCAAAGTAGTTTACCCGACCTAGTCAAAGAAGCAGGGATTTAAATAATCCCGGCTTCATTAAAATAAAAACGACCACTGCGCTGTGCCGATGATCAGCTGATCTGGCACAGTGCGGCAGTCAAGACGTGGCTCGGTCGACAAGGGAAGCCTTTGTCGACCACTCCGGTAAACTTCATTTCACAAGGCATAAGGCAGCAGTCGACAAAGGCAGCTGGTTGACCATCCCTGAAATAGACAGACCGACCCAGGTCTTGCAGCGGGGGGGGGGCTGAGACAGGGATAGAAATGGCCTTTTGTGAGTCCTACGCCGTTTCTCTCTTCTCTGAGGCCCTGCTCCTGTGGGGCTGCGCAAGGGGCCTCCTTTATCTCAGGGGGCTGCACGATTGTTGTAACCCAGACGGTCTCTGGCACAAGGCAGTGTCGCTCCCCGCGCTTCTGTGCCTAGAATGGGGGCGGGAGGAGGGAGGTACCGACCGAGCCGTAACAGCCATGGGATTGGACACCCAGCACCCGGCTCTCCCAATGTGGGGTGCGATCAGCCTGCCCCTCCTTAGACAGGCCCTGGCTGGACTCTCAGGTCCCTTGAATGATGGGAAAAAACGACACGGTCGGACAACAGTGGAATCTGCCAGCTCCGAGCCTGGGTACCGGGAAACCCAGCGACTCGTGGGCACCCGCAGGACCCCGACGGGCCGCCCCTCACAGCCCCGGGGGGCTGGTGCGCAGGGTTTCCGGTTCCGTGGCGGGGAGAGGGTTAATGTCGAGATGGAAAAATAACCCGCCTGCCAGAACCCGCCTCCCTGCTGGGCTAACGGTGCCGAGCGAGAGAATCGGCCGTTGCTGGCGCCATCAAAAAACTGGATCAATGACAGATGGTCCCACAGCATCTCGCAGACTAATAGCACCTGGCGCTGAGGTCATGAGCTTTTCGTGGGCTTCCCATGAGACAGCTGTTATCGATTTCCCTTTCCCTGTTCCCTTTTCCCCTCGCCTGCTCTTCCCCATGGCAACCTGTGGGATGAGGAGGGAGTGGAAAAGAGAGGCGGGACTAAAATGCCGCAGTGCCACCATCGACTGCAGACGCTGCCGGGAGCGAGTTCAGGGCGTTTCTGCCGGGCGCTGGCAGCGGGAGATGGGTAAGCGGTGGGTTTTGCCCAGGGGGAGTTAGGGACCGGGGGGGATTTGGTGGATTCCTTAAGGGCATGTGGGACAGCGGGGGATGGAGGCAGAAGGGGGAAAAACCTTCCTTCAGACCCACGCAGGGCACATGCAGGCCGGGGGCTGAGCGCTGGGGAGCGGTGTGAGGGAGGAGAGGTGTATTTGGGGGGTGGATTGGTGGATTCTTTAAGGGCACGTGGAGAGGGGGGTTGGCAGGTGGGCATGGAGCGTGACAAAATGGGGGGGTCATTGGTGTAGGCATATGGGGATGCTGGGGTTGGGCCCTGATTTCAGGTGGGCTCTGATTTCGGGAGGGTGGGGTAGGGGCAGTTGGGGCCGCGTCTCCCCCCACCAGCCCCTTAGTGGAGTGACAGACTTTCTGGCCAGGGTCCCACTTGGCAGCTGGGGGTCAGGGTGGGGGGCTTGCCCAGTTCCGGTGGGGGAGTGGGGTTCAGGGGGTCTTGCAGCCCCCCAAACCTCAACCTGCTTCCCAGCAAGAGCTGGGAGTCCCTACAATGAAGGAGGAGGGGAGCAGTTTTTGTGGGGGGGGGGGCAGATAGATGCAGGCAGCTGGGGGGGGCTGAAAGATTAAAGAATGCATCTGTGTTGCTTGGGGTAGACATTTGGCACCAGCTGTTACTAAGGGGAGTTAATTTAATTAACCGGGAGCCTGCTTGTCTCCAGCCGACCACCTCACTGTATCTCTGCTCCCCCCCATCCCACTGGAAAGGGATGGGGGGGGTCCACACTAAGGCAGGGCGGGGGCAGCTGTAGGCAGACTGGAGCCAGGCAGCTGCACAGAGGGGCGATTGTGGCTTTGCTGAACCAGAGAAAGAAGCTCTCTTCTTGTGCGGCTTCAGGCAAGGAGAACTGCTAAAATTAACCCCCCCACCCCCACCACCACCAACAGCCTCCCCCCTCGTGTTCATGTGCAGCCACTCGGGAAAGATTCCAGTGCTGCCCAGCTGATGAGCAGAGCCCCCCCTCCCCCCCCCACTGGGTTTTTCACTTCCACTGGTGGTGCCCATTAACTTTTGCCTAGGTGCACGTCACATTTTATTCTGCACATGGGTGGAGCAAATCCACCCATGGATGGAAAAGATGAGCAGGAACATCGGCTGGAATTCGCTCAAAGGCCGGATGCGGACTCCCGCCCCTGCTAAGGTGGCTGAGCTTGGATCTACTAAACCCCCGCGAGGAGAGCGGTTGGCTTTTGGCTGGTGCAATGCGCGTTTGGACCGTGGCTGTGTCCTTGACGCGCCCCTAGAAATAAGGGCGCTTTGCGTTGGCAGGCTGGGACTAGCTGGAGCGGCCGGAGGAGAAAGCTTATGGCTTATTGCCTTGCCACAGGAGAGCCCCACGCCGACAGGGAAAGCTGGGTTCTTGCATGGCACCCAACGGCGGCCGCTCACGGTACAGACAAGAGCCCATTGTGAAAACAACCAAAGAAAATATTCTGCTTTGATGTCTGGAGCCACCAGGAAGGGTGTGTTCATGCCTCTCCTGGCTTGCCAGCCTGTCGGTTTAATGATTCCCAGCTTCTCTCAAGGCATAAAACCAGCCCCGCAGGTGAATGCGCAGACCCTGACTTGCTTTCTAGCTTCACGGCACGTCCCCCCTTTCCTGGCCTCCTCCTGTGCAGACTCTTCATTTTCAGCCTTCGGCTGGTGCCTGGGCTCAAACTGCTCAGATCTGGTGTGAAGGGGGGGGAGAGGGGTTGTAGGACACGCTCCAGAATTAGCACTTTGTTCCCCTCCGGCCCTGGAAAGTCCCCTGCCCTGGTGCTGAGGATTTTGGGAGTATTCCCTGGACGGAGGAATTGGGAAGGGCTTCACCTCTCCCCTCCAGCCCCTTGGCACCCCTGTCTGGGGCCTCATTGTGCAAACAGACATCAAACGCCTAAACCAGTCTCCCTCTGCTGTCTGCCTTCCCCGCTAGATGTTTCCTTCTGCCCTCCAGTCCTGCCGCACCCAGCTCCAGGGGTGTCCTTCCCTCCTCCCCCTTCCCTGGACCAGCCACCCCCTCGCTGCTGCTCCCACACCTCCAGGGGCTCCTTCCCTCCCTTCTGGGACCCTCCCTGCCCTTCCCCATTGCATTCCAGCGGAGTGAGGAGGAGGCTGTTGCAGGGGCGGGGGGATAATTTTAGCAGTTCTCCTTGCCTGAAGCCGCACAAGAAGAGAGCTTCTTGCTCTGGTTCAGCAAAGCCACAATCGCCCCTCTGTGCAGCTGCCTGGCTCCAGTCTGCCTACAGCTGCCCCCGCCCTGCCTTAGTGTGGACCCCCCCCATCCCTTTCCAGTGGGATGTGGGGGAGCAGAGATACAGTGAGGTGGTTGGCTAGAGACAAGCAGGCTCCCTGTTAATTAAATTAACTCCCCTTTGTAACAGCTGGTGCCACCTGGCTGCCCCCAAGCAACACAGATAAAGTCTTTAATCTTTCAGCCCCCCCCCCCCGCCCCAGCTGCCTGCATCCATCTCCCCCCCCCCCCTTACAAAAACCACTCCCCTCCTCCTTTATTGTAGGGACTCCAAGCAATTCCCTCTGCTACACCAGGGGCTCTGTGCACCCCCAAATTCCACCTGCCCCTATAAAAGGATCCCCCATTCTGCCCCCTAAAGGAGAGGCTCCTTCGACGGTCCTGTGGGACCTGACGTTGTACCCAGCTTGATTGCTCTGCTGCAGTACAGCCGGAAGGTCACCGGGACGCATAGTGATGCAGCCGGGAATGAGGACTGTCAACCCCAAGTGTTTAAAAATCATGGATCAGGTCATGAAATTGGCTTCAAAATGTTGGGGGGTTAGTTTTAGAGGGGACTTTTATTTGTCTTGTGGTTTCGGAGCATTTATAGCCCAGTCCGGTCAGGTTTGCAGGCTAGGAACCCATACAGGTAAGGAATTTGCTTTATCATATGAATCCTTAGATTCTTACATAATCAATCGAATCCCGAGTTTTGAGGACAGCTCCAAATATTGGTGAGCTTGTGACAGGACCGTGAGAGCTGGCAATTGATGATATCACTATGATGTGACACCAAGTCGAGGTTCCCCCAAATCCTGCACCCCGTCTTCAGCAAGAACAGACTCCACCAGCCAGTAGAATAGGGAGGGTTTATTGCTTCTCCAGGATACAGCACAGCATAGACGTGATGTGGTTACAGGAGTCAGGGCCAGGATGCCTCAGACCCCTTGGGTTAGGAGTCCATCACCCCTAGCCCCTCAACTTAGGTAGTTTCCTTCACGTTTCTCCGCCAGCCACCCCCTTCCCCCGAACACTCCCTTCCTTAGTTCCAACTCGTCTGACCGGTTGGGTCTTTTTCTACCTGACTTAGGTAGCCCACCTGCCGGGCAGTGCTCAGAGGCAGAGGCGAGTAGGGGTCAACCACAGCCCACCGCCCACACACAACAACCAGCAAGGGACTGACACTACATCACAACATGTGGGTGAGTCAGTGGGAATCACACCTCGCAGTGCAGGGGGACCCCGGGTTACGGAGCAGACACCCCCCCCAAGACGCCACACCTGAACATCCGCATTTCCACCGCAAGAAATTCCGGGGCTCAAAAGTCAACCTGCCCCTAGTGCAGAAGTCACGAGATTGTTCAACATCCTGGGGAAAGCGAGTCCGTTAGCTGTGAAACGATGTCACATCCCCTCTTGGACCTCACCTGTTTCCCTTCTACCGCCAGCTCCAGCTGCTCCTGGTGGGCAGCCAAGGGGCAGAGTTATTTTGGGGGGAGCAGGTGGTCTGAGGAGGAGAGAGGAGGGGCTGTGTGTGTGTGTGTGTGTGTGTGAGTGACTGTCATTGGGTCCTACAGGACACGTGGATTAGACCGGACGTCTGTGCTTTCATCTTCCTGCCTTTAACTTAGTGTGCTTTGTACTTTTCCTGGGGAAGGAAGTGTGAGGGGGACGGCATCTCTCCGGGGGGCTAACACGATGGTTTATAATGTCCCCGGTGAAGCAGGGCAGGGAGCGATGGGCCCCAATGGCTTTGGGAAGCGTCCGAGGCCGGAATCGGGGTTTAAAAGCCTCCCACTGGTGGGAAGATACAAGGAACACGGAGGTAAGAGACTCTCTGTGAGGCCTTGCTCAGGGGCTGCCGGAGCGTAGATCCTAATCCCGTGTCACGAAGGGCTGGGGGGGTCCTTGGGCCCTGCTCCCCCCATCCGCAGCCAGTTGTGACTCTCAGGTGGCAGGTTGAAGGGAAGGTTCGTTGGTCGACGGGGACACAGCGTAGAACAGACTTGTTGGCACAGGAGCCAGAAGCTGCTGGCCGCATCCATCGTGGGGGGAGGGGGTGGCAGGGCTAGAGCCATCGGCCTCTCCCTGCCGCCCCAGCCAGCAGAGACTGACCCGCTCCCAGCTCCTGGTCCCAGCCTGGACCTTCTTCCTGCTTCCCAGACCAAAAGCTCGCACCCCCTCCTGGGCTCAGGTGACGAAGGGCATCAGCCGCCGTGCACACGGGAGAGGCTGTCACACCGGAACTTTCCATCACCATCCAGGTAGTGGGGTCATGACCAGGGAAACTGAGGCACCCACACAGGAGAGTACAATAGGCTAGTAGAACTTGCATGCAACATAACCAGGCCAATAAAATCCCCTTTTTGTCACGGGAGGGGCTGATTCTTGAAGAAGCCGGGTGGGGAAAAGAGGTCGGGGCAAGATGAAAAAGCCGCCGGCGGCTGTGAGATGGGGCAGGTCTCTTCTGCCTCCCTGCGGGTGCCTGGTCCCTCAACCAGTGTTGCTGCTATTTTTATGGGGGGGAAGGGGGAGTGAGGGTTTTTCAAAAAGCAAAAAGGAGGGCGTGATGCTGAAAAGTTTGGGACCCGCTGGGGGCCGCAGGAGCACACGGTGATTATAAACAGAAAAAACAACCGATGGTCTTCCTAGACTCGCCACACATGGCACAGCCCACTTCTTCAGATGACCGGAATGCTTAACGTGTATCGACGAACCCGGCTCCGCCCCTGAGGAGATCCCAGGACACACTCCCTCGCTGGGGGAGGTGCGGGGAGTTCCTCCGCGGGAGATTTTCTAAAGGGGGCAGGTGTTTAGACACCCCAGATCCTGCATCTTCTGGGTAGGGGGGTTGGGTGACTGTGAGCCTTGTGGTGTCCTCTCAGCCCCTGGTGTTGGAAATCCAGCCTTCTCCTGGGAACCGGAGTCAGCTACGAGCTGCAGGGCGGGGATGCAGCCAGCAGGGGTCGCCGCGTCTCTTAGCTCGGGGCCTTGCACAGGGAGGCTGAGGGAACCCAGAGGGGGAGGCTGTGAGCAGTGGGGCAGCTGCAGCTAGGCGGGGGGGGGGGGAGAGAAAAGGGGCAGAAAGGCCCTAGGGAGCACTGGACGGCTGGTGCAGCATAAGGCACAAAGACACCACCCCTGGAAGCTGCCCGAACCCCACAGCACAGCCAGGGGTGGCGGGGAGGGTCCCCGGGGCATTTTAGCTCACTCGGGGGCAGCAGTTGGGACCAGGGGACATGTGGAGGGAGAGTGCAGGGTGCTGGGGGCAAGGGGAGCAGGTGGCAAGTTTGGTGGAGCCCAGCCCCGGGCCAGGAATATTCCTGGTGCTCAGGCATCCTGGGCCCATGTGACTCGCCGCCAGTGCTCAGAGGAGCAGGCTGGGGGGAATGGTTCTGAGCTGCAGTAGCACCTAGAGACCCCAGCTGGGATCAGGGCCCCGTTGTGCCGGGCGCTGCACAGACACAGCGAGAGACAGTCCCTGCCCCAGCTGAGATCAGGGCCCCGTTGTGCCGGGCGCTGCACAGACACAGCGAGAGACAGTCCCTGCCCCAGCTGGGATCAGGGCCCCGTTGTGCCGGGCGCTGCACAGACACAGCGGGAGACAGTCCCTGCCCCAGCTGAGATCAGGGCCCCGTTGTGCCGGGCGCTGCACAGACACAGCGAGAGACAGTCCCTGCCCCAGCGGAGATCAGGGCCCCGTTGTGCCGGGCGCTGCACAGACACAGCGAGAGACAGTCCCTGCCCCAGCTGAGATCAGGGCCCCGTTGTGCCGGGCGCTGCACAGACACAGCGAGAGACAGTCCCTGCCCCAGCTGAGATCAGGGCCCCGTTGTGCCGGGTGCTGCACAGACACAGCGAGAGACAGTCCCTGCCCCAGCTGGGATCAGGGCCCCGTTGTGCCGGGCGCTGCACAGACACAGCGAGAGACAGTCCCTGCCCCAGCTGAGATCAGGGCCCCGTTGTGCCGGGCGCTGCACAGACACAGCGAGAGACAGACCCTGCCCCAGCTGAGATCAGGGCCCCGTTGTGCCGGGCGCTGCACAGACATAGCGAGAGACAGACCCTGCCTGACAGACTCGGCACCCGCAGGACCCCGACGGGCCGCCCCTCACGGCCCCGGGGGGCTGGTGCGCGGGGTTCCCGGTTCCGTGGCAGGGAGAGGGTTAATGTGGAGATGGGAAATAACCCGCCTGCCAGGACCCGCCTCCCTGCTGGGCTCATGGGGCCGAGCCAGAGACTCCGCCGGTGCTGGCACAATTAAAAACTGGAACCGCAACGGAGGGTCCCGCAGCGCTTTGGGGACTAATCACCCCGGGGGGGGGGGGAGGGGAGGGTTGTGAGCTGTTTGTGGCACCGCCCCTGCTTGGGATGAGGCAGCTGCGGGCAGTTCCCCTGTTCCTATCTTCTCTTCCCCCGTCACCTGCTTCCCCATGGCATCCCGAGTGAGGAGGCGGGCGGAAAAGGGAGGAGTGACTAATATGCCGCAGTGCAGGTCTGTCACTGCAGACACCACAGGGAGCGGGTCTTGGGCGTTTCTGCCGGGCACAGGCAGTGGGAGCCGGGTAAGCGGCGGGGTTTGCCCGGGGGAGGGGGGTTAGGGACGGGGGCAATTTGGTGGATTCTTTAAAGGCAGGTGGGGATGGAGGTAGAAGGGGAAAAACCTCCCTTCAGATTTCCCCAGGGCTGTGGGGGGCACATCTAGGCAGGGGGCAGAGCACTAGGGAATGGACAGAGGGAGGAGGAGGAGGGGTGTGTTTGGGGGGTGTGAATTGGCCCAGGCAAGCAGAGGGCAGAGCACTGGGGAATGGAGGGAGGGAGGAGGAGAGGGGTGTTTGGGGGGTGTGAATTGGTCCAGGCAAGCAGGGGGCAGAGCACTGGGGAATGGAGGGAGGGAGGAGGAGAGGGGTGTTTGGGGGGTGTGAATTGGTCCAGGCAAGCAGGGGGCAGAGCACTGGGGAATGGAGGGAGGGAGGAGGAGAGGGGTGTTTGGGGGGTGTGAATTGGTCCAGGCAAGCAGGGGGCAGAGCACTGGGGAATGGACAGAGGGAGGAGGAGGAGGGGTGTGTTTGGGGGGTGTGAATTGGTCCAGGCAAGCAGGGGGCAGAGCACTGGGGAATGGAGGGAGGGAGGAGGAGAGGGGTGTTTGGGGGGTGTGAATTGGTCCAGGCAAGCAGGGGGCAGAGCACTGGGGAATGGACAGAGGGAGGAGGAGAGGGGTGTGTTTGGGGGGTGTGAATTGGTCCAGGCAAGCAGAGGGCAGAGCACTGGGGAATGGACAGAGGGAGGAGGAGGAGGGGTGTGTTTGGGGGGTGTGAATTGGTCCAGGCAAGCAGGGGGCAGAGCACTGGGGAATGGAGGGAGGGAGGAGGAGAGGGGTGTTTGGGGGGTGTGAATTGGTCCAGGCAAGCAGGGGGCAGAGCACTGGGGAATGGACAGAGGGAGGAGGAGAGGGGTGTGTTTGGGGGGTGTGAATTGGTCCAGGCAAGCAGGGGGCAGAGCACTGGGGAATGGTGGGAGGGAGGAGGAGAGGGGTGTTTGGGGGGTGTGAATTGGTCCAGGCAAGCAGGGGGCAGAGCACTGGGGAATGGAGGGAGGGAGGAGGAGAGGGGTGTTTGGGGGTGTGAATTGGCCCAGGCAAGCAGGGGGGCTGCCCGTCTCTTGGGGGTGTTTGCCTGTAAGGCGTTGACAGCGCCTCCGTTGCAGGTTTGGGGGAGTAGAGAGCTGGGGGGGGGGTAGCACTCTCCTGCAAGACTGCAGCCCCCCCCCCGGCTCAGCTCTGTGCCCAGCCGAGGGGGGGGGGGAGATGTTGGGTTGACCGGTCGGCACTGTGTGTGAGGGGCAGCCCAGAGAGACAAAAGGGGGGGGTCTGGCATGGGCAGATGAGGACACTTGGGTGGGCCCCGATTTCAGGAGGGTGGGAAAGGGCAGTTGGGGACACCTCTCCCCCCATAAGTCCCCTGGGGGGGGGGACAGGGGCCCTGGGAAAATAGCAGGGTGAAGAAAAGTGCCCCCACCTGCGGTGCCCCCCTTGGAACTGCGGCTGGGGAGCAGGGTCTGGGTGGGGGGCTTGCCCAGCTCCAGCAGCTGAGTGGGGGTCAGGGGTTTACAACCCCCCCACACACAATACCCAGGCCCACTTTGCAGCAAGAGCTGGGACAGGGGTGGACCTGGATGGTAAGGGGGGGTGAACGGCCCACTCAGACTCACCCGCCCCTGGGGTGTGTGGGGAACACGGACCCCTTTGTGTTGTGGGTGGGCGACATTATGGGGGGCTGGTCTGTGGGGAGGAGGATGGGCAGAGGCCCTGGGGGGGAGAATCAGGGTGTGGGCCTTGAGGGGGAAGGCGGGGAAAGGAGGGAGATGGGGGGGTTCTTTTATTAGGGAGGGAGGAATTTGGGGGTGCACAGAGCCCCTGGAATGGGAGGAGATTGGGGGACCCTTTTGAGGGGGGGAAGGTGGGGCCCACAGAGCCTCTCCTTTGAGGGGCAGAAGGGGGGATCCTTTTATACGGGTGGGCAGAATTTGGGGGTGCACAGAGCCCCTTGCCTAGCAGAAGGAGCTGCTTGGAGTCCCTACAATAAAGGAGGAGGGGAGGGGTTTTTGGAGAGGGGAGGAAGATGGATGCAGGCAGCGGAGGGGCCTGAAAGATTAAAGATTGCTCTGTTTTGCTTGGGGGCAGCTTGGCTGCACCATCTGTCACAAGGGCCAATTAATTTAGTGAGCCTGGAGCGGGCTGACAGTCTCTGTGCTCCTCCCCTCCCCAACTGGGATGTGATTGGGGAAGGGCAGGGTGGGTCCCAGAAGGGGGAGAAGGACCCCCCCAAGTTGTGGGAGCAGCAGCGAGGGGGTGGGTGGTCTGGGAATGGGGAGGAGGGAAGGACACCCCTGGAGCTGGGTACGGCAGCACTGGAGGGCAGAAGGAAGCGTCTGGGGGGGGGGGGGGGGGAGGCAGACAGCAGAGGGTGTCTAGTTTGGAGCAGGCAGGACGGATCCCCAGAGGGGACTAGAGGGGAGCTGGGCTGGGAAGAGGCGTTTGATGTCTGTTTGCACAAGGCCCCCAGACAAGGGTGCCAAGGGGCTGGAGGGGAGAGGTGAAGCCCTTCCCAATTCCTCCGTCCAGGGAATACTCCCCAAATCCCCAGCACCAGGGCAGGGGACTTTCCAGGGCCGGAGGGGAACAAAGTGCTAATTCTGGAGCGTGTCCTACAACCCCTCTCCCCCCCCTTCACACCAGATCTGAGCTGTTTGAGCCCAGGCACCAGTTAAGAATCTGCACAGGAGGAGGCCAGGAAAGGGGGGACGTGCAGTGAAGCTAGAAAGCAAGTCAGGATCTGCACATTCACCTGCGGGGCTGGTTTTACGCCTCATGAGAGAAGCTGGGAATCATTAAACCGACAGGCTGGCAAGCCAGGAGAGGCATGAACAGACCCTTCCTGGTGGCTCCAGACATCCAGCAAAATATTTTCTTTGGCTGTTTTCACAATCGGCTCTTGTCCCTACCGTGAGCGGCCGCCGTACAGCGCCGTGGAAAACCATCTTTCCCTGTCGGCGTGGGGCTCTCCCGTTGCAATGTCACACGCTTTCTCCTCCGGCCGCTCCCTCTCCAGCTAGTCGCGGCCTCCCGACGCAAAGCGCCCTTATTTCTAGGGGCGCATTAAGGACACAGCCAAGGTCCAAACGTGCATTGTGCTGGCCAAAAGCCAACCGCTCTCCTTGCGGGGGGTTGGTGGATCCGAGCCCTCCAAACCAACACCAGGCCACTGTAGCGGGGGGAGTCCGTGTCCGGCCTTTGAGCGAATTCCAGCCGATGTTCCTGCTCATCTTTTCCATCCATGGGTGGATTTGCTCCATCCATGTGCAGAATAAAATGTTACGTGCACCGAGCTAGAGGTGAATGTGCACCACCAGTGGAAGCAAAAAATCCCAGCACGGGGCGCTCTGCTTGTCAGCTGGGCAGCACTGGAGTCTCTCCCGACTGGCCGCACATGAACACAGCTAACAGAGGATTGTGGGCCCTTTTTTGGGTCGGGGGGCTGCGGACCCACAGAAAAATCAGCCGGGGGCCGCACGCAAGTGAAAAGCCAAAAAACCCCCAGAACAAACCCTCACTGATGTGGCACCGGAGTGAGAAGAAGAAAGAGACCAGGGGTCCAGGCTAGTGAATTTTGTGTCCTCCAGCCCCGAGGTTGGTTCCCAAATACTGGGGGAGCCCCGAGCCTTGGCGGCCAGATCCCAGCAGGCTGGAGGCAGCATCCAGCTCCCGAGCTGAGGTTCCCCTCCTGGCTTACAGGGAACACTGGTTCTAACCATCTTTTTGTACCTAAACATTTTCTTCTCCCTGTCTAGGGCTTCATTGGAAGCAGCCAATGCAGAAAACTCAATGGGGCGTTAAGTCCCTGGCTTTGTTCATTCAACTGAGGATTTATCTGTTATCCCGCCCCATTCCCCCTCCAACCTCCTTCCACAACACACAGGGATGTAGTTCCTGGAGTTTTGACACTTCAGCTACCCTCCCCGGATTAGCGACACGCCCAGAGCTGGGTGTGGAATAGTAATAGAGAGGTAGCCCCGTGAGTCTAATCTTGCTGAAACAAAAGGAAAAATTAGGCAGCACTTTAAAGTCTAACAAGGTGGTTTAATAGGTGAGGAGCTTTTGTGGGCCAGACCCGCTTCCTCTGTATATTGGACAGACGTCTCAGACACTTCACCAAAGAAGGAATGCCCACAAGTCAGACATCAGACATCTCAAGGAAAAACCAGTTGGTTTTCACTTCAACCTGGACATAGTCTGAAGGACCTGACTCCATGCATCTTACTTCAAAGAGACTTGAACACCAGATTACAGAGGGAAACTTCAGAACTTTCCTTCTTGCTTAGATTTACACTTTACGACTGGGCCTTAACACAGATGCTAATTATCTTGGCCTTTACAAAGATAGCTTCCGCACTTATCACCCCTGACTAGCCATTCATTGACTCATAAATAGCGATTCCCTCTCCTTCACCCCACCTTCTGATTTGTCAGTTCAATAACGTGTTCACTTTTTTCATTGTATCCCTTTGGTATATGTGGTCGTGCCAATTCTCTTCCAGTATTTGATCTGAGGAAGTGGGTCTGGCCCACGAAAGCTCATCACCTATTAAACATCTTGTTAGTCTTTAAAGTGCTGCGTAGTTGTGACTTTTATTAGAGGGAGGCGTGTGTTTCTCCTTGTGGTGGACTGTAGGGGGGCCCCTCCCCTTGCAGGACCAGGGGGGCCACCCCCTCTTTTCTATAGCCCTCTCCGCAGTGCCTGGGGCTCACGCACAGTACCAATTATACCCTCTCCCCAATTCTGCCTTGCCTCGCATATGGACACACCCACCGAGAGGACCGGGGATTACGTTGGGGGGAGGGAGACCCAGCCCACGCTCTCCACCGTGTCCCGGCCCAGAGCCCTAGAGAGGGATTACAAAGCTATCCACTCCCTGGTGGTTGGCGGGGTGACCTCCCCGTAACACGCCAGCCCGCGGGCCATATGCCCTGCTCTGGGCCACTTCCTACCCCGTCAGGGGATCCTCTCGCCCCCACGATGGGTTGTCGGTCTGCTCGCTCCACTCCTCCGAGAGTCCTCCGGGTTCTGGCTCCGGTTCGCCGTCCCGGAGTCGCCGTCTGCCGGGTCGTCCCTCCAACCCCCGGTCCTGGAGCTCTGATGCTCCGGACTGAGCCCTGGCCCCTTGCGGTCGGCTCTCCCAGCCCCATAGGAGCCATTGCTGCCAAGACCCACAGCCCCGCCCCGGGCACAGGGCCGCCATTTTTAAAAGTCACGGCGCACTGCTGACGTGGCCGACGAGCGCCTTGTTCCGGTCCTGTCTCCTCTCCCTTCCTCCATTCGCCCTCCTGCGGGGCTCCCTGGTCACCCGGAAGGCCCCCGTCTGCCCCCTCCGGCCTCCCCTGCCCCCTCCGGCCCGCTCTGCCCCCCTCCAGCGGACCCGGTCCTCCTCGGCAGTCGGCTGGCATGCAGGGTTCATCTGACCCCTCGCCTGGGTAACCCGGGATGCCAGCGCGTGCTTGCTGCCGCAGCTCTCCCCATCATATGTATATACACACAAGCCGGGCAACCAAATTGATTCTGCATGTGGATGGAAAAGCAATGAGTGCGAACGCAGGGCAACTCGTGATGTTGGAGCGGGTGTGTGGTGCAAGAATGTTGGAATGTGAGCAATGGTCACGCTCAGCAGCTGATCGCAGGGCATGGCAAATTCTCCCTTCTATTGTCCAGTGCTTCTCTTGCAGGAGGCTGATGGTGGCTGGATCGCGGCGGCAGGGATTATAACATGTCTCCTACCCACGCCGGCATGCTCGGCGCCTCTCCCCGAATTGTCTCCCGTGGAAATGATCGGCGGGCGGAGGAGAAGTGAACACCGGTGACGAGGGACGTTCTGGTGGCCGGGGATCGGCATCCCAGCCTGGGCGTACAAACGACAACGCTCAACGAAGCGGCGTGTCTATGAGGGATCGTTCGCAGGCCTCCCCAACAGGCTATTCCCGCCGGGGTGCTCTGGAGCGGCAGCCACGGGGAAAGGTGCGTGGAATCTCCTTCCTCAGGCTTGGGCAGCTCAGACGGGCAGGCTCTGGGCCCTCCTAGATGGGAAGGAAACGTTTCCTCCCCCAGCAAGTCTTGTCACTGGCCTGTCAGTTAGGTGAAGGCCAGAGAGATGAGAGGACCAGCCCAGGGCTGTGCCAGGAGCCTGTGATGTCATTGCTGGGAACTCATCGCTCTGCGGAGGGGCGGGGGCGGTTGCAGGCTGTCCTGGCAGGGAGAGGACACCCCCAGCCCTCTCTCACCGCCACAGCTTGGGGGCCCGGGAGAAGCACCCCTCCATGGGCATGACAGCTCCAGCAGGCAGAGCCGGGGGAGGGCTGCGGGCCCCTGTGTCCCCTCCTACCTGTGACACCCTTTTAGATACTTGAAAACTGCTCTCATGTCCCCTCTCAGTCTTCTCCTTTCCACGCTAAACAAGCCCACTTTTTTCAGTCTTCCCTCACGTTCTCTAGACCTTTCCTCCTTCTTGTGGCTCTTTTCTGGACTCTCCCTAACTTCTCCACATCTTTCTTCAAATGTGGTGCCCAGAGGCTAGACAGTCTCTTTCTGTAGGGCTATGTCTAGACTGCAAGCCTCTTTCGAAAGAGAGCGTCTAGACTGCACGGAGAAATTTCGAAAAAGCGGCTTGCTTTTTCGAAAGAAAGCATCCAGTGAGTCTGGATGCTCTCTTTCGAAGAAGCCCTATTTACATTGAAGAAGGCCTTCTTTCGAAAGAGGAACTTTCGAAAGAAGGCGTTCTTCCTCGTAAATTGAGGTTTACCGCCATCGAAAGAAAAGCCGCGTTCTTTCGAATTAATTTCGAAAGAACGCGGCTTGAGTCTGGACGCAGGGGAAGTTTTTTCGAAAAAAGGCTACTTTTCCCGAAAAAAACCCCTGAGTCTGGACACAGCCTAGGTGTGCAACTGATCAAAACACTTACAAATAAACATCCACATTAGCAGCAGCAGCACCTGCCAGGCCGAGTTATAAATTCGTCTGAAATCACGCTCCAATCCCATTGGGGTGGGGCCTGAGTCTCTTTCCAGCTGCGATCCGGGATTCAAGCCCAATTGCTTGGCTGTGTAGACGCAACCCGACTGCACTTGTGCTCTCCAAAAATACCCTAAAGGTCAATTTCATTGTCCTAAGGACAGTTAGATTTCCCCACACACATACACACCACAGACAGAGGCCTAGAGTGGCCATATCTCACTCGGAAGTCTGGGATATGGGAGGCTAGACTCCAGCCTGCAATGCGCCTCAAAGACACAGGGATGATCTAGACCGTGCTTGGTCCTGCCATGAGGGCAGGGGACTGGACTTGACGACCTCTCGAGGTCTCTTCCAGTTCTAGGATTCTAGTTTTTCCTCATTTTCAGTGTTTACAGCTGTACAAAGTGATGTGTTTTGAGACTGGAGGAAATAAAAGAATAACCTTAAAACCACATGAAAATACCCAAAGGAAAGTACCCTCCCAAACAAGGGTGTAGCCTTATGAACGAGGGGGTTTTTGTTTTTTGTTTTGATTCTCACGTGACTGATTTTTCTGTGGGTCAGTGACCCCTAACCCAAAAACGTTTCTCCACCCTGGCTTCAAAACAGTCCTAATTGCTTTTCAAGTCGTATTTTCCTCACTCTGTGCGCAGTGTTCCCTGTAAGCTGGGTGCTTCGGTGGCCACCCAGATGAGAATCAAGTGCCACTTAACTGATGAGCAAAGCTCTTACAAAGCTGGCTGCATGGGTTTCCACGGACGGTGCCCATCTGCACAGGCCATGGTGCGCACAACAAATTTATTCTGCACGTGGATGGAAAAATATAGAGGGCATCTTGCCTGTCTCTATAAATGTCAGTAATTGTTGCTGGAAATATTTTGTCATCCGTTTGTGCACGTGCAGCAAAGTTAATATTTATTGACACTAGCAGATAAAAAGCGAAGCCTGCCGAGTATTTTATATTGCATGAATGACCCACAGAGGAAATTGAACTGGGAATAAAAGGGACTTTCCGCAGCCTGAGCAAAATTTCCACGGTGGAAGGTTACAGTAGCTGCTCCCACGTGGAATAGTAATAGAGAGGTAGCCTTTTTAGTCTGGTCTTGCTGAAACAAAAGGAAAAACTATGCAGCACTTTTAAGGCTAACAAGATGGTTTATTAGGTGATGAGCTTTCGTGGGCCAGAGTATTGTGTCCAGTTCTGGATCCCCCACTACAAAAAGGATGTGGACACATTGGAGAGGGTCCAGCGGAGGACGACCAAAATGTTTAGGGGGCTGGAGCACATGACCTACAAGGGGAGGCTGAGGGAGTTGGGTTTGTTTAGTCTGCAGAAGCGAAGAGCGAGGGGGGATTTGATAGCAGCCTTCAACTTCCTGAAGGGAGATTCCAAAGAGGCTGGAGAGAGGCTGTTCTCAGTGGTGACAGGTGGCAGAACAAGGAGCAATGGTCTCAAGTTGTGGTGGGAGAAGTCCAGGTTGGATATTAGGAAAAACTATTTCACTAGGAGGGTGGGGAAGCACTGGGATGGGTTACCTAGGGAAGTAGTGGAGTCTCCATCCCTAGAGGTGTTTGTCTTGGCTTGACAAAGCCCTGACTGGGTTGATTTAGTTGGGATTGGTCCTGCCTAGGGCAGGGGGCTGGACTTGACGACCTTCTGAGGTCTCTTCCAGCTCTATGGTTCTAAGGAGAGGGAGTGGAATGATCTGTATAGAGCCAGGCCTGGAGGAGCTGCCCTTTTGTTTCCCAAGTTCTTTGTTTGCTCTTTGGCGCTGGTGCCGGGGATGACCTAGGCCCAGTTGGCATTGGCCGTGGGAGGTGGAATGTGGGACGAAAGCGGAGAGACAGTGAGTCAAGATAAGAGCAATGTCTGAGTTTTGTGGAGCAGAACACACAATGAACTAGTGTTTTCCATCGGGCTGTCCACTTATCTACATTCCTCTTTGATGATGCAAACACCCTCCCCACCCCCAGGGGTGCAGCAGTGATCTGGCTGCTCCCCTTAAAATCCAAGAACATGACACACCCACAGCCAAGCAGCATGCTTTTCTACTGGTGGTGCCCACCTGCCCATGCCTTAGCGCACCGAATAAAATTTATTCCACACACAGCTAGAACCTATGAGAAGGACCATTGGTGCATATAAAAACAGTGAGTGGTCCGGTAGTCCCTGAGACTAACAGATATACCAGGTCATGAACTTCCGGGGGCAAAGCCCACTTCTTCCGATGAGTTGGAGTGGATAGTACAGAATCCGAGCAGTATATAGAACAGCCAGAGGAGTTCCCTGTCCGTTGTAGGGCTCGGGTTAAGGAAGTCAGCTTGGTCAGGCTGGATGTGGAGATGCGAATATCAAAGGCAGGGGAAAGTGTGTCCCCCCTGTCCTTCCCTCTCTCCAGAGGACAAAGGTAACCCCCTGCAGCTTAGCTGCATTCCAGACATGAGCTCATGAGCCAGTCTCCCTCGGTCAATGCACTTTAGCTCCTCTGTTTTTAAAGGGCCCTTTGTTCGTCCTGCCCCCCTTCCGCCTTCCTCCTGTGGCTGCTAAGAGACCAGCCCCAACTTCCCTGCAGCACAATCACTCTGTTTAGATCTGCTCTCCCTCTCCCATCGCTGCTTGGATCTCAGGTCATGGGGAGCTGCTCTTAAGCAACCTCATGGGGGCCCACCCCTCCTCAGTTATATTGAGGCTCCCCCGAGACCTCAGCTTCTCTGCTCCCCAAGAGCGATGGGGCAGGTAGCAAGCGGCCCAGACTTGATCAGATGCCAGCGTAGGGGGGGGGGGTAAAGGGCGTATCGCACCTCCAGCGTTGCCCAGAAAATCTCTTCCTTTCTGTATCCCTACACAGTGCATCGCCTATCTACATCCGCCATCCACCTGTCCTAGATGTTCCGGGACAGTCCTGATTTCAAATGCGCTGTCCCCATAAATTACTGAAATATCCGGGACATTCTAATATGTCGGCGGGGAGAGAAAGCCCCGAGAGGCTCCCCGTGGGATCCGGCTTGCGGGGAAGAAGCCGAGCCAGACATGTCTCCCTGTTCCTTCCCCCAGCTGGAGAAACAGCCTCGCAGAGACACACTTCTTGGAGGCTTTCCCCTTTACTCCCATTGGCTAGACTCTGGGAAAGCAAATGTCTCCCCTTCCACCCCCACACTGAGGTCCTGCACCCACCCCCAGCCTGCGTATTCACCACCCTGCCGAGACCCCACGCCCCCAGCTCACTCACGGCCCTACTGACACCCCACACCCACAGCCTAGTCCTCACCACTCTGCCGACGTCTTTGTCAGATCGTGTGTCCCGATTTTCGGTGCGGAAATATGGTCATTGTACATATACATTAACCATAAGAGCAGCCAGGCTGGCTCAGACCAAAGGTCCATCTCACCCAGGCTGTGTCCAGACTCAGGGGTTTTTTCGGGAAAAGTAGCCTTTTCCCGAAAAAACTTCCCCTGCGTCCAGACTCAAGCCGCGTTCTTTTGAAATAATTTCGAAAGAACGCGGCTTTTCTTTCAATGGCGGTAAACCTCGTTTCACGAGGAAGAACACCTTCTTTCGAAAGTTCCTCTTTCGAAAGAAGGCGTTCTTCAATGTAAATAGGGCTTCTTCAAAAGAGAGCATCCAGACTCGCTGGGTGCTCTCTTTCGAAAAAGCGGATTGCTCTTTCGAAAGATCCGCCTGAAGTCTAGACGCGATCTTTCGAAAGAGGCTCTTTCGAAAGATGCTTTTGAAAGAGCCTCTTTCGAAAGAAGCCTGCAGTCTAGACATAGCCCCAGTGTCCTGTCTGCCCACAGTGGCCAATGTGCCCCAAAGGGAGTAAATACAACAGGTAATTCTCACGTGATCCCTCCCCTGTCACCCATTTCCCCACAAACAGAGGACAGGGGCATCATTCCTACCCAGCCTGGCTAATACCTAATGATGGACCTTACCTCCATAAATCTATCTAGCTCTTTTTTGAACCCTGTTAAAATCCAGGTCTTCACCACATCCTCCGGCAAGGAGTTCCACAGGTTGACTGTGTTTGTGTTAAACCTGCTACCCATTCATTTCATTCGGTTCTTATGTTATGGGAACAAGTAAATCACTTTTCCTTATTCACTGTTTCCACAGCACTTATGATTTTATAGACCTCGATCCTATCCCCTGTAGTCTCCTCTTTTCTAATCTGAAAAGGCCCAGTCTTTTTAATCTCTCTTAATAGGGGATCATAGCACTGCTGTAGCCTGATTGGTGCAAACACAGGCTAGAAGGCTTCCAAGGCAGAGCTCAATCTACCACCCAGCATCCCCTATGCTGCCTTAGTGATGCAGGAGGCAGATGAATCTCTGGGGCAACTAATCTTGCCCCTGTTATCTCTGTGGGTAGAAAGGGGGATAGGACTTGAACCAGCCACTCTGCACTTCTTAGGTAAATGTTTTGTCCAGTAGGCCATTCCAGACTCCATCCTGTTGCCCTACTTTCAGGGCATCCCATGTGCTGCCTTATGGGAACGTGCCGCTTTGAAGCCGGAAAGCACCACTTTCCTCCAGCCAAGAACATCGTGGCGGGCAGAGCAAAGCACTTTACATAGAAGCTCAGGATCCCCTCGGCATGTGTTGTAAATCTCTAAACTGCTGCTGGACCATTTATTATTGTTTGATGGTTTCCGGTTACAGACAGACTTGGCTCCCCTTCTGACACTCTACAGCCCTTGGCACAAACAGTCTTTGGGAAGAACATGACTCGCCGAGACCCGCAGCAATTTTTAAGGAGTCTCCGAAAAAAAAGAAAAGTCAGGCTCCCCGAACAATCAAGCAACTCCCTTTATTTTCATTGACTTCTTCATACTTATGCTGCAGGAGGCGGAGGAAGACAAAAGAAGGAAAAACGGGAGGGCAGGAAGAGGGCTGTTCTTTTTCTTCATGGGGTCCCCAGAGCACAGGGCCTCACGGCCGCTAACGCCGGCGGGAGAACCGATTTTTGCACACAAATAGATGTAGGGCCCCTTTTGCTTCTTCCCACCTGAATGAGCAGAATCCTCCCCATTGAACACTTGAAAGGGGGGCGGGAACGCAAGGCCTGTCTGCCGCCTGGCATTCAGCACCCGCCCGGTAAACAAGCCCCTCCAAAGCCGATGGCTTTGTTGCGTTTCAATGCAGGGAGTCAGAGGACGCAGCCGGGAGTGGGTGGGGGTGTCTGCTTTGTCTCGCTTATTCAAAAGCTGAAAGGTCAGGGGAGTGGACGAACCCTCCAAAAGTCCCTTTCCAGGCGTATGTTTCTAATTGCGGACCAGCTAATGAATACAGAGGAAATGTGATTAGTCCCGGGGTGGGGAACATCAGGGCTGGGACCGTTTGCCTGAATCCAGCCCCCAAGGCTCAGGGCACCCCCCCAGCTTGGGGAGCATACACTGGTGCGCCAGCCCCCTGCCGTCTCCCTATGGGGCTGGAGCACACAAAATCTACTAGCCTGCCCCCCGCCCCTGGCTCTGGTGGGCAAGGGGAAAGAAGGGAGGGTCTTTCTCCTTCGCCGTGATTTTTGCATGGGGGGGGGGGGGACACAGAAGCTGATCCACCGTGCCGCATTAGCTATGTAAACAGGGAACAATCCCATGCTTCCTCCTCCCTCCTCCCTCCCCTCCCTCCCCCACCACCTGTTCTGCCAAGGCGAGGGAAATTTAATGCAAAACCCAAATAGGGAAATGACGGTGGAGAAGTACGACCACCGGAGGGGAGGAGGGGGAATTGCAAAAACCAGTTTAGACCAGGCTCCACCATCTGCCGGTTTCTCCTTTATCTTCTGTGGCTGCTTCTCCCTCTCCCTTGTGTTCCCTGGCAACCAATGACCTTCTAGTCCTGCGTGTGGATTTTTTCCCTTCCCTGGACGGAATACATGTTGCTGTGTGCACCAAGGCCTGCACGAATGGGCATCACCCATAGAAACACAAACCCTAGTTGTGGGGACGCTGCTAATCAGCCGGGAAGCCGTCCCCTTAGGGGGCGCAGGCCCGCCCCCGGTGTGCACGGTGCAAGCATGGCCCAGTCCGGCCCAGCTAGCGCTGCTGGCGCATGGACCGGGCCGTGTTGGGTCCCGTGTCGGGGATGCGGACAGACCGGCGATGCGGGAGCTGGGCACGTGGCACCTGATGGCAGCTGTAAGGGACGCCGTGCGTCCCTTACAGCTACCATCAGGCGCCCCCGCATTGATTGGCACTCTGGGCAGCTGCCCGACTCGCCCATGCCTCCGTCTGGCCCTGGTTACAAGTAGGTCACCGACATTTGCTATGACATGCCAATGTGGTCACAGGGAATTGGGTCAGCAAAGCGCTCGAAAAAACCCACAACCAGATGCATGCGAGTCTGCCCTGTTTCTGGTGCATTTTAAACAAATTCCTTGGCCAGTATCTTAGCGAGGAGCCTGGTTTTCTTTAGCGGACAAGTCTGGGAGGAGGCTGGGTGAGGTTCCAGGCAGGGGCCATGCAATGTTGCAGCCTGCTCGGGGCCTGGCCGGCGTCTGAAAGCAGACAACAGCCAGTGCGTTGCGCCTGGCGTGACTGCGAGCGAGGAGAGCTCTGTCTCAGAGCCCTGGGGACATCTGTGGGCCCCAGTCCCACAGCCTCCGGTTGGCTTGGGCACCCCGCACAGTCTGCCCCACAGAGCTTGGGGCCCGGCTTGGTGTCTATGTTGTGAATGCTCCGCCCCCAGCCCCATCCCCTGCCCCAAACCCCGCCTCCTGCCCCACCTCAGCCTGCTCTGATTCTGTCCTGTCCCACTCCATCCTTTGCCCCAAGCCCCGCCTCCTCCCAGCCTTGCTCCACCCCCTCCCCTGAGTGACACGCCGGGGGGGGGGGGGGTTATGTGAGGGAGGGGAGAAGGCCTGGTGCTGGTAGCGGGGGCTGTCACGCTGGTGCGGCAGGACCCAGCCGGGAGCTGCCGGAGCGGAGCCGGGTTGCTCATTTTTCGCCGAGCTCACCACAAGCGCCTCCCGGCTTTGCCCCGGGCTTGGTCACACGGTTTTGCAGTGTTAGAGCAGACAATGGACCCTATTCGTGTCCCCTTCTGGCCCCTTTCTAGCAGCCCAGCCCAGACACGAGCCGGGCACCAAATTCTGGGGGTGACATCTGTCAGGAACAGAGGCCCATTGATGTCTTACGGCCTTGAGGCAGAGCAGACGTGATTGGTGGGTCCTGAAGCAACAAAGAGCCACTGTGATTGGCTACACCTAAGCCCCCGAAGCGCAGCCCCCAGAGAGTGGCCCTGAACAAATTCCCGTGGGAACAAAGGCAGACGGTTTCGGAAAACACTTGCCGCAGGGTGAAACATCTACATTGGAACAATGAACCAGTGAGTAATATTCCAGACTCCCTGACATGCGATCAGTGAGATACAGACCCAAATCCCTTTGGTGTTTGGGGTTTTATGTTGTTTAAAGTTTCCCGGGACTGGCTCCGTGTTTCTCAGAAAAATAAATTAAAAAAGCTAGCGATCAGTACAAAAAAGATCACAGTTGTCTGGATAAATATTGGGGGACAGAAAAGAAAAGTGGCTAGCAGAGGGAAACAGAGCTCCTGACAGTAAAATCAGTTTAACGCTGTGATTTGGATTATAAACTTCATCCAGTGCCGGACTGAGGGGTGACAGCACCATGTAGGCACTCATATGTGTGTGTGGTGGAGTGTCTCTTCCACTTTCATAAACACTCTTGGCTGTGTCTAGACTGGCAAGTTTTTCTGCAAAAGCAGCTGCTTTTGTGGAAAAACTTGCCAGCTGTCTACACTGGCCGCTTGAATTTCCGCAAGACCACTGACGATCTCATGTAAGAAATCAGTGCTTCCTGCGGAAATACTGTGCTGCTCCCGTTCAGGCAAAAGTCCTTTTGCGCAAAAGGGCCAGTGTAAACAGCTCAGATTTGTTTTGCGCAAAAAAGACCCGATTGCGAAAATGGCGATCGGGGCTTTTTTGCGGAAAAGTGCGTCTAGATTTTACACGGACGCTTTTGCGGAAAAGTGCTTTTGCGGAAAAGCGTCCGTGCCAATCTAGAAGCTCTTTTCTGCAAATGATTTTAACGGAAAAGTTTTCCGTTTAAAGCATTTGCGGAAAATCATGCCAGTCGAGACGTAGCCTTTCATGTTTACACTTAGAGTAACTTATTACTAACTAGCTGGAGTTACCCAGCATTGCCCGGGAAACCGGAGGAACAAAATGTAGAAAAACAGTAGTCTGTTATCTTTTTTGGAATGGTAGAAAAGTTGCACCGATTTCTATAGGGATTAAAATATAGCTCCACGTCATCCCTGGAGGGGGCAGGGTAGCAGGTGGTGAGTGACCCCAAGTGGAAGGGAGGTTACGCGCAGGAAGGGTGCCCCAGCTCCCATCTGGGACTGCAGGTGCCGCGAGGGGTAGGGTGGGTGCCCAAACCATTGTGCGTGTGGGGGTCAGGGCACTGCCTGCCGGCACGGAGGGGGTGGTGGGAAAGAGGGTCGCTTATGTAACCTTGCGGGTGGGAGGGGGCGAGTTCTGGACAGCGCTGGGGGCCGCAGGCAGCGGGCATGGATCCTAGGGTGGGCGGGGTGGCCCCTGCTGTGCGGTGGGTTATTTTTTATTTTTACCGCTTGAGATCGGGACTGATTGGGTCCAAAAGTACCTTAAAACCTCCTCCTGGAGGAAAGGTTACCTCATGCAAAGTTTGGTTGCGGTAGCTCTTACAGTGTCCAAGTTATTAGCGAACAAACTTACAAACATTCTCCTTTATATAGTAGATGTGATCTCACCTACCTAATGTTATGCACTGGATTTTTTTTAACATAATCCGCAGGGCTTAGCGAACCGCAGCGAAAGCCGCTCACCAGCCCTGCACTGCGCATGCACAAGAGCCGCATTGCGCATGCGCACGCCGCCGGTAAACGAGGCGCCGGGCTGAAATCTACTGCCATGGGCGAGTAGATTCAATAGATTGTCGAGCCCTAGTCCATATTTTCATGTACTGACGAGCAGTGTTCTCTGTAAGCTGAGTGTTTGGGCAACCACCTAGGAGAGATTTAAATGCTGCCCAGCTGCTTAGCAGAGCAACCTGGCAGCTGGTGGTGCACATCCACTCATGCTATAGTGCACGGAACAAAATTTATTCCTCACACAGATGGGGAAAAAATCAGAGGGAACCTTGCTGGAGAGGTCCAAAGTTTGGTTTACCGAAAAAGCGTTTGTAACACCCAGGAATTTTTTGGTAAAACTTAAAACATCATCATCATAAACATTAAAATAAGCATTCGGCCAGGAACTGAGTCAGACAGGCACCTAAAGAAACTCCTTTGCAATATTCTTATTCCAGTAGCAATTGAGTGTTATCTGCTAAGAAAAATACAATTATTTGAGCTACTTTTTCCTTGAGGAGGCGGGTGGTAGTTAATCACCCTTCAAACATATTGCGTTACCACGCCTCTCTCTTTCCTTAACAATACTGGCAGCTTGCGCTTGCATAAATGTTTAACAGTCTTGCGAGACTCATTGTATCTACACCCGACAGCCAGTACAGTCACACGCCAACTGCCAGTGGCTGCTTCCTGACGGTTTCCCCACAACCCCCCAGAAGCCGGGGCCTCCAACCGCCTGTTCGGTTGAGCAGGGGCAGGTGCACTGGGGTTTTTGTCAGACCCCCGTTCGTTTTGGAGGGAGCCCATGAGGAGATTCTACCTCAGACGCTCTCCCTCGCCAGCGTCTCCTCAGCAGGGCCGGAGTCCTCGGCGGCTCGCCGCCTGTGCGCACAGTGACCCCTCAGCCGCTGTTGTATGTTTGCTAACAGCCTCATGGATGGGCCACCGGTCCGGGTCGGCCACCTCATCATGCCACTCCCAACCCCCTCGCCTGAATGTATCAAGCTCTGTCTTAAAAGAAGGTTGTTGGGCTTTGTTTCCCTGCACTGAGCCCCTCGGCAGCTGTTTCAGAGCGTTGCTGCTCTGGTGGTTAGAAACCGTCGTCTAAGTTCATGCCTCCATTTATGGAGGGCCAGTTTATATCTGTCCGTTCCTGTGCATACCTTGGCCCCTGACTTAAATAACAACCTTCTCTCTCTGCTACTGATCCCTGTCATGGCCATGGCCAGCAGCCTGGTGAATAAGGGTTTCACTCTGTCCCCTGTACCTAGCCAGGTATTTGGTCAGCAATTGGCTGGCAGGAGCACTGTATCTAACTCCTATGTAAACGACAGAAAAATATTAGCCCCGCTCCGCTCCACTATTAACATGTTCTGACTTCTTGTGGCAAGGCACTTAAGGGACACCGGTTAGCCTGGTAATTGTCATGTCTGCTCTTACTTTGTTACCAACTGAAGAGAAAGAGGCTGACTGTCAGGACTTTTGGGTTCTGTCTTAGCTCTGGAAGGGGAGTGCGATCTAGTGGTTACAGCAGGGAGCAGAGGGCTCTCTATGAGATCAGAACAGCCAGACAGGTCCTTCTAGCCCAGTGTCCTGTCTGCCGAGAGTGGCCAAGGCCAGATGCTTTGGAAGACATGAACAGAAGAGACAGTCGTCAAATGATCCCTCCCCTGCTGTCAATTCCCAGCTTCTGGCAAGCAGAAGCAAAGGACACCCATCCCTGCCCATCCTGGCTAGGAGCCATTGATGAACCGATCCACCTTGAACTTACTTTGTTCTTATTTATTTATTTTATTTATGTATGTAAATATTTTTACCTCGCCTTTCTATTTAAAGTATTCCAGGCGGCTCAAATATTCAAGGCGGCTTCCTGGAATTCTGTGACAGTTTGGGACTTTCCACCATCCCCTGGCAAGGAGTTCCACAGGTTGATTGTAAAGAAATGAATTTGTTTTAAAGCTGCAGCCTACACATTGAGCTTACTTCTTGCGTTATGTGAGTGAGGGAGTAAATCACATTTCCGTGTTCGGTTTTTCCACGCCGCTCGTGATTTTCTAGACCACTAACATATCCCCTGTGACGGCGAGTCGAGGCTCCCCCTGATCCTGCAGCCCCATAGCAGCAAGAACAGACTCCCCCAGCCAGTAGAATAGAGAAGGGTTTATTGCTTCTCCAGGATACAGCACAGCATAGACGTGATGTGGTTATAGGAGTCAGGGCCAGGATGCCTCAGACCCCTTGGGTTAGGGGGCCTATCGCCCCCCCAGACCCTCAGCCCTCAGCTTAGCCTGTTCCCTTTTTGTTTCCCAGCCAGCAACTCCCTCGCTCCCAGATCCTGCCCCCCAGCTAGATGTCCGTCTCCACCTCCCTCCCTTTGTCTCTCCCCCTGGGAAGAGCTTTGCTAACCCCCTGGTGTCTGGGCCAATCCACATGTGGGTGAATCAGTGGGAATCTCACATCCCAGCACAAGGGAACACGGAGTTACAGAGCTGACACCCCACCCCCCGACCCTGAGTCATTTCTTTTCCAAGCTGAAAAGTCCCAGTCCTGTGAACCTCTCCTCATATGGAAACTGTTCCTCATCCCTAATCACGTCTGTTGCCCTTTCGGTCCCTTTTCCAACTCCAGTCTAGCTGGGGAGTTTTTTTGGATGGGGTGACCAGTTCTGCATGCAGCGTTCACGATATGGGCGTACCGGTACCATGCCTTTCTATAGAGGCAAGATGGTATTTTCTGTCTTCTCTCTCCCTGTTCCAGCGATTCCCGTCGTTTTCACATGGCCACTGCACAAGAGCAGATGTGTCCAGGGAACTAGCCACAGGGATTCCAAGATCTATTTCTTGAGTGGTTGCAGCTCTTTTAGACTCCGTCATGTTTGTGTGAGTAGCTGGGTTTCTAGTTTCCCATGTGAATTACTTTGCATTTCTCAACCCTGAATTACATAAGAATGGCCGCACTGGGTCAGACCAAAGGTCCATCTAGCTCAGTATCCTGTCTGCGGACAGTGCCAGGTGCACCAAAGAGGGTGGAGCGAAGACAACGATTAAGCGATTTGTCTCCTGCCATCCATCTCCAGCCTCTGACAAACAGAGGCCAGGGATACCAACTCTATCCCCTGGCTAACAGCCTTTTATGGACCTAACCTCCATGAATCTATCTAGCTCTTTTTTAAACTCTGTGAGAGTCTTAGACCTCACAGCCTCCTCTGGCAAGGAGTTCCACAGGTTGACTATGCGCTGTGCGAAGAACTTTCTTTTATTAGTTTTAAACCTGCTGCCCGTTAATTTCATTTAGTGTCCTCTAGTTCTTATTCCCTCTGCCCTGGGGCTGCCCAGTCCCCCAGCATTGTGAGATCCCTGTGTCAGCTTTGGACTTTACTATTCTGAGTAATTGTGTAGAGTGGCCACACATTTTGCCATCTCGCTTTTCATCTCCTTTTTCAAGACCGTTGAAAAGTTTAACAGAACTCTTCCCAGTTCAAATCCTAGGAGCACAACGCTCATTGCTACTCCTCCCCTCACCAGCTTTTCAGTGTTTGGCAAGAATCATCTAACGATTTCTTAATTACCGGAATGCCCTGTCTTTCGTTATTCATCTTTTGGACTGCCCTTACACAACTATTCAGTTACATGCTTTCTAATCTCCCTCATGGCCGGGGTGGAGGAAGGGCGGAAGACCCCTTATCAGCTCTCTCTGGTGTCTGCGTTTCCTTATATGTTGCAGTTCCCAGTATGTAGCGCCTCCCTCTTCCCTCCCTATCTGATCTCATAGAGAGCGCCCCCCCTGCTGTAACCACTAGAGACCACTCCCCTTCCAGAGCTAAGACTGAGCGCAGGGGTCCTGACGGTCAGCCTCTCTCCCTGCAGTTGGTAACAAAGTAAGACCAGACATGACAATTTTAAGGCTACTCAGGGTCCCTAGGGAGACAGAGCTCAGCTGGCCTGCTAAATCCAGGGTTGTGAGTTCAATCCTTGACGGGGACTTTTATGGATCTGGGGCAAATCTGTCGGGGATGGTGCTTGGCCTTGCCACGAGGACAGGGGAGTGGACTTGATGAGGTGCTTTCCAGCTCTATGAGATAGGCATATCTCCCTGCTCGTCATGCGGAGAAACCGAGGAACCTTGCCCGGGCTTGCTGGATCCCACTCGGATTCCTCTCATTTTTGTTTCTAGGTATCTGAAAGTGAGGGGCTAGGACTCTCCGCAGCACGATGCCCTTTGTGGAACCTCCCTCCCTGCCTGGAAGGATGGTCCCCTCGTTGGGATGCTGCCTGGGACCCGTGTAACCCGCCGTTGAGTCCCTGCGCTGCTCCTGCCGTCTGAGGTGAGTCACCTCGCTCCTGGTCTCCATTGGTATTTAGGGGACGGTTTCCCATTGAAATCGCTCTGTGCCTCTGTCATGATGATGAGGGTTAGCCAGCAGCCTGGGGATTAAGGGGTTAACTACACCTAGCCAGGTGGAGTGGCCAGTAGGAATGTCGGTGGGACTTTCAAACTGGGACAAAGGAATTTGGGGTTTTTTCCTTTCTCCCTTTTGTCTCTCGGGGTGTGTTCTCTGCAGCTACAGAGAGGGACAAGCATGTCTCTCTCTCTCTCTCCAAGGCACCATTCTTCATTTTCTGTGAGTAGGGTAACGTTTCGGTAATTTCGTTAGGCTTTATTGTTTTAAGGGTTGGGTGCGGGATCTGAGATCTGGCCCTGCTTAAAAGATGTTTTGGCTTTTCTTTGTAACTAAGTTCTAGGCCCATGGAGTTTCTCCATGGCTGTGTCTACACTGGCATGAATTTCCGGAAATGCTTAAAACGGAATACTATTCCGTTTTCAGTTTTTCCGGAAAAGGAGCGTCTACATTGGCAGGCTGCTTTTCCGGAAAAGCCCTTTTTCCGGAAAAGCATCTGTGGCCAATGTAGACGCGCTTTTCCGGAAAAGAGCCCCGATCGCCATTTTCGCGATCGGGGCTTTTTTCCGGAAAAGACTACTGGGCTGTCTACACTGGCTCTTTTCCGGAACGGTGTTCCGGAATAAGGACTTATGCCCGAGTGGGAGCAGAATAGTTTTTCTGGAATAGCGGCTGATTTTGTACAGTAGAGCATCGTTGCTTTTCCGGAAATTCAAGGGCCAGTGTAGACAGCTCGCAGCTTATTCCGGAAAAGCGGCTGATTTTCCAGAATAAGTGGCCCAGTGTAGACACAGCCAGGCCTGAGTATATTTTGTTACCTTTCCATCTAGTCATTATGCCTGCAACAGGAATATTGTTGTAATAATAAAAGTCTTCTCTTTTCTTTTTATTAACCGGGCATTGGTTACTTGTGTGTCCTGATTTTTATAATAGGGGTGAGATTTCCCAAATGATCTTTCCCCTGATTTCTTTATCGATATTTGGGTGGGTGGCAGCAGAAATTTTATTCCCAAGATCTAGGTTTTTAAGATTTTGGGGGAAGTTTTATACCAAAGCCTGGTAGAGAAGGCTTTGGAGTACACTTGCTGGCCCCCACTTCTGCATTTCTTAGTTTCCTATCTGCAACCCACACACCTCATGGGGGTCACTGTCCCACGGAGCGGAGCTCGACAGCCTGCGCGGAGAGCCAGCTGGCTTTGTAGCACCAGCTGTAGCGGCTCCTCCGAGATCCCAGGTTTGAATCCACCAGGTGGTAGTTTCAGTAGCACCAGCCGACCTGGCAGGGTTACTTGCATTAGAGGATCGTGGTGACTGGACGCTAGTGTCGTGACGTGCAGGGGAGATGGGACCTCGGGGGAACCGGCTTACATCAGGTTGTGGCTCTGGACTCGGTGGCTCCTGAGGTCCCTGCCAGACCTGGAATTCGATGATTCTTTGATTCATAGAAACATGGAGCTGGAAGGGACCTTGAGAGGCCGTCAAGTCCAGTCGCCTGCACCAAGGCAGGCGTCAGTAAACCCAGATCCTCCCCGGCAGGCGTTTGTCCAACCTCCCCTTAAAAGCCTCCTTCAAGGTCTGTGCCAGGATGCAACTACCCCCAGTTAGAGAGTTTTTCCTACTAATGAACCTACATCTCCCTGGCTGCCAGTTAACCCCATTGCCACCTGTCCCCCTTCAGTGGCCAAAGAGAACCATCGGTCACCACCTCGTTGTAGCAGCTTTAAAGACGGTTTTCAGGGTTCCTCCCCCTCTGTCTTTTTTTCGGAAGCTTCCAGGTTTTTTCAGCTTTCCCTCCGTGGGATGGGTTTTGCGGCTCCCCTCTGGCCTGTCCAGCTTATCCAGTTCCCCCAGGTTGGATGGGACGGGTTTGTGATGCAAACACAGGAAAGTGAAATAGGTAGACTCCGCCTGTATTTTGCATAATCCGTTACCGGCTCCGCTTCACATCTGCCGTCTTCCTCCCAGCAGGCCAGGCTCTGTGTGTCTCGCAGGGGGGGATGAGCCAAACGAGGGGCATTGTCGAGACTTTCTGATGTCTTGTGGGGAGGTTTCCTGGGGACAGCCTGGCGGTGCTTGCAGGGGGAAGGGCTGCATGTCCCTGGCAAGGCACCAGCAAGGTCTCTGGCGTGGTTAAGTAGCTGGCCTGCTAGGACGTGAGAGGCCTCAGGGTGAAAGAGCCGGAAGGGCGCAGAGGAGAAGCTTGTGTCTAGCGATGGGAGTGCGAGAGACCGGAGAGCTGCCGGAGCGGGTAGAGAAACAAGCCCGAAGGGCAGCCAAGCTCCGGAGCTGGCTTCCTAGAGAGGCTGGGGAATCCCCGTCACAGGGGGATTTTCAGATCAGGTTGGATACCCACCCGGCAGAGCCGGCCTGGGTGTATTTGGTTCTGCCACGGGGCAGAGGACTGGCCTCTCCAGCTCCCTCTCAGCTCCATGGAGCGTGGTTCTGTGTCCTTAGCTGCCACATGGGAGAGGGACCGGAGACAGGTGACACCAACCCAGCTCTGCCCTGGGTGGGGTGTGTGTGTGTGTAGAGGACGCTGTCTGTTGCCAGAGCAAACATGTCTGTGTAGTAGACCAAGCAGTGTGTGCGCTAACAACAATCCCTCCCGAGCACACCCTGCCCTCCTCCAGGGACCCAGCGAAAGGGACTGAATTCCCCCCCCCCACCGGTATGGGGGTCATTGTGACGCCCTCTCCTCCTCCCTCTCCCACTTTCTGAAATTGACGTAGGGACGCAAATACGCGTCACTCGAAAATGCTTTGGACCAAATGCCACATGTCACGTCTCAGTCTTGATGGCCCAATCTGCCGGATGTGTCAGTCTTATTTTGGCCTGCGTATCACTCTTGCGTGTAGAGATATGGGTCAAGAAAGGGTGCCTGGCTGTATATGTGCAAATGAAAGCATCAGGGGTGTTTCCGGAGTGGGACGCCTTCACGCCTGGGTGATCACCTGTAAACATCCTCCTTTGTCCTGTAGTGATAGAAATGTAGCCGTGTTAGTCTGGGGTAGCTGAAACAAAAGACAGGACTATGCAGCACTTGAAAGACTAACAAGATGGTTTATTAGGTGATGAGCTTTCGTGGGCCAGACCCACTTCCTCACAAGAAAATATATGGTTGTGACTATTTTCTTCCACTATTTGATCTGAGGAAGTGGGTCTGGCCCACGAAAGCTCATCACCTAATACACCATCTTGTTAGTCTTTAAAGTTTAGTTTCATTCTATTTCTGTGCTGGGAAAGTCCCCGTAATTAATCCTGGGCAAAGGATTCCATGTTTAATCTCTTCCCGGGGGTATCCACTGAGGGCTACGCATGCCTCTCGGGGCACAGCCAGGTTTCCGCCGGCCTCAGAGTGGAAGGGGAAGAATCCATTCTGGATAAAATAGCTTCCTAGCTACGACCTTGTCGGTGGACGCCTATTCCGCCTCCCCCGCTTGTGTGCAGTATCACCCTCCTCTCCCCCCACAGGTCACTGCATTTTCTCAGTCCACAAGACCTTGATCACAAGACCAGCTTTGCTCTTGCACTGATCTGATCTCAAGGGCATCAGCTGATGCCTGGCACGAGGCTCTGCTCCCAGAATCAGCTGCTCTTTCGTTCAGGGCGGCAGGCGGGGAGGGAGTTGGGGGCTGGGTTGTTTGGAAAATCTGGCCCCAGCGGTGGAGTCGCTTTGTCGGCGGCTGATGCACGCGGCTATCCCATTCCATGTGGGATCCCCCTCAGCGCCCTTTCCGTGGGGTGACCCCCGAGTGTGCTAATCCCAGTGGGCAGTGAGCGAGCTATGGGGCTGCTTTTCCCTCCATCCGTGCAGCATTTGTCTGTACTGACCTGCGCTCGGATCGGCTCTCGGATCCATCACCGTCGCTTCGAATTCTCATGCTGCCCTCGAAACTGCTTGTGCGCCTTCCAGTGCGGGAGGAAGGTGATAAACTGTGTGTGCGGGGGGGGGGCACATCTGGAGTATTGTGTCCAGGTCTGGGCCCCCCACTACAGAAAGGACGGGGACGTGTTGGAGAGGGTCCAGCGGAGGGCGACCAAAATGATCAGAGGGTTGGAGCACATGACCTGTGAAGAGAGGCTGGAGGATTTGGGTTTGTTTAGTCTGCAGAAGCGAAGAGCGAGGGGGGATTTGAGAGCAGCCTGCAACTCCCTGAAGGGAGGGTCCAAAGAGGATGGAGAAAGGCTGTTCACAGTGGTGACAGGTGGCAGAACAAGAAGCAATGGGCTCAAGTTGCAGTTGGGGAGATCTAAGTTGGAGATTAGGAGAAACTATTTCCCTGGTGGGCTGTTTGTTCCTTCTTGCTCTCCGGAGCTGCCCACCACCCTGTCATTCTCTGACCTCGCCCCGACAAGGCACAGGGTTGGGGTAACCACCCCCCTGACGAGCAATGCAGACAAACAAAAAGAAGGTTTTTTTTTCACACAGCGCACAGTCAACCTGTGGAACTCCTTGCCAGAGGATGTTGCAATGGGGTAACCATCCCCTCAAAGAGCAATGCAGACACTGAACCACTTCAGCTCTGGGGTGGATGTAGTTCTAGGGCACAGCACCCAGGAAACTGACTCCCAAGTGGGATCAAACACTCCCCCAAATAAATCCGTCTGTCTCCTGTAAACGTTTTATACAAAGAAACCTCATATAGGGGGATAGGATCGAGGTCTATAAAATCATGAGTGGTGTGGAGAAAGTGAACAAGTAAAAGTTATTTATCTGTTCTCATATCATAAGAACTAGGGGTCACCAAATAAAATTAATAGGCAGCAGGTTTAAAGCAAACAGAAGGAAGTTTTTCTTCACACAGCGCACAGTCAACCTGTGGAACTCCTTGCCAGAGGATGTGAGGATTAGGACTTTAACAGGGCTCAAAAAAGAGGAGGTCAGGTCCATCAAAGGCTATTAGCCGAGATGGGTAGGAATGGTGTTGCTAGCCTCTGTTTGTCTGGAAATGAATGACAGGGAAGGATTCCCTGTAGTTGAGCCCTTCTGGGGCATTTGGCATTGGCCACTGTCAGCAGGATACTGGGCTAGATGGACCTTTGGTCTGACCCAGTACGGCCATTCCTATGTTCTTAAGTCCATGAAGATGTTCACCTGCTTTATCAATGAAAGAGAGATATGCACACTGGTTCCTGCCTCCCCAGGTAACAATTATTTACACTGAGCCTGATACTAAACACAAGTGTTTTTATTAACTACAGACAGCAGGATTTTAGAGGTTGCAAGTGAAAACAAACAGATCAAAGTAAGTTATTAAGTTGAAATGAAACAAAAATGCAGAGCTCTGTTCTAATACACTGGAAAAACAGATTGCAAGCAGCTGTTCTTACTTCAGGCAAGTCTTCAAGTCAAGATAATATTTTCTTCTGACCTGAGCCTCCAGTTCTCTTTGTTTACAAGACAGCTGAAGACAAAGACCTGATATCTTCCCCCTTGTTTAAACAGTCTTTCCTCTGGGTCAGGAATCTTTTGCTCTCCATTCCCCCTCCCATGGAAAAATATCAGGGTCAAAAATAGAATCCCAGTGCCAGATGGTAAGATCACATTTCTTACTGGTCAGATTACCTTTGGGCTTACAGGACAAACAAGGTTATTTACACGTTTTTAAATTGGTCACCCAGTGGCTAAGGCTTCCAGCTTCCAAGTAATTAGCACATTAAAAATCATACACAATCTCATCCTTCATCTCTCTCACTTCGCATGCAAGAACGATACGTGCATGAAGATAAAAAGTACCGATCCAGCAGATTGTGGTATGTCTGTTGATAGGTTACATGAGATATGTTGTGCAAAGCATTTCTGAGATAGGCATATTTCTATTCATCAGCTAATTTTCATAAAGTGGAGGAGGGGAGGAATTGTCACACTCATTTTATTGCATTTTCATCTAGCCACGTTTCCCTATTTTGCTTATGACAGTCACAGGAGGCTGGCTCAGACATTCTAACAGGATCTCGTGGCCGGAATTTGGAACAAGGCCTTTTTGTTAGGAAGGGGAATTAAACATTGGAACAATTTACGGAGCATCACAGATTGAATCTGAGGGAAGTCCTGGGGCGCGGAAGTTCAGACTGAATATCTGTCATGGGCCCATTCTGGCCTTGGGAGTCTATGAAGCGTGGTGAGCCCTTCCTGGCCATCTCTTTTTGCTGTGAATTTGCATCAGTTTCACTATTGGAGGGGGGGTGCTAGTTAAGCCCAGCTCTGCAACCAGACTCGGTGCCGTGTCGCAGCAGCCCAAGGAACAATGTAAACTCAGCTGGCACATCTAATGTTTGTACCCTAACCCTGTGTGAGTGGTTGTGCAGATGGGATTTGCCCAGATGGTGTTTGTGGTAACCCTCAAGAGGCAGGTAGGCAAATAATGGAAAAAAAGACAACAAAAGGCAGATGAAACAGGTGGTGACGAGGAAAATGAGCGTCATTTCTAGAGCCGTTGATTATCACAGCTTCCCACTTGCCTAGCAACTAAGCTACAACTTGAGAATAGCTGTTCTGTGGACAAAACTGTGCAGCCCAGAAACCCCCTTCCAGGCGGTGTCTGTGACGGCAAGATAGTATTTAGCCCCGTGTGTTAGTGCGAGATAAAATAGGTGTTTGCTTATCCGAGTGATGTTTGGTTTTCCGAGCTCCTTACCAGCATGTGTCAACAAAGATACTGGGGGTGGCATCTGCCTACAGCCAGATGGGCTGTGCTAACGTAAGTCCAGAGTTAAAGTCTTGCTGGGTGCAGGGGGGGTTTACATCAGTGGACACTTAAAAGCTGCCCGACTCCTTTCCCGTGGCCAAACAACCAGTCAGGAAGGGCGAGGGGGGATGTGAGGCAGAGTTCCCTGCATTTGTGCCACTGCTTGATTAGCAGAGCACCCACACTAGGTTTGTGTTTCCAACGGGTGGTGCACATCGATACCTGCCTTGGCGCACGTAACAAAATTATTCCACACACGGGCGTGACAGAGCCAGGCACCGGTGAGGGCATCTGCTCAGGGTGAATTGCTCAAATTCAGGGCTCCTTACAGCCCCCAAACTGGAGACCTTTGCAAATAGGCCACACACCAGTCCCACAGAGCGCTCCAGCTGCCTGCCTGGCCAGCAAGAAGCCTCACGACCAAACCCCTCTGACACCCCAGTTATATCCATGCCCCAGATGGCCCCAGGCCTCATACACAGGTGCCCAATCTTACCTACCCCAAACAAGTTCTGTCCGGTTCCAAGAAACCAGCCACAGATCTCAGGTCAATTTACCCTCTGGATCTTACCCACAAGATCACACTGAGCTGATCCTTTAGAATCTAACATCTAAAGGTTTATTCTTACAAGAAAGAAAAGCAAGAGAGTAAGGTTGTTGAAGTATCCTACATTACATGCATCGAATCTCCCAGTTCTCGATGCAGGCTTGCAGCAGAGATGTTATAGCTGCTGGCTTAAAAGTCCTTGGTGTACATCCTGTGTCAGGATGGGTCCACAGTTCTTCCCGCCTTGTAATTCCCTGCAAGGCTGCATCTGGGGATCAGTATCAGATCTGAAGACCAACATGGAGTCAGCCACATGGCTTATTTATACTCCTCCCTGGCTTCTTCCAAGCTAGAGGGAGTCACATGGTTACAGGCCAAGCATCCAGGTTCTCTCTTGGGTGGGTCTCCGGTACTTAAGAGACCTATTGTTTGAAGCAGCCTTGCTCATTCACAGGTATGTAGGCAGAGCTGCCTTGTCCATGCTCAACCACATGCAGAGAACTTTCAGTATCCACACAAAGTACATGCTTATAACGTCACACACAGACACTATACAGTTACATGAATAGCCTATCTAGAATCAGCATAAGATAAGCTTTCATTTGATACCTCACATGGCCCCCTTTGTACAAACTTTTGGGGCATACCCCCCCCCCCCCCCCGGGTGCAGCAGTAATCTGGCTGCTCCCCTCAAAATCCAGTAACGTAACTGGGTAGAAAACATCCTCACAGAGATGAAAAAGATTAGAGAGAATATTGAGGGGAGGGGAGAGGCAAGGAGGATGGTGAGGGGGTATAAAAAACGTGAAAAGCCACAGACACAAACACCAAGCTCACTTCTGACCCCGCCCCTCATGGGGTACAAAAGACGTGGTAATGAAGGGGCCGGACTCACGACCTTCCAAAATGAACTGTGAGAGGTAGGAGCTGCAATAGAGGCAGGATAAAACCTGCCGAGAAAGAGGGAACAGGAAAAGTTCTGTGGGGTGACAGCTGCACCTTGTTCTACAAGGTAACCGCAATATATATCACCCTGCCTTGGACTCTAGCCTTCTGCTTTTTGCCTGCATTACAGGAACCAGGGCGAGGGGGAACCCAGCCAGGGGGAAGTTTCTGGGTGGTTTCAGGCAGTTCCTGCCAGGTTAGGGAAGGGAAGGTGGCATCAGGCAGTCTGTGGTGGCAAGGAGGGGCATACGGGGAAATCCGAGGTGCTCCTGGTGCGTGCAATGAACTCTCAACGTAAGCATCCCAGTTGGTCATGTCTCAACCATCCACCCAGGCCTGGAGGGGTGTTGCCACCCTCCGCTCGAGGTGCTACATGCGGCTGAGCCTAACGAACCATGGGACACAACAGCCGTCAACCCGCAGTATGTGACAGGCAGAACCCGGGAGCCAAAGCAAAGCATTTGGACCCAGCAGTTCCAGCAAACTGCACGCTGGGGCAGCCCCCCAGGAGAGAGTCAAAGGCTGCCCACCGGGTTAGCTGAGCACTCGCAGCCGGCAGCACGTGTTTCTACGGGTGGTGCACATCTGCCCATGCTCTGGTGCACAGAACAAAATTCATTCTGCATCCAGATGGAAAAATTAGAGGGGACGTTGTTTGCACCCTATGACTTGCTCTCTCTAGACCTGCCTGCTAGTATTAACGCTGGCCTCAGCAGCGCTCGTCGGGGCAGCTTGCTCACGGATAAAGCCCCGTTTAACTCAGACTAGAAGTTTGTAAGTGGGTACCGGAGCCAAGTTAGGGGCAAAGGTGAGGACACGTCCAATAGAGCAAAAGAAAAGCTGCTGCACCTGGTATTGCCGGTAGCTAACACTGATATTTAGTACACAAGGCAGTGTTGTGTGCTAACAACAGAAACCTGCCAAAACAGAACACACCCTGCCACCCACAAGTCACATCTCTCAGCAGAGGCGAGAGAGGAAACCACAGATAAGAAGATGGTAAATCTGCAGTCCTGGTTCCATGCCCTATATAATGCTCTTCATTCCAGGAAGAAAGCGGGTCTCTGAGCCCAGCCAGCGACAGGCCCAAGTCTGGAAATCCAGGCTCCGAGAGTCACTACCGTGGGTATAATATTGCAGTGTAGACACACCTGGGTTAACCCGTGTTCCCTGTAAGCCGGGTGCTCGTGCGACTGCTCAGGAGAGATTCTAGCTGATTAGCACCTCCCACTGCTACATTTTTATTTTTATATTTTATTTAGATATTTTTACCCTGCCTCTCTATTTAAAATATTCAAGGTGGCTTAGAAAAAAGGTTTAAATGCAATATATACACATTTAAAATATGAGACCCCCAGAGGGACATAAAACCTGCTAAAAACATATAGAGAAGAGAAACACACACATACAGACTCAAACATTAATAAAAGCATGGGTAAAAAAGCTGACTTTAGCCTGCTGCCGAAACAATGCTAGTGTTGGTGCCATTTGTGTTTCTTTTGGGGGTGCACATTCACCTCTGAATCAGTGCACACAACAAAATTTATTCCACACATGGATGGGGGGGATCGGGTCTGCACATGGATGGAAAAGTGTTAACTCAGCCTGGAACATGCAGGGAGGATGCAGAGAAAATCAATCTTGGAATCGTTAGTGGTTCTTTTAAGAACTTATGGGAAATGGCAGAGGAAGGGAGAAAGGTCAAGGTAGCAGCTACCTTGAAAAAGGGAACAGAAGAGGGTCCAGGGAATGATAGATCACTCAGCCTAATTGGATCCCTGGGAAGATGCGGGAACAGACGATTGAGCAATCCATTTGCAAACCTCTAGAACAGGGTCATACATAATAGTCAGAAAGATCATGGAAACCCAAGGTCATAAGTAATAGTCAGGATTAAAATCAGACCAAACGAACCTACTTTCCTTCCTTAACCGGGTTACAGGCCTAATGGAGAAACAGGAGACTTGATCTAGCTGGGTTTTTTTGAAGGCATTTGGCATCACCCTCCAATAATCTGATAAACACACTGCAGAAGTGGCCATGGGGGCACTGGTGTCAGAGAGCTGCACACCAGGCAGCGGGGGTGCAATGCTGCCCCCCCCCCTTATTCAGGTCTGTTTGGGGGATCCTAGTGCAAGCGAGAGCCACCCCAGGGCTACCCTAATTTGCAGCCACTTTGCTTGCGCCTGACCCCAGCTGCGCCCCAACAGGTCTCTAGGCTAGGGACTGTAGGGGTTGGGGGGTGGGAGCACAGCCAGGGCTGCTATCCCAGCCTGCACTGGGGCACATCGAGAGGTACCAAGCAGTGCAGCTGATCAGCAGAGCGTCCACAGCAAGGATGGGGTTTCTACAGGTGGTGCACGTTGGCACATGCTTTGGTGCACATGAAAAATTATTCCGCACAAGGGAAGTTTAGCCTTCCCCGTTCTGAACATAAGAGCAGCCAGACTGGGCCAGACCAAAGGTCCCTCTAGCCCACTGTCCTGTCTGCCAACCGTGGCCAATACCAGGTGCCCCAGAGGGAATGGACCGAACAGCGAATCAAGTGATCCCTCCCGTGCTGCCTATTCCCATTTAGGGGTGGTCCTGCTTTGGGCAGAGGCCTGGTGTCGATGATTCCTGAGGTCTTCTCCAGCCCTAGGATTCTGTAATTCTATGATTCCCAGCCTCTGATACACGGAGGCTAGGTACACCATTTTTAGCCATCCTGGCTAATAAATATGGATAGACCTAACCTCCATGAATGT